>NW_027327612.1:0-358564 GCF_047675955.1 Chlorocebus sabaeus
AGGCTGTTCATGTGGAATTGGCAAAGGGATATTTGGAAGCCCATAGAGGGCTATGGTGAAAAAGGAAATATCTTCCGTTCAAAACTGGAAAGAAGCTTTCTGAGAAACTGCTCTGTGTTCTGTTAATTCATCTCACAGAGTTACATCTTTCCCTTCAAGAAGCCTTTCGCTAAGGCTGTTCTTGTGGAATTGGCAAAGGGATATTTGGAAGCCCATAGAGGGCTATGGTGAAAAAGGAAATATCTTCCGTTCAAAACTGGAAAGAAGCTTTCTGAGAAACTGCTCTGTGTTCTGTTAATTCATCTCACAGAGTTACATCTTTCCCTTCAAGAAGCCTTTCGCTAAGGCTGTTCTTGTGGAATTGGCAAAGGGATATTTGGATGCCCATAGAGGGCTATGGTGAAAAAGGAAATATCTTCCGTTCAAAACTGGAAAGAAGCTTTCTGAGAAACTGCTCTGTGTTCTGTTAATTCATCTCACAGAGTTATATCTTTCCCTTCAAGTAGCCTTTCGCTAAGGCTGTTCTTGTGGAATTGGCAAAGGGATATTTTGAAGCCCATACAGGGCTATGGTGAAAAAGGAAATATCTTCCGTTCAAAACTGGAAAGAAACTTTCTGAGAAACTGCTCTGAGTTCTGTTAATTCATCTCACAGAGTTACATCTTTCCCTTCAAGAAGCCTTTCGCTAAGGCTGTTCTTGTGGAATTGGCAAAGGGATATTTGGAAGCCCATAGAGGGCTATGGTGAAAAAGGAAATATCTTCCGTTCAAAACTGGAAAGAAGCTTTCTGAGAAACGGCTCTGTGTTCTGTTAATTCATCTCACAGAGTTACATCTTTCCCTTCATGAAGCCTTTCGCTAAGGCTGTTCTTCTGGAATTGGCAAAGGGATATTTGGAAGCCCATAGAGGGCTATGGTGAAAAAGGAAATATCTTCCGTTCAAAACTGGAAAGAAGCTTTCTGAGAAACCGCTCTGTGTTCTGTTAATTCATCTCACAGAGTTACATCTTTCCCTTCAAGAAGCCTTTCGCTAAGGCTGTTCTTGTGGAATTGGCAAAGGGATATTTGGAAGCCCATAGAGGGCTATGGTGAAAAAGGAAATATCTTCCGTTCAAAACTGGAAAGAAGCTTTCTGAGAAACTGCTCTGTGTTCTGTTAATTCATCTCACAGAGTTACATCTTTCCCTTCAAGAAGCCTTTCGCTAAGACTGTTCTTGTGGAATTGGCAAAGGGATATTTGGAAGCCCATAGAGGGCTATGGTGAAAAAGGAAATATCTTCCGTTCAAAACTGGAAAGAAGCTTTCTGAGAAACTGCTCTGTGTTCTGTTAATTCATCTCACAGAGTTACATCTTTCCCTTCAAGAAGCCTTTCGCTAAGGCTGTTCTTGTGGAATTGGCAAAGGGATATTTGGAAGCCCATAGAGGGCTATGGTGAAAAAGGAAATATCTTCCGTTCAAAACTGGAAAGAATCTTTCTGAGAAACTGCTCTGTGTTCTGTTAATTCATCTCACAGAGTTACATCTTTCCCTTCAAGAAGCCTTTCGCTAATTCTGTTCTTGTGGAATTGGAAAAGGGATATTTGGAAGCCCATAGAGGGCTATGGTGAAAAAGGAAATATCTTCCGTTCAAAACTGGAAAGAAGCTTTCTGAGAAACTGCTCTGTGTTCTGTTAATTCATCTCACAGAGTTACATCTTTCCCTTCAAGAAGCCTTTCGCTAAGGCTGTTCTTGTGGAATTGGCAAAGGGATATTTGGAAGCCCATAGAGGGCTATGGTGAAAAAGGAAATATCTTCCGTTCAAAACTGGAAAGAAGCTTTCTGAGAAACTGCTCTGTGTTCTGTTAATTCATCTCACAGAGTTACATCTTTCCCTTCAAGAAGCCTTTCGCTAATTCTGTTCTTGTGGAATTGGAAAAGGGATATTTGGAAGCCCATAGAGGGCTATGGTGAAAAAGGAAATATCTTCCGTTCAAAACTGGAAAGAAGCTTTCTGAGAAACTGCTCTGTGTTCTATTAATTCATCTCACAGAGTTACATCTTTCCCTTCAAGAAGCCTTTCGCTAAGGCTGTTCTTGTGGAATTGGCAAAGGGATATTTGGAAGCCCATAGAGGGCTATGGTGAAAAAGGAAATATCTTCCGTTCAAAACTGGAAAGAAGCTTTCTGAGAAACTGCTCTGTGTTCTGTTAATTCATCCCACAGAGTTACATCTTTCCCTTCAAGAAGCCTTTCGCTAAGGCTGTTCTTGTGGAATTGGCAAAGGGATATTTGGAAGCCCATAGAGGGCTATGGTGAAAAAGGAAATATCTTCCGTTCAAAACTGGAAAGAAGCTTTCTGAGAAACTGCTCTGTGTTCTGTTAATTCATCTCACAGAGTTACATCTTTCCCTTCAAGAAGCCTTTCGCTAAGGCTGTTCTTGTGGAATTGGCAAAGGGATATTTGGAAGCCCATAGAGGGCTATGGTGAAAAAGGAAATATCTTCCGTTCAAAACTGGAAAGAAGCTTTCTGAGAAACTGCTCTGTGTTCTGTTAATTCATCTCACAGAGTTACATCTTTCCCTTCAAGAAGCCTTTCGCTAATTCTGTTCTTGTGGAATTGGCAAAGGGATATTTGGAAGCCCATAGAGGGCTATGGTGAAAAAGGAAATATCTTCCGTTCAAAACTGGAAAGAAGCTTTCTGAGAAACTGCTCTGTGTTCTATTAATTCATCTCACAGAGTTACATCTTTCCCTTCAAGAAGCCTTTCGCTAAGGCTGTTCTTGTGGAATTGGCAAAGGGATATTTGGAAGCCCATAGAGGGCTATGGTGAAAAAGGAAATATCTTCCGTTCAAAACTGGAAAGAAGCTTTCTGAGAAACGGCTCTGTGTTCTGTTAATTCATCTCACAGAGTTACATCTTTCCCTTCAAGAAGCCTTTCGCTAAGGCTGTTCTTCTGGAATTGGCAAAGGGATATTTGGAAGCCCATAGAGGGCTATGGTGAAAAAGGAAATATCTTCCGTTCAAAACTGGAAAGAAGCTTTCTGAGAAACTGCTCTGTGTTCTGTTAATTCATCTCACAGAGTTACATCTTTCCCTTCAAGAAGCCTTTCGCTAAGGCTGTTCTTGTGGAATTGGCAAAGGGATATTTGGAAGCCCATAGAGGGCTATGGTGAAAAAGGAAATATCTTCCGTTCAAAACTGGAAAGAAGCTTTCTGAGAAACTGCTCTGTGTTCTGTTAATTCATCTCACAGAGTTATATCTTTCCCTTCAAGTAGCCTTTCGCTAAGGCTGTTCTTGTGGAATTGGCAAAGGGATATTTTGAAGCCCATACAGGGCTATGGTGAAAAAGGAAATATCTTCCGTTCAAAACTGGAAAGAAACTTTCTGAGAAACTGCTCTGAGTTCTGTTAATTCATCTCACAGAGTTACATCTTTCCCTTCAAGAAGCCTTTCGCTAAGGCTGTTCTTGTGGAATTGGCAAAGGGATATTTGGAAGCCCATAGAGGGCTATGGTGAAAAAGGAAATATCTTCCGTTCAAAACTGGAAAGAAGCTTTCTGAGAAACGGCTCTGTGTTCTGTTAATTCATCTCACAGAGTTACATCTTTCCCTTCATGAAGCCTTTCGCTAAGGCTGTTCTTCTGGAATTGGCAAAGGGATATTTGGAAGCCCATAGAGGGCTATGGTGAAAAAGGAAATATCTTCCGTTCAAAACTGGAAAGAAGCTTTCTGAGAAACCGCTCTGTGTTCTGTTAATTCATCTCACAGAGTTACATCTTTCCCTTCAAGAAGCCTTTCGCTAAGGCTGTTCTTGTGGAATTGGCAAAGGGATATTTGGAAGCCCATAGAGGGCTATGGTGAAAAAGGAAATATCTTCCGTTCAAAACTGGAAAGAAGCTTTCTGAGAAACTGCTCTGTGTTCTGTTAATTCATCTCACAGAGTTACATCTTTCCCTTCAAGAAGCCTTTCGCTAATTCTGTTCTTGTGGAATTGGAAAAGGGATATTTGGAAGCCCATAGAGGGCTATGGTGAAAAAGGAAATATCTTCCGTTCAAAACTGGAAAGAAGCTTTCTGAGAAACTGCTCTGTGTTCTGTTAATTCATCTCACAGAGTTACATCTTTCCCTTCAAGAAGCCTTTCGCTAAGGCTGTTCTTGTGGAATTGGCAAAGGGATATTTGGAAGCCCATAGAGGGCTATGGTGAAAAAGGAAATATCTTCCGTTCAAAACTGGAAAGAAGCTTTCTGAGAAACTGCTCTGTGTTCTGTTAATTCATCTCACAGAGTTACATCTTTCCCTTCAAGAAGCCTTTCGCTAATTCTGTTCTTGTGGAATTGGAAAAGGGATATTTGGAAGCCCATAGAGGGCTATGGTGAAAAAGGAAATATCTTCCGTTCAAAACTGGAAAGAAGCTTTCTGAGAAACTGCTCTGTGTTCTATTAATTCATCTCACAGAGTTACATCTTTCCCTTCAAGAAGCCTTTCGCTAAGGCTGTTCTTGTGGAATTGGCAAAGGGATATTTGGAAGCCCATAGAGGGCTATGGTGAAAAAGGAAATATCTTCCGTTCAAAACTGGAAAGAAGCTTTCTGAGAAACTGCTCTGTGTTCTGTTAATTCATCCCACAGAGTTACATCTTTCCCTTCAAGAAGCCTTTCGCTAAGGCTGTTCTTGTGGAATTGGCAAAGGGATATTTGGAAGCCCATAGAGGGCTATGGTGAAAAAGGAAATATCTTCCGTTCAAAACTGGAAAGAAGCTTTCTGAGAAACTGCTCTGTGTTCCGTTAATTCATCTCACAGAGTTACATCTTTCCCTTCAAGAAGCCTTTCGCTAAGGCTGTTCTTGTGGAATTGGCAAAGGGATATTTGGAAGCCCATAGAGGGCTATGGTGAAAAAGGAAATATCTTCCGTTCAAAACTGGAAAGAAGCTTTCTGAGAAACTGCTCTGTGTTCTGTTAATTCATCTCACAGAGTTACATCTTTCCCTTCAAGAAGCCTTTCGCTAAGGCTGTTCTTGTGGAATTGGCAAAGGGATATTTGGAAGCCCATAGAGGGCTATGGTGAAAAAGGAAATATCTTCCGTTCAAAACTGGAAAGAAGCTTTCTGAGAAACTGCTCTGTGTTCTGTTAATTCATCTCACAGAGTTACATCTTTCCCTTCAAGAAGCCTTTCGCTAAGGCTGTTCTTGTGGAATTGGCAAAGGGATATTTGGAAGCCCATAGAGGGCTATGGTGAAAAAGGAAATATCTTCCGTTCAAAACTGGAAAGAAGCTTTCTAAGAAACTACTCTGTGTTCTGTTAATTCATCTCACAGAGCTACATCTTTCCCTTCAAGAAGCCTTTCGCTAAGGCTGTTCTTGTGGAATTGGCAAAGGGATATTTGGAAGCCCATAGAGGGCTATGGTGAAAAAGGAAATATCGTCCGTTCAAAACTGGAAAGAAGCTTTCTGAGAAACTGCTCTGTGTTCTATTAATTCATCTCACAGAGTTACATCTTTCCCTTCATGAAGCCTTTCCCTAAGTCTGTTCTTCTGGAATTGGCAAAGGGATATTTGGAAGCCCATAGTGGGCTATGGTGAAAAAGGAAATATCTTCCGTTCAAAACTGGAAAGAAGCTTTCTGAGAAACCGCTCTGTGTTCTGTTAATTCATCTCACAAGTTACATCTTTCCCTTCAAGAAGCCTTTCGCTAAGGCTGTTCTTGTGGAATTGGCAAAGGGATATTTGGAAGCCCATAGAGGGCTATGGTGAAAAAGGAAATATCTTCCGTTCAAAACTGGAAAGAAGCTTTCTGAGAAACTGCTCTGTGTTCTGTTAATTCATCTCACAGAGTTACATCTTTCCCTTCAAGAAGCCTTTCGCTAAGGCTGTTCTTGTGGAATTGGCAAAGGGATATTTGGAAGCCCATAGAGGGCTATGGTGAAAAAGGAAATATCTTCCGTTCAAAACTGGAAAGAAGCTTTCTGAGAAACTGCTCTGTGTTCTGTTAATTCATCTCACAGAGTTACATCTTTCCCTTCAAGAAGCCTTTCGCTAAGGCTGTTCTTGTGGAATTGGCAAAGGGATATTTGGAAGCCCATAGAGGGCTATGGTGAAAAAGGAAATATCTTCCGTTCAAAACTGGAAAGAAGCTTTCTGAGAAACTGCTCTGTGTTCTGTTAATTCATCTCACAGAGTTACATCTTTCCCTTCAAGAAGCCTTTCGCTAAGGCTGTTCTTGTGGAATTGGCAAAGGGATATTTGGAAGCCCATAGAGGGCTATGGTGAAAAAGGAAATATCTTCCGTTCAAAACTGGAAAGAAGCTTTCTGAGAAACTGCTCTGTGTTCTGTTAATTCATCTCACAGAGTTACATCTTTCCCTTCAAGAAGCCTTTCGCTAATTCTGTTCTTGTGGAATTGGCAAAGGGATATTTGGAAGCCCATAGAGGGCTATGGTGAAAAAGGAAATATCTTCCGTTCAAAACTGGAAAGAAGCTTTCTGAGAAACTGCTCTGTGTTCTATTAATTCATCTCACAGAGTTACATCTTTCCCTTCAAGAAGCCTTTCGCTAAGGCTGTTCTTGTGGAATTGGCAAAGGGATATTTGGAAGCCCATAGAGGGCTATGGTGAAAAAGGAAATATCTTCCGTTCAAAACTGGAAAGAAGCTTTCTGAGAAACGGCTCTGTGTTCTGTTAATTCATCTCACAGAGTTACATCTTTCCCTTCAAGAAGCCTTTCGCTAAGGCTGTTCTTCTGGAATTGGCAAAGGGATATTTGGAAGCCCATAGAGGGCTATGGTGAAAAAGGAAATATCTTCCGTTCAAAACTGGAAAGAAGCTTTCTGAGAAACTGCTCTGTGTTCTGTTAATTCATCTCACAGAGTTACATCTTTCCCTTCAAGAAGCCTTTCGCTAAGGCTGTTCTTGTGGAATTGGCAAAGGGATATTTGGAAGCCCATAGAGGGCTATGGTGAAAAAGGAAATATCTTCCGTTCAAAACTGGAAAGAAGCTTTCTGAGAAACTGCTCTGTGTTCTGTTAATTCATCTCACAGAGTTATATCTTTCCCTTCAAGTAGCCTTTCGCTAAGGCTGTTCTTGTGGAATTGGCAAAGGGATATTTTGAAGCCCATACAGGGCTATGGTGAAAAAGGAAATATCTTCCGTTCAAAACTGGAAAGAAACTTTCTGAGAAACTGCTCTGAGTTCTGTTAATTCATCTCACAGAGTTACATCTTTCCCTTCAAGAAGCCTTTCGCTAAGGCTGTTCTTGTGGAATTGGCAAAGGGATATTTGGAAGCCCATAGAGGGCTATGGTGAAAAAGGAAATATCTTCCGTTCAAAACTGGAAAGAAGCTTTCTGAGAAACGGCTCTGTGTTCTGTTAATTCATCTCACAGAGTTACATCTTTCCCTTCATGAAGCCTTTCGCTAAGGCTGTTCTTCTGGAATTGGCAAAGGGATATTTGGAAGCCCATAGAGGGCTATGGTGAAAAAGGAAATATCTTCCGTTCAAAACTGGAAAGAAGCTTTCTGAGAAACCGCTCTGTGTTCTGTTAATTCATCTCACAGAGTTACATCTTTCCCTTCAAGAAGCCTTTCGCTAAGGCTGTTCTTGTGGAATTGGCAAAGGGATATTTGGAAGCCCATAGAGGGCTATGGTGAAAAAGGAAATATCTTCCGTTCAAAACTGGAAAGAAGCTTTCTGAGAAACTGCTCTGTGTTCTGTTAATTCATCTCACAGAGTTACATCTTTCCCTTCAAGAAGCCTTTCGCTAATTCTGTTCTTGTGGAATTGGAAAAGGGATATTTGGAAGCCCATAGAGGGCTATGGTGAAAAAGGAAATATCTTCCGTTCAAAACTGGAAAGAAGCTTTCTGAGAAACTGCTCTGTGTTCTGTTAATTCATCTCACAGAGTTACATCTTTCCCTTCAAGAAGCCTTTCGCTAAGGCTGTTCTTGTGGAATTGGCAAAGGGATATTTGGAAGCCCATAGAGGGCTATGGTGAAAAAGGAAATATCTTCCGTTCAAAACTGGAAAGAAGCTTTCTGAGAAACTGCTCTGTGTTCTGTTAATTCATCTCACAGAGTTACATCTTTCCCTTCAAGAAGCCTTTCGCTAATTCTGTTCTTGTGGAATTGGAAAAGGGATATTTGGAAGCCCATAGAGGGCTATGGTGAAAAAGGAAATATCTTCCGTTCAAAACTGGAAAGAAGCTTTCTGAGAAACTGCTCTGTGTTCTATTAATTCATCTCACAGAGTTACATCTTTCCCTTCAAGAAGCCTTTCGCTAAGGCTGTTCTTGTGGAATTGGCAAAGGGATATTTGGAAGCCCATAGAGGGCTATGGTGAAAAAGGAAATATCTTCCGTTCAAAACTGGAAAGAAGCTTTCTGAGAAACTGCTCTGTGTTCTGTTAATTCATCCCACAGAGTTACATCTTTCCCTTCAAGAAGCCTTTCGCTAAGGCTGTTCTTGTGGAATTGGCAAAGGGATATTTGGAAGCCCATAGAGGGCTATGGTGAAAAAGGAAATATCTTCCGTTCAAAACTGGAAAGAAGCTTTCTGAGAAACTGCTCTGTGTTCCGTTAATTCATCTCACAGAGTTACATCTTTCCCTTCAAGAAGCCTTTCGCTAAGGCTGTTCTTGTGGAATTGGCAAAGGGATATTTGGAAGCCCATAGAGGGCTATGGTGAAAAAGGAAATATCTTCCGTTCAAAACTGGAAAGAAGCTTTCTGAGAAACTGCTCTGTGTTCTGTTAATTCATCTCACAGAGTTACATCTTTCCCTTCAAGAAGCCTTTCGCTAAGGCTGTTCTTGTGGAATTGGCAAAGGGATATTTGGAAGCCCATAGAGGGCTATGGTGAAAAAGGAAATATCTTCCGTTCAAAACTGGAAAGAAGCTTTCTGAGAAACTGCTCTGTGTTCTGTTAATTCATCTCACAGAGTTACATCTTTCCCTTCAAGAAGCCTTTCGCTAAGGCTGTTCTTGTGGAATTGGCAAAGGGATATTTGGAAGCCCATAGAGGGCTATGGTGAAAAAGGAAATATCTTCCGTTCAAAACTGGAAAGAAGCTTTCTAAGAAACTACTCTGTGTTCTGTTAATTCATCTCACAGAGCTACATCTTTCCCTTCAAGAAGCCTTTCGCTAAGGCTGTTCTTGTGGAATTGGCAAAGGGATATTTGGAAGCCCATAGAGGGCTATGGTGAAAAAGGAAATATCGTCCGTTCAAAACTGGAAAGAAGCTTTCTGAGAAACTGCTCTGTGTTCTATTAATTCATCTCACAGAGTTACATCTTTCCCTTCATGAAGCCTTTCCCTAAGTCTGTTCTTCTGGAATTGGCAAAGGGATATTTGGAAGCCCATAGTGGGCTATGGTGAAAAAGGAAATATCTTCCGTTCAAAACTGGAAAGAAGCTTTCTGAGAAACCGCTCTGTGTTCTGTTAATTCATCTCACAGAGTTACATCTTTCCCTTCAAGAAGCCTTTCGCTAAGGCTGTTCTTGTGGAATTGGCAAAGGGATATTTGGAAGCCCATAGAGGGCTATGGTGAAAAAGGAAATATCTTCCGTTCAAAACTGGAAAGAAGCTTTCTGAGAAACTGCTCTGTGTTCTGTTAATTCATCTCACAGAGTTACATCTTTCCCTTCAAGAAGCCTTTCGCTAAGGCTGTTCTTGTGGAATTGGCAAAGGGATATTTGGAAGCCCATAGAGGGCTATGGTGAAAAAGGAAATATCTTCCGTTCAAAACTGGAAAGAAGCTTTCTGAGAAACTGCTCTGTGTTCTGTTAATTCATCTCACAGAGTTACATCTTTCCCTTCAAGAAGCCTTTCGCTAAGGCTGTTCTTGTGGAATTGGCAAAGGGATATTTGGAAGCCCATAGAGGGCTATGGTGAAAAAGGAAATATCTTCCGTTCAAAACTGGAAAGAAGCTTTCTGAGAAACTGCTCTGTGTTCTGTTAATTCATCTCACAGAGTTACATCTTTCCCTTCAAGAAGCCTTTCGCTAATTCTGTTCTTGTGGAATTGGAAAAGGGATATTTGGAAGCCCATAGAGGGCTATGGTGAAAAAGGAAATATCTTCCGTTCAAAACTGGAAAGAAGCTTTCTGAGAAACTGCTCTGTGTTCTATTAATTCATCTCACAGAGTTACATCTTTCCCTTCAAGAAGCCTTTCGCTAAGGCTGTTCTTGTGGAATTGGCAAAGGGATATTTGGAAGCCCATAGAGGGCTATGGTGAAAAAGGAAATATCTTCCGTTCAAAACTGGAAAGAAGCTTTCTGAGAAACTGCTCTGTGTTCTGTTAATTCATCTCACAGAGTTACATCTTTCCCTTCAAGAAGCCTTTAGCTAAGGCTGTTCTTGTGGAATTGGCAAAGGGATATTTGGAAGCCCATAGAGGGCTATGGTGAAAAAGGAAATATCTTCCGTTCAAAACTGGAAAGAAGCTTTCTGAGAAACTGCTCTGTGTTCTGTTAATTCATCTCACAGAGTTACATCTTTCCCTTCAAGAAGCCTTTCGCTAATTCTGTTCTTGTGGAATTGGCAAAGGGATATTTGGAAGCCCATAGAGGGCTATGGTGAAAAAGGAAATATCTTCCGTTCAAAACTGGAAAGAAGCTTTCTGAGAAACTGCTCTGTGTTCTATTAATTCATCTCACAGAGTTACATCTTTCCCTTCAAGAAGCCTTTCGCTAAGGCTGTTCTTGTGGAATTGGCAAAGGGATATTTGGAAGCCCATAGAGGGCTATGGTGAAAAAGGAAATATCTTCCGTTCAAAACTGGAAAGAAGCTTTCTGAGAAACTGCTCTGTGTTCTGTTAATTCATCTCACAGAGTTACATCTTTCCCTTCAAGAAGCCTTTCGCTAAGGCTGTTCTTGTGGAATTGGCAAAGGGATATTTGGAAGCCCTTAGAGGGCTATGGTGAAAAAGGAAATATCTTCCGTTCAAAACTGGAAAGAAGCTTTCTAAGAAACTACTCTGTGTTCTGTTAATTCATCTCACAGAGTTACATCTTTCCCTTCAAGAAGCCTTTCGCTAAGGCTGTTCTTGTGGAATTGGCAAAGGGATATTTGGAAGCCCATAGAGGGCTATGGTGAAAAAGGAAATATCGTCCGTTCAAAACTGGAAAGAAGCTTTCTGAGAAACGGCTCTATGTTCTGTTAATTCATCTCACAGAGTTACATCTTTCCCTTCATGAAGCCTTTCCCTCAGACTGTTCTTGTGGAATTGGCAAAGGGATATTTGGAAGCCCATAGAGGGCTATGGTGAAAAAGGAAATATCTTCCGTTCAAAACTGGAAAGAAGCATTCTGATGAACTGCTCTGTGTTCTGTTAATTCATCTCACAGAGTTACATCTTTCCCTTCAAGAAGCCTTTCGATAAGGCTGTTCATGTGGAATTGGCAAAGGGATATTTGGAAGCCCATAGAGGGCTATGGTGAAAAAGGAAATATCTTCCGTTCAAAACTGGAAAGAAGCTTTCTGAGAAACTGCTCTGTGTTCTGTTAATTCATCTCACAGAGTTACATCTTTCCCTTCAAGAAGCCTTTCGCTAAGGCTGTTCTTGTGGAATTGGCAAAGGGATATTTGGAAGCCCATAGAGGGCTATGGTGAAAAAGGAAATATCTTCCGTTCAAAACTGGAAAGAAGCTTTCTGAGAAACTGCTCTGTGTTCTGTTAATTCATCTCAAAGAGTTACATCTTTCCCTTCAAGAAGCCTTTCGCTAAGACTGTTCTTGTGGAATTGGCAAAGGGATATTTGGAAGCCCATAGAGGGCTATGGTGAAAAAGGAAATATCTTCCGTTCAAAACTGGAAAGAAGCTTTCTGAGAAACTGCTCTGTGTTCTGTTAATTCATCTCACAGAGTTACATCTTTCCCTTCAAGAAGCCTTTCGCTAAGGCTGTTCTTGTGGAATTGGCAAAGGGATATTTGGAAGCCCATAGAGGGCTATGGTGAAAAAGGAAATATCTTCCGTTCAAAACTGGAAAGAATCTTTCTGAGAAACTGCTCTGTGTTCTGTTAATTCATCTCACAGAGTTACATCTTTCCCTTCAAGAAGCCTTTCGCTAATTCTGTTCTTGTGGAATTGGAAAAGGGATATTTGGAAGCCCATAGAGGGCTATGGTGAAAAAGGAAATATCTTCCGTTCAAAACTGGAAAGAAGCTTTCTGAGAAACTGCTCTGTGTTCTGTTAATTCATCTCACAGAGTTACATCTTTCCCTTCAAGAAGCCTTTCGCTAAGGCTGTTCTTGTGGAATTGGCAAAGGGATATTTGGAAGCCCATAGAGGGCTATGGTGAAAAAGGAAATATCTTCCGTTCAAAACTGGAAAGAAGCTTTCTGAGAAACTGCTCTGTGTTCTGTTAATTCATCTCACAGAGTTACATCTTTCCCTTCAAGAAGCCTTTCGCTAATTCTGTTCTTGTGGAATTGGAAAAGGGATATTTGGAAGCCCATAGAGGGCTATGGTGAAAAAGGAAATATCTTCCGTTCAAAACTGGAAAGAAGCTTTCTGAGAAACTGCTCTGTGTTCTATTAATTCATCTCACAGAGTTACATCTTTCCCTTCAAGAAGCCTTTCGCTAAGGCTGTTCTTGTGGAATTGGCAAAGGGATATTTGGAAGCCCATAGAGGGCTATGGTGAAAAAGGAAATATCTTCCGTTCAAAACTGGAAAGAAGCTTTCTGAGAAACTGCTCTGTGTTCTGTTAATTCATCTCACAGAGTTACATCTTTCCCTTCAAGAAGCCTTTCGCTAAGGCTGTTCTTGTGGAATTGGCAAAGGGATATTTGGAAGCCCATAGAGGGCTATGGTGAAAAAGGAAATATCTTCCGTTCAAAACTGGAAAGAAGCTTTCTGAGAAACTGCTCTGTGTTCTGTTAATTCATCTCACAGAGTTACATCTTTCCCTTCAAGAAGCCTTTCGCTAAGGCTGTTCTTGTGGAATTGGCAAAGGGATATTTGGAAGCCCTTAGAGGGCTATGGTGAAAAAGGAAATATCTTCCGTTCAAAACTGGAAAGAAGCTTTCTAAGAAACTACTCTGTGTTCTGTTAATTCATCTCACAGAGTTACATCTTTCCCTTCAAGAAGCCTTTCGCTAAGGCTGTTCTTGTGGAATTGGCAAAGGGATATTTGGAAGCCCATAGAGGGCTATGGTGAAAAAGGAAATATCGTCCGTTCAAAACTGGAAAGAAGCTTTCTGAGAAACGGCTCTATGTTCTGTTAATTCATCTCACAGAGTTACATCTTTCCCTTCATGAAGCCTTTCCCTCAGTCTGTTCTTGTGGAATTGGCAAAGGGATATTTGGAAGCCCATAGAGGGCTATGGTGAAAAAGGAAATATCTTCCGTTCAAAACTGGAAAGAAGCATTCTGATGAACTGCTCTGTGTTCTGTTAATTCATCTCACAGAGTTACATCTTTCCCTTCAAGAAGCCTTTCGATAAGGCTGTTCATGTGGAATTGGCAAAGGGATATTTGGAAGCCCATAGAGGGCTATGGTGAAAAAGGAAATATCTTCCGTTCAAAACTGGAAAGAAGCTTTCTGAGAAACTGCTCTGTGTTCTGTTAATTCATCTCACAGAGTTACATCTTTCCCTTCAAGAAGCCTTTCGCTAAGGCTGTTCTTGTGGAATTGGCAAAGGGATATTTGGAAGCCCATAGAGGGCTATGGTGAAAAAGGAAATATCTTCCGTTCAAAACTGGAAAGAAGCTTTCTGAGAAACTGCTCTGTGTTCTGTTAATTCATCTCAAAGAGTTACATCTTTCCCTTCAAGAAGCCTTTCGCTAAGACTGTTCTTGTGGAATTGGCAAAGGGATATTTGGAAGCCCATAGAGGGCTATGGTGAAAAAGGAAATATCTTCCGTTCAAAACTGGAAAGAAGCTTTCTGAGAAACTGCTCTGTGTTCTGTTAATTCATCTCACAGAGTTACATCTTTCCCTTCAAGAAGCCTTTCGCTAAGGCTGTTCTTGTGGAATTGGCAAAGGGATATTTGGAAGCCCATAGAGGGCTATGGTGAAAAAGGAAATATCTTCCGTTCAAAACTGGAAAGAATCTTTCTGAGAAACTGCTCTGTGTTCTGTTAATTCATCTCACAGAGTTACATCTTTCCCTTCAAGAAGCCTTTCGCTAATTCTGTTCTTGTGGAATTGGAAAAGGGATATTTGGAAGCCCATAGAGGGCTATGGTGAAAAAGGAAATATCTTCCGTTCAAAACTGGAAAGAAGCTTTCTGAGAAACTGCTCTGTGTTCTGTTAATTCATCTCACAGAGTTACATCTTTCCCTTCAAGAAGCCTTTCGCTAAGGCTGTTCTTGTGGAATTGGCAAAGGGATATTTGGAAGCCCATAGAGGGCTATGGTGAAAAAGGAAATATCTTCCGTTCAAAACTGGAAAGAAGCTTTCTGAGAAACTGCTCTGTGTTCTGTTAATTCATCTCACAGAGTTACATCTTTCCCTTCAAGAAGCCTTTCGCTAATTCTGTTCTTGTGGAATTGGAAAAGGGATATTTGGAAGCCCATAGAGGGCTATGGTGAAAAAGGAAATATCTTCCGTTCAAAACTGGAAAGAAGCTTTCTGAGAAACTGCTCTGTGTTCTATTAATTCATCTCACAGAGTTACATCTTTCCCTTCAAGAAGCCTTTCGCTAAGGCTGTTCTTGTGGAATTGGCAAAGGGATATTTGGAAGCCCATAGAGGGCTATGGTGAAAAAGGAAATATCTTCCGTTCAAAACTGGAAAGAAGCTTTCTGAGAAACTGCTCTGTGTTCTGTTAATTCATCTCACAGAGTTACATCTTTCCCTTCAAGAAGCCTTTCGCTAAGGCTGTTCTTGTTGAATTGGCAAAGGGATATTTGGAAGTCCATAGAGGGCTATGGTGAAAAAGGAAATATCTTCCGTTCAAAACTGGAAAGAAGCTTTCTGAGAAACTGCTCTGTGTTCCGTTAATTCATCTCACAGAGTTACATCTTTCCCTTCAAGAAGCCTTTCGCTAAGGCTGTTCTTGTGGAATTGGCAAAGGGATATTTGGAAGCCCATAGAGGGCTATGGTGAAAAAGGAAATATCTTCCGTTCAAAACTGGAAAGAAGCTTTCTGAGAAACTGCTCTGTGTTCTGTTAATTCATCTCACAGAGTTACATCTTTCCCTTCAAGAAGCCTTTCGCTAAGGCTGTTCTTGTGGAATTGGCAAAGGGATATTTGGAAGCCCATAGAGGGCTATGGTGAAAAAGGAAATATCTTCCGTTCAAAACTGGAAAGAAGCTTTCTGAGAAACTGCTCTGTGTTCTGTTAATTCATCTCACAGAGTTACATCTTTCCCTTCAAGAAGCCTTTCGCTAAGGCTGTTCTTGTGGAATTGGCAAAGGGATATTTGGAAGCCCATAGAGGGCTATGGTGAAAAAGGAAATATCTTCCGTTCAAAACTGGAAAGAAGCTTTCTAAGAAACTACTCTGTGTTCTGTTAATTCATCTCACAGAGCTACATCTTTCCCTTCAAGAAGCCTTTCGCTAAGGCTGTTCTTGTGGAATTGGCAAAGGGATATTTGGAAGCCCATAGAGGGCTATGGTGAAAAAGGAAATATCGTCCGTTCAAAACTGGAAAGAAGCTTTCTGAGAAACTGCTCTGTGTTCTATTAATTCATCTCACAGAGTTACATCTTTCCCTTCATGAAGCCTTTCCCTAAGTCTGTTCTTCTGGAATTGGCAAAGGGATATTTGGAAGCCCATAGTGGGCTATGGTGAAAAAGGAAATATCTTCCGTTCAAAACTGGAAAGAAGCTTTCTGAGAAACCGCTCTGTGTTCTGTTAATTCATCTCACAGAGTTACATCTTTCCCTTCAAGAAGCCTTTCGCTAAGGCTGTTCTTGTGGAATTGGCAAAGGGATATTTGGAAGCCCATAGAGGGCTATGGTGAAAAAGGAAATATCTTCCGTTCAAAACTGGAAAGAAGCTTTCTGAGAAACGGCTCTGTGTTCTGTTAATTCATCTCACAGAGTTACATCTTTCCCTTCAAGAAGCCTTTCGCTAAGGCTGTTCTTGTGGAATTGGCAAAGGGATATTTGGAAGCCCATAGAGGGCTATGGTGAAAAAGGAAATATCTTCCGTTCAAAACTGGAAAGAAGCTTTCTGAGAAACTGCTCTGTGTTCTGTTAATTCATCTCACAGAGTTACATCTTTCCCTTCAAGAAGCCTTTCGCTAAGGCTGTTCTTGTGGAATTGGCAAAGGGATATTTGGAAGCCCATAGAGGGCTATGGTGAAAAAGGAAATATCTTCCGTTCAAAACTGGAAAGAAGCTTTCTCAGAAACTGCTCTGTGTTCTGTTAATTCATCTCACAGAGTTACATCTTTCCCTTCAATAAGCCTTTCGATAGGGCTGTTCATGTGGAATTGGCAAAGGGATATTTGGAAGCCCATAGAGGGCTATGGTGAAAAAGGAAATATCTTCCGTTCAAAACTGGAAAGAAGCTTTCTGAGAAACCGCTCTGTGTTCTGTTAATTCATCTCACAGAGTTACATCTTTCCCTTCAAGAAGCCTTTCGCTAAGGCTGTTCTTGTGGAATTGGCAAAGGGATATTTGGAAGCCCATAGAGGGCTATGGTGAAAAAGGAAATATCTTCCGTTCAAAACTGGAAAGAAGCTTTCTGAGAAACTGCTCTGTGTTCTGTTAATTCATCTCACAGAGTTACATCTTTCCCTTCAAGAAGCCTTTCGCTAAGGCTGTTCTTGTGGAATTGGCAAAGGGATATTTGGAAGCCCATAGAGGGCTATGGTGAAAAAGGAAATATCTTCCGTTCAAAACTGGAAAGAAGCTTTCTGAGAAACTGCTCTGTGTTCTGTTAATTCATCTCACAGAGTTACATCTTTCCCTTCAAGAAGCCTTTCGCTAATTCTGTTCTTGTGGAATTGGCAAAGGGATATTTGGAAGCCCATAGAGGGCTATGGTGAAAAAGGAAATATCTTCCGTTCAAAACTGGAAAGAAGCTTTCTGAGAAACTGCTCTGTGTTCTATTAATTCATCTCACAGAGTTACATCTTTCCCTTCAAGAAGCCTTTCGCTAAGGCTGTTCTTGTGGAATTGGCAAAGGGATATTTGGAAGCCCATAGAGGGCTATGGTGAAAAAGGAAATATCTTCCGTTCAAAACTGGAAAGAAGCTTTCTGAGAAACTGCTCTGTGTTCTGTTAATTCATCTCACAGAGTTACATCTTTCCCTTCAAGAAGCCTTTCGCTAAGGCTGTTCTTGTGGAATTGGCAAAGGGATATTTGGAAGCCCTTAGAGGGCTATGGTGAAAAAGGAAATATCTTCCGTTCAAAACTGGAAAGAAGCTTTCTAAGAAACTACTCTGTGTTCTGTTAATTCATCTCACAGAGTTACATCTTTCCCTTCAAGAAGCCTTTCGCTAAGGCTGTTCTTGTGGAATTGGCAAAGGGATATTTGGAAGCCCATAGAGGGCTATGGTGAAAAAGGAAATATCTTCCGTTCAAAACTGGAAAGAAGCATTCTGATGAACTGCTCTGTGTTCTGTTAATTCATCTCACAGAGTTACATCTTTCCCTTCAAGAAGCCTTTCGATAAGGCTGTTCATGTGGAATTGGCAAAGGGATATTTGGAAGCCCATAGAGGGCTATGGTGAAAAAGGAAATATCTTCCGTTCAAAACTGGAAAGAAGCTTTCTGAGAAACTGCTCTGTGTTCTGTTAATTCATCTCACAGAGTTACATCTTTCCCTTCAAGAAGCCTTTCGCTAAGGCTGTTCTTGTGGAATTGGCAAAGGGATATTTGGAAGCCCATAGAGGGCTATGGTGAAAAAGGAAATATCTTCCGTTCAAAACTGGAAAGAAGCTTTCTGAGAAACTGCTCTGTGTTCTGTTAATTCATCTCAAAGAGTTACATCTTTCCCTTCAAGAAGCCTTTCGCTAAGACTGTTCTTGTGGAATTGGCAAAGGGATATTTGGAAGCCCATAGAGGGCTATGGTGAAAAAGGAAATATCTTCCGTTCAAAACTGGAAAGAAGCTTTCTGAGAAACTGCTCTGTGTTCTGTTAATTCATCTCACAGAGTTACATCTTTCCCTTCAAGAAGCCTTTCGCTAAGGCTGTTCTTGTGGAATTGGCAAAGGGATATTTGGAAGCCCATAGAGGGCTATGGTGAAAAAGGAAATATCTTCCGTTCAAAACTGGAAAGAATCTTTCTGAGAAACTGCTCTGTGTTCTGTTAATTCATCTCACAGAGTTACATCTTTCCCTTCAAGAAGCCTTTCGCTAATTCTGTTCTTGTGGAATTGGAAAAGGGATATTTGGAAGCCCATAGAGGGCTATGGTGAAAAAGGAAATATCTTCCGTTCAAAACTGGAAAGAAGCTTTCTGAGAAACTGCTCTGTGTTCTGTTAATTCATCTCACAGAGTTACATCTTTCCCTTCAAGAAGCCTTTCGCTAAGGCTGTTCTTGTGGAATTGGCAAAGGGATATTTGGAAGCCCATAGAGGGCTATGGTGAAAAAGGAAATATCTTCCGTTCAAAACTGGAAAGAAGCTTTCTGAGAAACTGCTCTGTGTTCTGTTAATTCATCTCACAGAGTTACATCTTTCCCTTCAAGAAGCCTTTCGCTAATTCTGTTCTTGTGGAATTGGAAAAGGGATATTTGGAAGCCCATAGAGGGCTATGGTGAAAAAGGAAATATCTTCCGTTCAAAACTGGAAAGAAGCTTTCTGAGAAACTGCTCTGTGTTCTATTAATTCATCTCACAGAGTTACATCTTTCCCTTCAAGAAGCCTTTCGCTAAGGCTGTTCTTGTGGAATTGGCAAAGGGATATTTGGAAGCCCATAGAGGGCTATGGTGAAAAAGGAAATATCTTCCGTTCAAAACTGGAAAGAAGCTTTCTGAGAAACTGCTCTGTGTTCTGTTAATTCATCTCACAGAGTTACATCTTTCCCTTCAAGAAGCCTTTCGCTAAGGCTGTTCTTGTTGAATTGGCAAAGGGATATTTGGAAGCCCATAGAGGGCTATGGTGAAAAAGGAAATATCTTCCGTTCAAAACTGGAAAGAAGCTTTCTGAGAAACGGCTCTGTGTTCTGTTAATTCATCTCACAGAGTTACATCTTTCCCTTCATGAAGCCTTTCGCTAAGGCTGTTCTTCTGGAATTGGCAAAGGGATATTTGGAAGCCCATAGAGGGCTATGGTGAAAAAGGAAATATCTTCCGTTCAAAACTGGAAAGAAGCTTTCTGAGAAACCGCTCTGTGTTCTGTTAATTCATCTCACAGAGTTACATCTTTCCCTTCAAGAAGCCTTTCGCTAAGGCTGTTCTTGTGGAATTGGCAAAGGGATATTTGGAAGCCCATAGAGGGCTATGGTGAAAAAGGAAATATCTTCCGTTCAAAACTGGAAAGAAGCTTTCTGAGAAACTGCTCTGTGTTCTGTTAATTCATCTCACAGAGTTACATCTTTCCCTTCAAGAAGCCTTTCGCTAATTCTGTTCTTGTGGAATTGGAAAAGGGATATTTGGAAGCCCCTAGAGGGCTATGGTGAAAAAGGAAATATCTTCCGTTCAAAACTGGAAAGAAGCTTTCTGAGAAACTGCTCTGTGTTCTGTTAATTCATCTCACAGAGTTACATCTTTCCCTTCAAGAAGCCTTTCGCTAAGGCTGTTCTTGTGGAATTGGCAAAGGGATATTTGGAAGCCCATAGAGGGCTATGGTGAAAAAGGAAATATCTTCCGTTCAAAACTGGAAAGAAGCTTTCTGAGAAACTGCTCTGTGTTCTGTTAATTCATCTCACAGAGTTACATCTTTCCCTTCAAGAAGCCTTTCGCTAATTCTGTTCTTGTGGAATTGGAAAAGGGATATTTGGAAGCCCATAGAGGGCTATGGTGAAAAAGGAAATATCTTCCGTTCAAAACTGGAAAGAAGCTTTCTGAGAAACTGCTCTGTGTTCTATTAATTCATCTCACAGAGTTACATCTTTCCCTTCAAGAAGCCTTTCGCTAAGGCTGTTCTTGTGGAATTGGCAAAGGGATATTTGGAAGCCCATAGAGGGCTATGGTGAAAAAGGAAATATCTTCCGTTCAAAACTGGAAAGAAGCTTTCTGAGAAACTGCTCTGTGTTCTGTTAATTCATCCCACAGAGTTACATCTTTCCCTTCAAGAAGCCTTTCGCTAAGGCTGTTCTTGTGGAATTGGCAAAGGGATATTTGGAAGCCCATAGAGGGCTATGGTGAAAAAGGAAATATCTTCCGTTCAAAACTGGAAAGAAGCTTTCTGAGAAACTGCTCTGTGTTCTGTTAATTCATCTCACAGAGTTACATCTTTCCCTTCAAGAAGCCTTTCGCTAAGGCTGTTCTTGTGGAATTGGCAAAGGGATATTTGGAAGCCCATAGAGGGCTATGGTGAAAAAGGAAATATCTTCCGTTCAAAACTGGAAAGAAGCTTTCTGAGAAACTGCTCTGTGTTCTGTTAATTCATCTCTCAGAGTTACATCTTTCCCTTCAAGAAGCCTTTCGCTAAGGCTGTTCTTGTGGAATTGGCAAAGGGATATTTGGAAGCCCATAGAGGGCTATGGTGAAAAAGGAAATATCTTCCGTTCAAAACTGGAAAGAAGCTTTCTGAGAAACTGCTCTGTGTTCTGTTAATTCATCTCACAGAGTTACATCTTTCCCTTCAAGAAGCCTTTCGCTAAGGCTGTTCTTGTGGAATTGGCAAAGGGATATTTGGAAGCCCATAGAGGGCTATGGTGAAAAAGGAAATATCTTCCGTTCAAAACTGGAAAGAAGCTTTCTAAGAAACTACTCTGTGTTCTGTTAATTCATCTCACAGAGCTACATCTTTCCCTTCAAGAAGCCTTTCGCTAAGGCTGTTCTTGTGGAATTGGCAAAGGGATATTTGGAAGCCCATAGAGGGCTATGGTGAAAAAGGAAATATCGTCCGTTCAAAACTGGAAAGAAGCTTTCTGAGAAACGGCTCTATGTTCTGTTAATTCATCTCACAGAGTTACATCTTTCCCTTCATGAAGCCTTTCCCTAAGTCTGTTCTTCTGGAATTGGCAAAGGGATATTTGGAAGCCCATAGAGGGCTATGGTGAAAAAGGAAATATCTTCCGTTCAAAACTGGAAAGAAGCTTTCTGAGAAACCGCTCTGTGTTCTGTTAATTCATCTCACAGAGTTACATCTTTCCCTTCAAGAAGCCTTTCGCTAAGGCTGTTCTTGTGGAATTGGCAAAGGGATATTTGGAAGCCCATAGAGGGCTATGGTGAAAAAGGAAATATCTTCCGTTCAAAACTGGAAAGAAGCTTTCTGAGAAACTGCTCTGTGTTCTGTTAATTCATCTCACAGAGTTACATCTTTCCCTTCAAGAAGCCTTTCGCTAAGGCTGTTCTTGTGGAATTGGCAAAGGGATATTTGGAAGCCCATAGAGGGCTATGGTGAAAAAGGAAATATCTTCCGTTCAAAACTGGAAAGAAGCTTTCTCAGAAACTGCTCTGTGTTCTGTTAATTCATCTCACAGAGTTACATCTTTCCCTTCAATAAGCCTTTCGATAGGGCTGTTCATGTGGAATTGGCAAAGGGATATTTGGAAGCCCATAGAGGGCTATGGTGAAAAAGGAAATATCTTCCGTTCAAAACTGGAAAGAAGCTTTCTGAGAAACCGCTCTGTGTTCTGTTAATTCATCTCACAGAGTTACATCTTTCCCTTCAAGAAGCCTTTCGCTAAGGCTGTTCTTGTGGAATTGGCAAAGGGATATTTGGAAGCCCATAGAGGGCTATGGTGAAAAAGGAAATATCTTCCGTTCAAAACTGGAAAGAAGCTTTCTGAGAAACTGCTCTGTGTTCTGTTAATTCATCTCACAGAGTTACATCTTTCCCTTCAAGAAGCCTTTCGCTAAGGCTGTTCTTGTGGAATTGGCAAAGGGATATTTGGAAGCCCATAGAGGGCTATGGTGAAAAAGGAAATATCTTCCGTTCAAAACTGGAAAGAAGCTTTCTGAGAAACTGCTCTGTGTTCTGTTAATTCATCTCACAGAGTTACATCTTTCCCTTCAAGAAGCCTTTCGCTAATTCTGTTCTTGTGGAATTGGCAAAGGGATATTTGGAAGCCCATAGAGGGCTATGGTGAAAAAGGAAATATCTTCCGTTCAAAACTGGAAAGAAGCTTTCTGAGAAACTGCTCTGTGTTCTATTAATTCATCTCACAGAGTTACATCTTTCCCTTCAAGAAGCCTTTCGCTAAGGCTGTTCTTGTGGAATTGGCAAAGGGATATTTGGAAGCCCATAGAGGGCTATGGTGAAAAAGGAAATATCTTCCGTTCAAAACTGGAAAGAAGCTTTCTGAGAAACTGCTCTGTGTTCTGTTAATTCATCTCACAGAGTTACATCTTTCCCTTCAAGAAGCCTTTCGCTAAGGCTGTTCTTGTGGAATTGGCAAAGGGATATTTGGAAGCCCATAGAGGGCTATGGTGAAAAAGGAAATATCTTCCGTTCAAAACTGGAAAGAAGCTTTCTAAGAAACTACTCTGTGTTCTGTTAATTCATCTCACAGAGTTACATCTTTCCCTTCAAGAAGCCTTTCGCTAAGGCTGTTCTTGTGGAATTGGCAAAGGGATATTTGGAAGCCCATAGAGGGCTATGGTGAAAAAGGAAATATCGTCCGTTCAAAACTGGAAAAAAGCTTTCTGAGAAACGGCTCTATGTTCTGTTAATTCATCTCACAGAGTTACATCTTTCCCTTCATGAAGCCTTTCCCTAAGTCTGTTCTTGTGGAATTGGCAAAGGGATATTTGGAAGCCCATAGAGGGCTATGGTGAAAAAGGAAATATCTTCCGTTCAAAACTGGAAAGAAGCATTCTGATGAACTGCTCTGTGTTCTGTTAATTCATCTCACAGAGTTACATCTTTCCCTTCAAGAAGCCTTTCGATAAGGCTGTTCATGTGGAATTGGCAAAGGGATATTTGGAAGCCCATAGAGGGCTATGGTGAAAAAGGAAATATCTTCCGTTCAAAACTGGAAAGAAGCTTTCTGAGAAACTGCTCTGTGTTCTGTTAATTCATCTCACAGAGTTACATCTTTCCCTTCAAGAAGCCTTTCGCTAAGGCTGTTCTTGTGGAATTGGCAAAGGGATATTTGGAAGCCCATAGAGGGCTATGGTGAAAAAGGAAATATCTTCCGTTCAAAACTGGAAAGAAGCTTTCTGAGAAACTGCTCTGTGTTCTGTTAATTCATCTCAAAGAGTTACATCTTTCCCTTCAAGAAGCCTTTCGCTAAGACTGTTCTTTTGGAATTGGCAAAGGGATATTTGGAAGCCCATAGAGGGCTATGGTGAAAAAGGAAATATCTTCCGTTCAAAACTGGAAAGAAGCTTTCTGAGAAACTGCTCTGTGTTCTGTTAATTCATCTCACAGAGTTACATCTTTCCCTTCAAGAAGCCTTTCGCTAAGGCTGTTCTTGTGGAATTGGCAAAGGGATATTTGGAAGCCCATAGAGGGCTATGGTGAAAAAGGAAATATCTTCCGTTCAAAACTGGAAAGAAGCTTTCTGAGAAACTGCTCTGTGTTCTGTTAATTCATCTCACAGAGTTACATCTTTCCCTTCAAGAAGCCTTTCGCTAAGGCTGTTCTTGTGGAATTGGCAAAGGGATATTTGGAAGCCCATAGAGGGCTATGGTGAAAAAGGAAATATCTTCCGTTCAAAACTGGAAAGAAGCTTTCTGAGAAACTGCTCTGTGTTCTGTTAATTCATCTCACAGAGTTACATCTTTCCCTTCAAGAAGCCTTTCGCTAAGGCTGTTCTTGTGGAATTGGCAAAGGGATATTTGGAAGCCCATAGAGGGCTATGGTGAAAAAGGAAATATCTTCCGTTCAAAACTGGAAAGAAGCTTTCTGAGAAACTGCTCTGTGTTCTGTTAATTCATCTCACAGAGTTACATCTTTCCCTTCAAGAAGCCTTTCGCTAAGACTGTTCTTGTGGAATTGGCAAAGGGATATTTGGAAGCCCATAGAGGGCTATGGTGAAAAAGGAAATATCTTCCGTTCAAAACTGGAAAGAAGCTTTCTGAGAAACTGCTCTGTGTTCTGTTAATTCATCTCACAGAGTTACATCTTTCCCTTCAAGAAGCCTTTCGCTAAGGCTGTTCTTGTGGAATTGGCAAAGGGATATTTGGAAGCCCATAGAGGGCTATGGTGAAAAAGGAAATATCTTCCGTTCAAAACTGGAAAGAATCTTTCTGAGAAACTGCTCTGTGTTCTGTTAATTCATCTCACAGAGTTACATCTTTCCCTTCAAGAAGCCTTTCGCTAATTCTGTTCTTGTGGAATTGGAAAAGGGATATTTGGAAGCCCATAGAGGGCTATGGTGAAAAAGGAAATATCTTCCGTTCAAAACTGGAAAGAAGCTTTCTGAGAAACTGCTCTGTGTTCTGTTAATTCATCTCACAGAGTTACATCTTTCCCTTCAAGAAGCCTTTCGCTAAGGCTGTTCTTGTGGAATTGGCAAAGGGATATTTGGAAGCCCATAGAGGGCTATGGTGAAAAAGGAAATATCTTCCGTTCAAAACTGGAAAGAAGCTTTCTGAGAAACTGCTCTGTGTTCTGTTAATTCATCTCACAGAGTTACATCTTTCCCTTCAAGAAGCCTTTCGCTAATTCTGTTCTTGTGGAATTGGAAAAGGGATATTTGGAAGCCCATAGAGGGCTATGGTGAAAAAGGAAATATCTTCCGTTCAAAACTGGAAAGAAGCTTTCTGAGAAACTGCTCTGTGTTCTGTTAATTCATCTCAAAGAGTTACATCTTTCCCTTCAAGAAGCCTTTCGCTAAGACTGTTCTTGTGGAATTGGCAAAGGGATATTTGGAAGCCCATAGAGGGCTATGGTGAAAAAGGAAATATCTTCCGTTCAAAACTGGAAAGAAGCTTTCTGAGAAACTGCTCTGTGTTCTGTTAATTCATCTCACAGAGTTACATCTTTCCCTTCAAGAAGCCTTTCGCTAAGGCTGTTCTTGTGGAATTGGCAAAGGGATATTTGGAAGCCCATAGAGGGCTATGGTGAAAAAGGAAATATCTTCCGTTCAAAACTGGAAAGAATCTTTCTGAGAAACTGCTCTGTGTTCTGTTAATTCATCTCACAGAGTTACATCTTTCCCTTCAAGAAGCCTTTCGCTAATTCTGTTCTTGTGCAATTGGAAAAGGGATATTTGGAAGCCCATAGAGGGCTATGGTGAAAAAGGAAATATCTTCCGTTCAAAACTGGAAAGAAGCTTTCTGAGAAACTGCTCTGTGTTCTGTTAATTCATCTCACAGAGTTACATCTTTCCCTTCAAGAAGCCTTTCGCTAAGGCTGTTCTTGTGGAATTGGCAAAGGGATATTTGGAAGCCCATAGAGGGCTATGGTGAAAAAGGAAATATCTTCCGTTCAAAACTGGAAAGAAGCTTTCTGAGAAACTGCTCTGTGTTCTGTTAATTCATCTCACAGAGTTACATCTTTCCCTTCAAAAGCCTTTCGCTAATTCTGTTCTTGTGGAATTGGAAAAGGGATATTTGGAAGCCCATAGAGGGCTATGGTGAAAAAGGAAATATCTTCCGTTCAAAACTGGAAAGAAGCTTTCTGAGAAACTGCTCTGTGTTCTGTTAATTCATCTCACAGAGTTACATCTTTCCCTTCAAGAAGCCTTTCGCTAAGGCTGTTCTTGTGGAATTGGCAAAGGGATATTTGGAAGCCCATAGAGGGCTATGGTGAAAAAGGAAATATCTTCCGTTCAAAACTGGAAAGAAGCTTTCTGAGAAACTGCTCTGTGTTCTGTTAATTCATCTCACAGAGTTACATCTTTCCCTTCAAGAAGCCTTTCGCTAAGGCTGTTCTTGTGGAATTGGCAAAGGGATATTTGGAAGCCCATAGAGGGCTATGGTGAAAAAGGAAATATCTTCCGTTCAAAACTGGAAAGAAGCTTTCTGAGAAACTGCTCTGTGTTCTGTTAATTCATCTCACAGAGTTACATCTTTCCCTTCAAGAAGCCTTTCGCTAAGGCTGTTCTTGTGGAATTGGCAAAGGGATATTTGGAAGCCCATAGAGGGCTATGGTGAAAAAGGAAATATCTTCCGTTCAAAACTGGAAAGAAGCTTTCTGAGAAACTGCTCTGTGTTCTGTTAATTCATCTCACAGAGTTACATCTTTCCCTTCAAGAAGCCTTTCGCTAAGACTGTTCTTGTGGAATTGGCAAAGGGATATTTGGAAGCCCATAGAGGGCTATGGTGAAAAAGGAAATATCTTCCGTTCAAAACTGGAAAGAAGCTTTCTGAGAAACTGCTCTGTGTTCTGTTAATTCATCTCACAGAGTTACATCTTTCCCTTCAAGAAGCCTTTCGCTAAGGCTGTTCTTGTGGAATTGGCAAAGGGATATTTGGAAGCCCATAGAGGGCTATGGTGAAAAAGGAAATATCTTCCGTTCAAAACTGGAAAGAATCTTTCTGAGAAACTGCTCTGTGTTCTGTTAATTCATCTCACAGAGTTACATCTTTCCCTTCAAGAAGCCTTTCGCTAATTCTGTTCTTGTGGAATTGGAAAAGGGATATTTGGAAGCCCATAGAGGGCTATGGTGAAAAAGGAAATATCTTCCGTTCAAAACTGGAAAGAAGCTTTCTGAGAAACTGCTCTGTGTTCTGTTAATTCATCTCACAGAGTTACATCTTTCCCTTCAAGAAGCCTTTCGCTAAGGCTGTTCTTGTGGAATTGGCAAAGGGATATTTGGAAGCCCATAGAGGGCTATGGTGAAAAAGGAAATATCTTCCGTTCAAAACTGGAAAGAAGCTTTCTGAGAAACTGCTCTGTGTTCTGTTAATTCATCTCACAGAGTTACATCTTTCCCTTCAAGAAGCCTTTCGCTAATTCTGTTCTTGTGGAATTGGAAAAGGGATATTTGGAAGCCCATAGAGGGCTATGGTGAAAAAGGAAATATCTTCCGTTCAAAACTGGAAAGAAGCTTTCTGAGAAACTGCTCTGTGTTCTGTTAATTCATCTCACAGAGTTACATCTTTCCCTTCAAGAAGCCTTTCGCTAAGGCTGTTCTTGTGGAATTGGCAAAGGGATATTTGGAAGCCCATAGAGGGCTATGGTGAAAAAGGAAATATCTTCCGTTCAAAACTGGAAAGAAGCTTTCTGAGAAACTGCTCTGTGTTCTGTTAATTCATCTCACAGAGTTACATCTTTCCCTTCAAGAAGCCTTTCGCTAATTCTGTTCTTGTGGAATTGGAAAAGGGATATTTGGAAGCCCATAGAGGGCTATGGTGAAAAAGGAAATATCTTCCGTTCAAAACTGGAAAGAAGCTTTCTGAGAAACTGCTCTGTGTTCTATTAATTCATCTCACAGAGTTACATCTTTCCCTTCAAGAAGCCTTTCGCTAAGGCTGTTCTTGTGGAATTGGCAAAGGGATATTTGGAAGCCCATAGAGGGCTATGGTGAAAAAGGAAATATCTTCCGTTCAAAACTGGAAAGAAGCTTTCTGAGAAACTGCTCTGTGTTCTGTTAATTCATCCCACAGAGTTACATCTTTCCCTTCAAGAAGCCTTTCGCTAAGGCTGTTCTTGTGGAATTGGCAAAGGGATATTTGGAAGCCCATAGAGGGCTATGGTGAAAAAGGAAATATCTTCCGTTCAAAACTGGAAAGAAGCTTTCTGAGAAACTGCTCTGTGTTCTGTTAATTCATCTCACAGAGTTACATCTTTCCCTTCAAGAAGCCTTTCGCTAAGGCTGTTCTTGTGGAATTGGCAAAGGGATATTTGGAAGCCCATAGAGGGCTATGGTGAAAAAGGAAATATCTTCCGTTCAAAACTGGAAAGAAGCTTTCTGAGAAACTGCTCTGTGTTCTGTTAATTCATCTCACAGAGTTACATCTTTCCCTTCAAGAAGCCTTTCGCTAATTCTGTTCTTGTGGAATTGGCAAAGGGATATTTGGAAGCCCATAGAGGGCTATGGTGAAAAAGGAAATATCTTCCGTTCAAAACTGGAAAGAAGCTTTCTGAGAAACTGCTCTGTGTTCTATTAATTCATCTCACAGAGTTACATCTTTCCCTTCAAGAAGCCTTTCGCTAAGGCTGTTCTTGTGGAATTGGCAAAGGGATATTTGGAAGCCCATAGAGGGCTATGGTGAAAAAGGAAATATCTTCCGTTCAAAACTGGAAAGAAGCTTTCTGAGAAACGGCTCTGTGTTCTGTTAATTCATCTCACAGAGTTACATCTTTCCCTTCAAGAAGCCTTTCGCTAAGGCTGTTCTTCTGGAATTGGCAAAGGGATATTTGGAAGCCCATAGAGGGCTATGGTGAAAAAGGAAATATCTTCCGTTCAAAACTGGAAAGAAGCTTTCTGAGAAACTGCTCTGTGTTCTGTTAATTCATCTCACAGAGTTACATCTTTCCCTTCAAGAAGCCTTTCGCTAAGGCTGTTCTTGTGGAATTGGCAAAGGGATATTTGGAAGCCCATAGAGGGCTATGGTGAAAAAGGAAATATCTTCCGTTCAAAACTGGAAAGAAGCTTTCTGAGAAACTGCTCTGTGTTCTGTTAATTCATCTCACAGAGTTATATCTTTCCCTTCAAGTAGCCTTTCGCTAAGGCTGTTCTTGTGGAATTGGCAAAGGGATACTTTGAAGCCCATACAGGGCTATGGTGAAAAAGGAAATATCTTCCGTTCAAAACTGGAAAGAAACTTTCTGAGAAACTGCTCTGAGTTCTGTTAATTCATCTCACAGAGTTACATCTTTCCCTTCAAGAAGCCTTTCGCTAAGGCTGTTCTTGTGGAATTGGCAAAGGGATATTTGGAAGCCCATAGAGGGCTATGGTGAAAAAGGAAATATCTTCCGTTCAAAACTGGAAAGAAGCTTTCTGAGAAACGGCTCTGTGTTCTGTTAATTCATCTCACAGAGTTACATCTTTCCCTTCATGAAGCCTTTCGCTGAGGCTGTTCTTCTGGAATTGGCAAAGGGATATTTGGAAGCCCATAGAGGGCTATGGTGAAAAAGGAAATATCTTCCGTTCAAAACTGGAAAGAAGCTTTCTGAGAAACCGCTCTGTGTTCTGTTAATTCATCTCACAGAGTTACATCTTTCCCTTCAAGAAGCCTTTCGCTAAGGCTGTTCTTGTGGAATTGGCAAAGGGATATTTGGAAGCCCATAGAGGGCTATGGTGAAAAAGGAAATATCTTCCGTTCAAAACTGGAAAGAAGCTTTCTGAGAAACTGCTCTGTGTTCTGTTAATTCATCTCACAGAGTTACATCTTTCCCTTCAAGAAGCCTTTCGCTAATTCTGTTCTTGTGGAATTGGAAAAGGGATATTTGGAAGCCCATAGAGGGCTATGGTGAAAAAGGAAATATCTTCCGTTCAAAACTGGAAAGAAGCTTTCTGAGAAACTGCTCTGTGTTCTGTTAATTCATCTCACAGAGTTACATCTTTCCCTTCAAGAAGTCTTTCGCTAAGGCTGTTCTTGTGGAATTGGCAATGGGATATTTGGAAGCCCATAGTGGGCAATGGTGAAAAAGGAAATATCTTCCGTTCAAAACTGGAAAGAAGCTTTCTGAGAAACTGCTCTGTGTTCTGTTAATTCATCTCACAGAGTTACATCTTTCCCTTCAAGAAGCCTTTCGCTAATTCTGTTCTTGTGGAATTGGAAAAGGGATATTTGGAAGCCCATAGAGGGCTATGGTGAAAAAGGAAATATCTTCCGTTCAAAACTGGAAAGAAGCTTTCTGAGAAACTGCTCTGTGTTCTATTAATTCATCTCACAGAGTTACATCTTTCCCTTCAAGAAGCCTTTCGCTAAGGCTGTTCTTGTGGAATTGGCAAAGGGATATTTGGAAGCCCATAGAGGGCTATGGTGAAAAAGGAAATATCTTCCGTTCAAAACTGGAAAGAAGCTTTCTGAGAAACTGCTCTGTGTTCTGTTAATTCATCCCACAGAGTTACATCTTTCCCTTCAAGAAGCCTTTCGCTAAGGCTGTTCTTGTGGAATTGGCAAAGGGATATTTGGAAGCCCATAGAGGGCTATGGTGAAAAAGGAAATATCTTCCGTTCAAAACTGGAAAGAAGCTTTCTGAGAAACTGCTCTGTGTTCTGTTAATTCATCTCACAGAGTTACATCTTTCCCTTCAAGAAGCCTTTCGCTAAGGCTGTTCTTGTGGAATTGGCAAAGGGATATTTGGAAGCCCATAGAGGGCTATGGTGAAAAAGGAAATATCTTCCGTTCAAAACTGGAAAGAAGCTTTCTAAGAAACTACTCTGTGTTCTGTTAATTCATCTCACAGAGCTACATCTTTCCCTTAAAGAAGCCTTTCGCTAAGGCTGTTCTTGTGGAATTGGCAAAGGGATATTTGGAAGCCCATAGAGGGCTATGGTGAAAAAGGAAATATCGTCCGTTCAAAACTGGAAAGAAGCTTTCTGAGAAACGGCTCTATGTTCTGTTAATTCATCTCACAGAGTTACATCTTTCCCTTCATGAAGCCTTTCCCTAAGTCTGTTCTTCTGGAATTGGCAAAGGGATATTTGGAAGCCCATAGTGGGCAATGGTGAAAAAGGAAATATCTTCCGTTCAAAACTGGAAAGAAGCTTTCTGAGAAACCGCTCTGTGTTCTGTTAATTCATCTCACAGAGTTACATCTTTCCCTTCAAGAAGCCTTTCGCTAAGGCTGTTCTTGTGGAATTGGCAAAGGGATATTTGGAAGCCCATAGAGGGCTATGGTGAAAAAGGAAATATCTTCCGTTCAAAACTGGAAAGAAGCTTTCTGAGAAACTGCTCTGTGTTCTGTTAATTCATCTCACAGAGTTACATCTTTCCCTTCAAGAAGCCTTTCGCTAAGGCTGTTCTTGTGGAATTGGCAAAGGGATATTTGGAAGCCCATAGAGGGCTATGGTGAAAAAGGAAATATCTTCCGTTCAAAACTGGAAAGAAGCTTTCTGAGAAACTGCTCTGTGTTCTGTTAATTCATCTCACAGAGTTACATCTTTCCCTTCAAGAAGCCTTTCGCTAAGGCTGTTCTTGTGGAATTGGCAAAGGGATATTTGGAAGCCCATAGAGGGCTATGGTGAAAAAGGAAATATCTTCCGTTCAAAACTGGAAAGAAGCTTTCTGAGAAACTGCTCTGTGTTCTGTTAATTCATCTCACAGAGTTACATCTTTCCCTTCAATAAGCCTTTCGATAGGGCTGTTCATGTGGAATTGGCAAAGGGATATTTGGAAGCCCATAGAGGGCTATGGTGAAAAAGGAAATATCTTCCGTTCAAAACTGGAAAGAAGCTTTCTGAGAAACCGCTCTGTGTTCTGTTAATTCATCTCACAGAGTTACATCTTTCCCTTCAAGAAGCCTTTCGCTAAGGCTGTTCTTGTGGAATTGGCAAAGGGATATTTGGAAGCCCATAGAGGGCTATGGTGAAAAAGGAAATATCTTCCGTTCAAAACTGGAAAGAAGCTTTCTGAGAAACTGCTCTGTGTTCTGTTAATTCATCTCACAGAGTTACATCTTTCCCTTCAAGAAGCCTTTCGCTAAGGCTGTTCTTGTGGAATTGGCAAAGGGATATTTGGAAGCCCATAGAGGGCTATGGTGAAAAAGGAAATATCTTCCGTTCAAAACTGGAAAGAAGCTTTCTGAGAAACTGCTCTGTGTTCTGTTAATTCATCTCACAGAGTTACATCTTTCCCTTCAAGAAGCCTTTCGCTAATTCTGTTCTTGTGGAATTGGCAAAGGGATATTTGGAAGCCCATAGAGGGCTATGGTGAAAAAGGAAATATCTTCCGTTCAAAACTGGAAAGAAGCTTTCTGAGAAACTGCTCTGTGTTCTATTAATTCATCTCACAGAGTTACATCTTTCCCTTCAAGAAGCCTTTCGCTAAGGCTGTTCTTGTGGAATTGGCAAAGGGATATTTGGAAGCCCATAGAGGGCTATGGTGAAAAAGGAAATATCTTCCGTTCAAAACTGGAAAGAAGCTTTCTGAGAAACTGCTCTGTGTTCTGTTAATTCATCTCACAGAGTTACATCTTTCCCTTCAAGAAGCCTTTCGCTAAGGCTGTTCTTGTGGAATTGGCAAAGGGATATTTGGAAGCCCTTAGAGGGCTATGGTGAAAAAGGAAATATCTTCCGTTCAAAACTGGAAAGAAGCTTTCTAAGAAACTACTCTGTGTTCTGTTAATTCATCTCACAGAGTTACATCTTTCCCTTCAAGAAGCCTTTCGCTAAGGCTGTTCTTGTGGAATTGGCAAAGGGATATTTGGAAGCCCATAGAGGGCTATGGTGAAAAATGAAATATCGTCCGTTCAAAACTGGAAAGAAGCTTTCTGAGAAACGGCTCTATGTTCTGTTAATTCATCTCACAGAGTTACATCTTTCCCTTCATGAAGCCTTTCCCTAAGTCTGTTCTTGTGGAATTGGCAAAGGGATATTTGGAAGCCCATAGAGGGCTATGGTGAAAAAGGAAATATCTTCCGTTCAAAACTGGAAAGAAGCATTCTGATGAACTGCTCTGTGTTCTGTTAATTCATCTCACAGAGTTACATCTTTCCCTTCAAGAAGCCTTTCGATAAGGCTGTTCATGTGGAATTGGCAAAGGGATATTTGGAAGCCCATAGAGGGCTATGGTGAAAAAGGAAATATCTTCCGTTCAAAACTGGAAAGAAGCTTTCTGAGAAACTGCTCTGTGTTCTGTTAATTCATCTCACAGAGTTACATCTTTCCCTTCAAGAAGCCTTTCGCTAAGGCTGTTCTTGTGGAATTGGCAAAGGGATATTTGGAAGCCCATAGAGGGCTATGGTGAAAAAGGAAATATCTTCCGTTCAAAACTGGAAAGAAGCTTTCTGAGAAACTGCTCTGTGTTCTGTTAATTCATCTCAAAGAGTTACATCTTTCCCTTCAAGAAGCCTTTCGCTAAGACTGTTCTTGTGGAATTGGCAAAGGGATATTTGGAAGCCCATAGAGGGCTATGGTGAAAAAGGAAATATCTTCCGTTCAAAACTGGAAAGAAGCTTTCTGAGAAACTGCTCTGTGTTCTGTTAATTCATCTCACAGAGTTACATCTTTCCCTTCAAGAAGCCTTTCGCTAAGGCTGTTCTTGTGGAATTGGCAAAGGGATATTTGGAAGCCCATAGAGGGCTATGGTGAAAAAGGAAATATCTTCCGTTCAAAACTGGAAAGAATCTTTCTGAGAAACTGCTCTGTGTTCTGTTAATTCATCTCACAGAGTTACATCTTTCCCTTCAAGAAGCCTTTCGCTAATTCTGTTCTTGTGGAATTGGAAAAGGGATATTTGGAAGCCCATAGAGGGCTATGGTGAAAAAGGAAATATCTTCCGTTCAAAACTGGAAAGAAGCTTTCTGAGAAACTGCTCTGTGTTCTGTTAATTCATCTCACAGAGTTACATCTTTCCCTTTAAGAAGCCTTTCGCTAAGGCTGTTCTTGTGGAATTGGCAAAGGGATATTTGGAAGCCCATAGAGGGCTATGGTGAAAAAGGAAATATCTTCCGTTCAAAACTGGAAAGAAGCTTTCTGAGAAACTGCTCTGTGTTCTGTTAATTCATCTCACAGAGTTACATCTTTCCCTTCAAGAAGCCTTTCGCTAATTCTGTTCTTGTGGAATTGGAAAAGGGATATTTGGAAGCCCATAGAGGGCTATGGTGAAAAAGGAAATATCTTCCGTTCAAAACTGGAAAGAAGCTTTCTGAGAAACTGCTCTGTGTTCTATTAATTCATCTCACAGAGTTACATCTTTCCCTTCAAGAAGCCTTTCGCTAAGGCTGTTCTTGTGGAATTGGCAAAGGGATATTTGGAAGCCCATAGAGGGCTATGGTGAAAAAGGAAATATCTTCCGTTCAAAACTGGAAAGAAGCTTTCTGAGAAACTGCTCTGTGTTCTGTTAATTCATCTCACAGAGTTACATCTTTCCCTTCAAGAAGCCTTTCGCTAAGGCTGTTCTTGTGGAATTGGCAAAGGGATATTTGGAAGCCCATAGAGGGCTATGGTGAAAAAGGAAATATCTTCCGTTCAAAACTGGAAAGAAGCTTTCTGAGAAACTGCTCTGTGTTCTGTTAATTCATCTCACAGAGTTACATCTTTCCCTTCAAGAAGCCTTTCGCTAAGGCTGTTCTTGTGGAATTGGCAAAGGGATATTTGGAAGCCCATAGAGGGCTATGGTGAAAAAGGAAATATCTTCCGTTCAAAACTGGAAAGAAGCTTTCTGAGAAACTGCTCTGTGTTCTGTTAATTCATCTCACAGAGTTACATCTTTCCCTTCAAGAAGCCTTTCGCTAAGGCTGTTCTTGTGGAATTGGCAAAGGGATATTTGGAAGCCCATAGAGGGCTATGGTGAAAAAGGAAATATCTTCCGTTCAAAACTGGAAAGAAGCTTTCTGAGAAACTGCTCTGTGTTCTGTTAATTCATCTCACAGAGTTACATCTTTCCCTTCAAGAAGCCTTTCGCTAAGGCTGTTCTTGTGGAATTGGCAAAGGGATATTTGGAAGCCCATAGAGGGCTATGGTGAAAAAGGAAATATCGTCCGTTCAAAACTGGAAAGAAGCTTTCTGAGAAACGGCTCTATGTTCTGTTAATTCATCTCACAGAGTTACATCTTTCCCTTCATGAAGCCTTTCCCTAAGTCTGTTCTTGTGGAATTGGCAAAGGGATATTTGGAAGCCCATAGAGGGCTATGGTGAAAAAGGAAATATCTTCCGTTCAAAACTGGAAAGAAGCATTCTGATGAACTGCTCTGTGTTCTGTTAATTCATCTCACAGAGTTACATCTTTCCCTTCAAGAAGCCTTTCGATAAGGCTGTTCATGTGGAATTGGCAAAGGGATATTTGGAAGCCCATAGAGGGCTATGGTGAAAAAGGAAATATCTTCCGTTCAAAACAGGAAAGAAGCTTTCTGAGAAACTGCTCTGTGTTCTGTTAATTCATCTCACAGAGTTACATCTTTCCCTTCAAGAAGCCTTTCGCTAAGGCGGTTCTTGTGGAATTGGCAAAGGGATATTTGGAAGCCCATAGAGGGCTATGGTGAAAAAGGAAATATCTTCCGTTCAAAACTGGAAAGAAGCTTTCTGAGAAACTGCTCTGTGTTCTGTTAATTCATCTCAAAGAGTTACATCTTTCCCTTCAAGAAGCCTTTCGCTAAGACTGTTCTTGTGGAATTGGCAAAGGGATATTTGGAAGCCCATAGAGGGCTATGGTGAAAAAGGAAATATCTTCCGTTCAAAACTGGAAAGAAGCTTTCTGAGAAACTGCTCTGTGTTCTGTTAATTCATCTCACAGAGTTACATCTTTCCCTTCAAGAAGCCTTTCGCTAAGGCTGTTCTTGTGGAATTGGCAAAGGGATATTTGGAAGCCCATAGAGGGCTATGGTGAAAAAGGAAATATCTTCCGTTCAAAACTGGAAAGAATCTTTCTGAGAAACTACTCTGTGTTCTGTTAATTCATCTCACAGAGTTACATCTTTCCCTTCAAGAAGCCTTTCGCTAATTCTGTTCTTGTGGAATTGGAAAAGGGATATTTGGAAGCCCATAGAGGGCTATGGTGAAAAAGGAAATATCTTCCGTTCAAAACTGGAAAGAAGCTTTCTGAGAAACTGCTCTGTGTTCTGTTAATTCATCTCACAGAGTTACATCTTTCCCTTCAAGAAGCCTTTCGCTAAGGCTGTTCTTGTGGAATTGGCAAAGGGATATTTGGAAGCCCATAGAGGGCTATGGTGAAAAAGGAAATATCTTCCGTTCAAAACTGGAAAGAAGCTTTCTGAGAAACTGCTCTGTGTTCTATTAATTCATCTCACAGAGTTACATCTTTCCCTTCAAGAAGCCTTTCGCTAAGGCTGTTCTTGTGGAATTGGCAAAGGGATATTTGGAAGCCCATAGAGGGCTATGGTGAAAAAGGAAATATCTTCCGTTCAAAACTGGAAAGAAGCTTTCTGAGAAACTGCTCTGTGTTCTGTTAATTCATCTCACAGAGTTACATCTTTCCCTTCAAGAAGCCTTTCGCTAAGGCTGTTCTTGTGGAATTGGCAAAGGGATATTTGGAAGCCCATAGAGGGCTATGGTGAAAAAGGAAATATCTTCCGTTCAAAACTGGAAAGAAGCTTTCTGAGAAACTGCTCTGTGTTCTGTTAATTCATCTCACAGAGTTACATCTTTCCCTTCAAGAAGCCTTTCGCTAAGGCTGTTCTTGTGGAATTGGCAAAGGGATATTTGGAAGCCCATAGAGGGCTATGGTGAAAAAGGAAATATCTTCCGTTCAAAACTGGAAAGAAGCTTTCTGAGAAACTGCTCTGTGTTCTGTTAATTCATCTCACAGAGTTACATCTTTCCCTTCAAGAAGCCTTTCGCTAAGGCTGTTCTTGTGGAATTGGCAAAGGGATATTTGGAAGCCCATAGAGGGCTATGGTGAAAAAGGAAATATCTTCCGTTCAAAACTGGAAAGAAGCTTTCTGAGAAACTGCTCTGTGTTCTGTTAATTCATCTCACAGAGTTACATCTTTCCCTTCAAGAAGCCTTTCGCTAAGGCTGTTCTTGTGGAATTGGCAAAGGGATATTTGGAAGCCCATAGAGGGCTATGGTGAAAAAGGAAATATCTTCCGTTCAAAACTGGAAAGAAGCTTTCTAAGAAACTACTCTGTGTTCTGTTAATTCATCTCACAGAGTTACATCTTTCCCTTCAAGAAGCCTTTCGCTAAGGCTGTTCTTCTGGAATTGGCAAAGGGATATTTGGAAGCCCATAGAGGGCTATGGTGAAAAAGGAAATATCGTCCGTTCAAAACTGGAAAGAAGCTTTCTGAGAAACGGCTCTATGTTCTGTTAATTCATCTCACAGAGTTACATCTTTCCCTTCATGAAGCCTTTCCCTAAGTCTGTTCTTCTGGAATTGGCAAAGGGATATTTGGAAGCCCATAGAGGGCTATGGTGAAAAAGGAAATATCTTCCGTTCAAAACTGGAAAGAAGCTTTCTGAGAAACCGCTCTGTGTTCTGTTAATTCATCTCACAGAATTACATCTTTCCCTTCAAGAAGCCTTTCGCTAAGGCTGTTCTTGTGGAATTGGCAAAGGGATATTTGGAAGCCCATAGAGGGCTATGGTGAAAAAGGAAATATCTTCCGTTCAAAACTGGAAAGAAGCTTTCTGAGAAACTGCTCTGTGTTCTGTTAATTCATCTCACAGAGTTACATCTTTCCCTTCAAGAAGCCTTTCGCTAAGGCTGTTCTTGTGGAATTGGCAAAGGGATATTTGGAAGCCCATAGAGGGCTATGGTGAAAAAGGAAATATCTTCCGTTCAAAACTGGAAAGAAGCTTTCTGAGAAACTGCTCTGTGTTCTGTTAATTCATCTCACAGAGTTACATCTTTCCCTTCAAGAAGCCTTTCGCTAAGGCTGTTCTTGTGGAATTGGCAAAGGGATATTTGGAAGCCCATAGAGGGCTATGGTGAAAAAGGAAATATCTTCCGTTCAAAACTGGAAAGAAGCTTTCTCAGAAACTGCTCTGTGTTCTGTTAATTCATCTCACAGAGTTACATCTTTCCCTTCAATAAGCCTTTCGATAAGGCTGTTCATGTGGAATTGGCAAAGGGATATTTGGAAGCCCATAGAGGGCTATGGTGAAAAAGGAAATATCTTCCGTTCAAAACTGGAAAGAAGCTTTCTGAGAAACTGCTCTGTGTTCTGTTAATTCATCTCACAGAGTTACATCTTTCCCTTCAAGAAGCCTTTCGCTAAGGCTGTTCTTGTGGAATTGGCAAAGGGATATTTGGAAGCCCATAGAGGGCTATGGTGAAAAAGGAAATATCTTCCGTTCAAAACTGGAAAGAAGCTTTCTGAGAAACTGCTCTGTGTTCTGTTAATTCATCTCACAGAGTTACATCTTTCCCTTCAAGAAGCCTTTCGCTAAGGCTGTTCTTGTGGAATTGGCAAAGGGATATTTGGAAGCCCATAGAGGGCTATGGTGAAAAAGGAAATATCTTCCGTTCAAAACTGGAAAGAAGCTTTCTGAGAAACTGCTCTGTGTTCTGTTAATTCATCTCACAGAGTTACATCTTTCCCTTCAAGAAGCCTTTCGCTAATTCTGTTCTTGTGGAATTGGCAAAGGGATATTTGGAAGCCCATAGAGGGCTATGGTGAAAAAGGAAATATCTTCCGTTCAAAACTGGAAAGAAGCTTTCTGAGAAACTGCTCTGTGTTCTATTAATTCATCTCACAGAGTTACATCTTTCCCTTCAAGAAGCCTTTCGCTAAGGCTGTTCTTGTGGAATTGGCAAAGGGATATTTGGAAGCCCATAGAGGGCTATGGTGAAAAAGGAAATATCTTCCGTTCAAAACTGGAAAGAAGCTTTCTGAGAAACCGCTCTGTGTTCTGTTAATTCATCTCACAGAGTTACATCTTTCCCTTCAAGAAGCCTTTCGCTAAGGCTGTTCTTGTGGAATTGGCAAAGGGATATTTGGAAGCCCATAGAGGGCTATGGTGAAAAAGGAAATATCTTCCGTTCAAAACTGGAAAGAAGCTTTCTGAGAAACTGCTCTGTGTTCTGTTAATTCATCTCACAGAGTTACATCTTTCCCTTCAAGAAGCCTTTCGCTAAGACTGTTCTTGTGGAATTGGCAAAGGGATATTTGGAAGCCCATAGAGGGCTATGGTGAAAAAGGAAATATCTTCCGTTCAAAACTGGAAAGAAGCTTTCTGAGAAACTGCTCTGTGTTCTGTTAATTCATCTCACAGAGTTACATCTTTCCCTTCAAGAAGCCTTTCGCTAAGGCTGTTCTTGTGGAATTGGCAAAGGGATATTTGGAAGCCCATAGAGGGCTATGGTGAAAAAGGAAATATCTTCCGTTCAAAACTGGAAAGAATCTTTCTGAGAAACTGCTCTGTGTTCTGTTAATTCATCTCACAGAGTTACATCTTTCCCTTCAAGAAGCCTTTCGCTAATTCTGTTCTTGTGGAATTGGAAAAGGGATATTTGGAAGCCCATAGAGGGCTATGGTGAAAAAGGAAATATCTTCCGTTCAAAACTGGAAAGAAGCTTTCTGAGAAACTGCTCTGTGTTCTGTTAATTCATCTCACAGAGTTACATCTTTCCCTTCAAGAAGCCTTTCGCTAAGGCTGTTCTTGTGGAATTGGCAAAGGGATATTTGGAAGCCCATAGAGGGCTATGGTGAAAAAGGAAATATCTTCCGTTCAAAACTGGAAAGAAGCTTTCTGAGAAACTGCTCTGTGTTCTGTTAATTCATCTCACAGAGTTACATCTTTCCCTTCAAGAAGCCTTTCGCTAATTCTGTTCTTGTGGAATTGGAAAAGGGATATTTGGAAGCCCATAGAGGGCTATGGTGAAAAAGGAAATATCTTCCGTTCAAAACTGGAAAGAAGCTTTCTGAGAAACTGCTCTGTGTTCTATTAATTCATCTCACAGAGTTACATCTTTCCCTTCAAGAAGCCTTTCGCTAAGGCTGTTCTTGTGGAATTGGCAAAGGGATATTTGGAAGCCCATAGAGGGCTATGGTGAAAAAGGAAATATCTTCCGTTCAAAACTGGAAAGAAGCTTTCTGAGAAACTGCTCTGTGTTCTGTTAATTCATCCCACAGAGTTACATCTTTCCCTTCAAGAAGCCTTTCGCTAAGGCTGTTCTTGTGGAATTGGCAAAGGGATATTTGGAAGCCCATAGAGGGCTATGGTGAAAAAGGAAATATCTTCCGTTCAAAACTGGAAAGAAGCTTTCTGAGAAACTGCTCTGTGTTCTGTTAATTCATCTCACAGAGTTACATCTTTCCCTTCAAGAAGCCTTTCGCTAAGGCTGTTCTTGTGGAATTGGCAAAGGGATATTTGGAAGCCCATAGAGGGCTATGGTGAAAAAGGAAATATCTTCCGTTCAAAACTGGAAAGAAGCTTTCTGAGAAACTGCTCTGTGTTCTGTTAATTCATCTCACAGAGTTACATCTTTCCCTTCAAGAAGCCTTTCGCTAATTCTGTTCTTGTGGAATTGGCAAAGGGATATTTGGAAGCCCATAGAGGGCTATGGTGAAAAAGGAAATATCTTCCGTTCAAAACTGGAAAGAAGCTTTCTGAGAAACTGCTCTGTGTTCTATTAATTCATCTCACAGAGTTACATCTTTCCCTTCAAGAAGCCTTTCGCTAAGGCTGTTCTTGTGGAATTGGCAAAGGGATATTTGGAAGCCCATAGAGGGCTATGGTGAAAAAGGAAATATCTTCCGTTCAAAACTGGAAAGAAGCTTTCTGAGAAACGGCTCTGTGTTCTGTTAATTCATCTCACAGAGTTACATCTTTCCCTTCAAGAAGCCTTTCGCTAAGGCTGTTCTTCTGGAATTGGCAAAGGGATATTTGGAAGCCCATAGAGGGCTATGGTGAAAAAGGAAATATCTTCCGTTCAAAACTGGAAAGAAGCTTTCTGAGAAACCGCTCTGTGTTCTGTTAATTCATCTCACAGAGTTACATCTTTCCCTTCAAGAAGCCTTTCGCTAAGGCTGTTCTTGTGGAATTGGCAAAGGGATATTTGGAAGCCCATAGAGGGATATGGTGAAAAAGGAAATATCTTCCGTTCAAAACTGGAAAGAAGCTTTCTGAGAAACTGCTCTGTGTTCTGTTAATTCATCTCACAGAGTTATATCTTTCCCTTCAAGTAGCCTTTCGCTAAGGCTGTTCTTGTGGAATTGGCAAAGGGATATTTTGAAGCCCATACAGGGCTATGGTGAAAAAGGAAATATCTTCCGTTCAAAACTGGAAAGAAACATTCTGAGAAACTGCTCTGAGTTCTGTTAATTCATCTCACAGAGTTACATCTTTCCCTTCAAGAAGCCCTTCGCTAAGGCTGTTCTTGTGGAATTGGCAAAGGGATATTTGGAAGCCCATAGAGGGCTATGGTGAAAAAGGAAATATCTTCCGTTCAAAACTGGAAAGAAGCTTTCTGAGAAACGGCTCTGTGTTCTGTTAATTCATCTCACAGAGTTACATCTTTCCCTTCATGAAGCCTTTCGCTAAGGCTGTTCTTCTGGAATTGGCAAAGGGATATTTGGAAGCCCATAGAGGGCTATGGTGAAAAAGGAAATATCTTCCGTTCAAAACTGGAAAGAAGCTTTCTGAGAAACCGCTCTGTGTTCTGTTAATTCATCTCACAGAGTTACATCTTTCCCTTCAAGAAGCCTTTCGCTAAGGCTGTTCTTGTGGAATTGGCAAAGGGATATTTGGAAGCCCATAGAGGGCTATGGTGAAAAAGGAAATATCTTCCGTTCAAAACTGGAAAGAAGCTTTCTGAGAAACTGCTCTGTGTTCTGTTAATTCATCTCACAGAGTTACATCTTTCCCTTCAAGAAGCCTTTCGCTAATTCTGTTCTTGTGGAATTGGAAAAGGGATATTTGGAAGCCCATAGAGGGCTATGGTGAAAAAGGAAATATCTTCCGTTCAAAACTGGAAAGAAGCTTTCTGAGAAACTGCTCTGTGTTCTGTTAATTCATCTCACAGAGTTACATCTTTCCCTTCAAGAAGCCTTTCGCTAAGGCTGTTCTTGTGGAATTGGCAAAGGGATATTTGGAAGCCCATAGAGGGCTATGGTGAAAAAGGAAATATCTTCCGTTCAAAACTGGAAAGAAGCTTTCTGAGAAACTGCTCTGTGTTCTGTTAATTCATCTCACAGAGTTACATCTTTCCCTTCAAGAAGCCTTTCGCTAATTCTGTTCTTGTGGAATTGGAAAAGGGATATTTGGAAGCCCATAGAGGGCTATGGTGAAAAAGGAAATATCTTCCGTTCAAAACTGGAAAGAAGCTTTCTGAGAAACTGCTCTGTGTTCTATTAATTCATCTCACAGAGTTACATCTTTCCCTTCAAGAAGCCTTTCGCTAAGGCTGTTCTTGTGGAATTGGCAAAGGGATATTTGGAAGCCCATAGAGGGCTATGGTGAAAAAGGAAATATCTTCCGTTCAAAACTGGAAAGAAGCTTTCTGAGAAACTGCTCTGTGTTCTGTTAATTCATCCCACAGAGTTACATCTTTCCCTTCAAGAAGCCTTTCGCTAAGGCTGTTCTTGTGGAATTGGCAAAGGGATATTTGGAAGCCCATAGAGGGCTATGGTGAAAAAGGAAATATCTTCCGTTCAAAACTGGAAAGAAGCTTTCTGAGAAACTGCTCTGTGTTCTGTTAATTCATCTCACAGAGTTACATCTTTCCCTTCAAGAAGCCTTTCGCTAAGGCTGTTCTTGTGGAATTGGCAAAGGGATATTTGGAAGCCCATAGAGGGCTATGGTGAAAAAGGAAATATCTTCCGTTCAAAACTGGAAAGAAGCTTTCTGAGAAACTGCTCTGTGTTCTGTTAATTCATCTCTCAGAGTTACATCTTTCCCTTCAAGAAGCCTTTCGCTAAGGCTGTTCTTGTGGAATTGGCAAAGGGATATTTGGAAGCCCATAGAGGGCTATGGTGAAAAAGGAAATATCTTCCGTTCAAAACTGGAAAGAAGCTTTCTGAGAAACTGCTCTGTGTTCTGTTAATTCATCTCACAGAGTTACATCTTTCCCTTCAAGAAGCCTTTCGCTAAGGCTGTTCTTGTGGAATTGGCAAAGGGATATTTGGAAGCCCATAGAGGGCTATGGTGAAAAAGGAAATATCTTCCGTTCAAAACTGGAAAGAAGCTTTCTAAGAAACTACTCTGTGTTCTGTTAATTCATCTCACAGAGCTACATCTTTCCCTTCAAGAAGCCTTTCGCTAAGGCTGTTCTTGTGGAATTGGCAAAGGGATATTTGGAAGCCCATAGAGGGCTATGGTGAAAAAGGAAATATCGTCCGTTCAAAACTGGAAAGAAGCTTTCTGAGAAACGGCTCTATGTTCTGTTAATTCATCTCACAGAGTTACATCTTTCCCTTCATGAAGCCTTTCCCTAAGTCTGTTCTTCTGGAATTGGCAAAGGGATATTTGGAAGCCCATAGAGGGCTATGGTGAAAAAGGAAATATCTTCCGTTCAAAACTGGAAAGAAGCTTTCTGAGAAACCGCTCTGTGTTCTGTTAATTCATCTCACAGAGTTACATCTTTCCCTTCAAGAAGCCTTTCGCTAAGGCTGTTCTTGTGGAATTGGCAAAGGGATATTTGGAAGCCCATAGAGGGCTATGGTGAAAAAGGAAATATCTTCCGTTCAAAACTGGAAAGAAGCTTTCTGAGAAACTGCTCTGTGTTCTGTTAATTCATCTCACAGAGTTACATCTTTCCCTTCAAGAAGCCTTTCGCTAAGGCTGTTCTTGTGGAATTGGCAAAGGGATATTTGGAAGCCCATAGAGGGCTATGGTGAAAAAGGAAATATCTTCCGTTCAAAACTGGAAAGAAGCTTTCTCAGAAACTGCTCTGTGTTCTGTTAATTCATCTCACAGAGTTACATCTTTCCCTTCAATAAGCCTTTCGATAGGGCTGTTCATGTGGAATTGGCAAAGGGATATTTGGAAGCCCATAGAGGGCTATGGTGAAAAAGGAAATATCTTCCGTTCAAAACTGGAAAGAAGCTTTCTGAGAAACCGCTCTGTGTTCTGTTAATTCATCTCACAGAGTTACATCTTTCCCTTCAAGAAGCCTTTCGCTAAGGCTGTTCTTGTGGAATTGGCAAAGGGATATTTGGAAGCCCATAGAGGGCTATGGTGAAAAAGGAAATATCTTCCGTTCAAAACTGGAAAGAAGCTTTCTGAGAAACTGCTCTGTGTTCTGTTAATTCATCTCACAGAGTTACATCTTTCCCTTCAAGAAGCCTTTCGCTAAGGCTGTTCTTGTGGAATTGGCAAAGGGATATTTGGAAGCCCATAGAGGGCTATGGTGAAAAAGGAAATATCTTCCGTTCAAAACTGGAAAGAAGCTTTCTGAGAAACTGCTCTGTGTTCTGTTAATTCATCTCACAGAGTTACATCTTTCCCTTCAAGAAGCCTTTCGCTAATTCTGTTCTTGTGGAATTGGCAAAGGGATATTTGGAAGCCCATAGAGGGCTATGGTGAAAAAGGAAATATCTTCCGTTCAAAACTGGAAAGAAGCTTTCTGAGAAACTGCTCTGTGTTCTATTAATTCATCTCACAGAGTTACATCTTTCCCTTCAAGAAGCCTTTCGCTAAGGCTGTTCTTGTGGAATTGGCAAAGGGATATTTGGAAGCCCATAGAGGGCTATGGTGAAAAAGGAAATATCTTCCGTTCAAAACTGGAAAGAAGCTTTCTGAGAAACTGCTCTGTGTTCTGTTAATTCATCTCACAGAGTTACATCTTTCCCTTCAAGAAGCCTTTCGCTAAGGCTGTTCTTGTGGAATTGGCAAAGGGATATTTGGAAGCCCATAGAGGGCTATGGTGAAAAAGGAAATATCTTCCGTTCAAAACTGGAAAGAAGCTTTCTAAGAAACTACTCTGTGTTCTGTTAATTCATCTCACAGAGTTACATCTTTCCCTTCAAGAAGCCTTTCGCTAAGGCTGTTCTTGTGGAATTGGCAAAGGGATATTTGGAAGCCCATAGAGGGCTATGGTGAAAAAGGAAATATCGTCCGTTCAAAACTGGAAAAAAGCTTTCTGAGAAACGGCTCTATGTTCTGTTAATTCATCTCACAGAGTTACATCTTTCCCTTCATGAAGCCTTTCCCTAAGTCTGTTCTTGTGGAATTGGCAAAGGGATATTTGGAAGCCCATAGAGGGCTATGGTGAAAAAGGAAATATCTTCCGTTCAAAACTGGAAAGAAGCATTCTGATGAACTGCTCTGTGTTCTGTTAATTCATCTCACAGAGTTACATCTTTCCCTTCAAGAAGCCTTTCGATAAGGCTGTTCATGTGGAATTGGCAAAGGGATATTTGGAAGCCCATAGAGGGCTATGGTGAAAAAGGAAATATCTTCCGTTCAAAACTGGAAAGAAGCTTTCTGAGAAACTGCTCTGTGTTCTGTTAATTCATCTCACAGAGTTACCTCTTTCCCTTCAAGAAGCCTTTCGCTAAGGCTGTTCTTGTGGAATTGGCAAAGGGATATTTGGAAGCCCATAGAGGGCTATGGTGAAAAAGGAAATATCTTCCGTTCAAAACTGGAAAGAAGCTTTCTGAGAAACTGCTCTGTGTTCTGTTAATTCATCTCAAAGAGTTACATCTTTCCCTTCAAGAAGCCTTTCGCTAAGACTGTTCTTTTGGAATTGGCAAAGGGATATTTGGAAGCCCATAGAGGGCTATGGTGAAAAAGGAAATATCTTCCGTTCAAAACTGGAAAGAAGCTTTCTGAGAAACTGCTCTGTGTTCTGTTAATTCATCTCACAGAGTTACATCTTTCCCTTCAAGAAGCCTTTCGCTAAGGCTGTTCTTGTGGAATTGGCAAAGGGATATTTGGAAGCCCATAGAGGGCTATGGTGAAAAAGGAAATATCTTCCGTTCAAAACTGGAAAGAATCTTTCTGAGAAACTGCTCTGTGTTCTGTTAATTCATCTCACAGAGTTACATCTTTCCCTTCAAGAAGCCTTTCGCTAATTCTGTTCTTGTGGAATTGGAAAAGGGATATTTGGAAGCCCATAGAGGGCTATGGTGAAAAAGGAAATATCTTCCGTTCAAAACTGGAAAGAAGCTTTCTGAGAAACTGCTCTGTGTTCTGTTAATTCATCTCACAGAGTTACATCTTTCCCTTCAAGAAGCCTTTCGCTAAGGCTGTTCTTGTGGAATTGGCAAAGGGATATTTGGAAGCCCATAGAGGGCTATGGTGAAAAAGGAAATATCTTCCGTTCAAAACTGGAAAGAAGCTTTCTGAGAAACTGCTCTGTGTTCTGTTAATTCATCTCACAGAGTTACATCTTTCCCTTCAAGAAGCCTTTCGCTAATTCTGTTCTTGTGGAATTGGAAAAGGGATATTTGGAAGCCCATAGAGGGCTATGGTGAAAAAGGAAATATCTTCCGTTCAAAACTGGAAAGAAGCTTTCTGAGAAACTGCTCTGTGTTCTGTTAATTCATCTCACAGAGTTACATCTTTCCCTTCAAGAAGCCTTTCGCTAAGGCTGTTCTTGTGGAATTGGCAAAGGGATATTTGGAAGCCCATAGAGGGCTATGGTGAAAAAGGAAATATCTTCCGTTCAAAACTGGAAAGAAGCTTTCTGAGAAACTGCTCTGTGTTCTGTTAATTCATCTCACAGAGTTACATCTTTCCCTTCAAGAAGCCTTTCGCTAAGGCTGTTCTTGTGGAATTGGCAAAGGGATATTTGGAAGCCCATAGAGGGCTATGGTGAAAAAGGAAATATCTTCCGTTCAAAACTGGAAAGAAGCTTTCTGAGAAACGGCTCTGTGTTCTGTTAATTCATCTCACAGAGTTACATCTTTCCCTTCAAGAAGCCTTTCGCTAAGGCTGTTCTTGTGGAATTGGCAAAGGGATATTTGGAAGCCCATAGAGGGCTATGGTGAAAAAGGAAATATCTTCCGTTCAAAACTGGAAAGAAGCTTTCTGAGAAACTGCTCTGTGTTCTGTTAATTCATCTCACAGAGTTACATCTTTCCCTTCAAGAAGCCTTTCGCTAAGGCTGTTCTTGTGGAATTGGCAAAGGGATATTTGGAAGCCCATAGAGGGCTATGGTGAAAAAGGAAATATCTTCCGTTCAAAACTGGAAAGAAGCTTTCTAAGAAACTACTCTGTGTTCTGTTAATTCATCTCACAGAGTTACATCTTTCCCTTCAAGAAGCCTTTCGCTAAGGCTGTTCTTGTGGAATTGGCAAAGGGATATTTGGAAGCCCATAGAGGGCTATGGTGAAAAAGGAAATATCGTCCGTTCAAAACTGGAAAGAAGCTTTCTGAGAAACGGCTCTATGTTCTGTTAATTCATCTCACAGAGTTACATCTTTCCCTTCATGAAGCCTTTCCCTAAGTCTGTTCTTCTGGAATTGGCAAAGGGATATTTGGAAGCCCATAGAGGGCTATGGTGAAAAAGGAAATATCTTCCGTTCAAAACTGGAAAGAAGCTTTCTGAGAAACCGCTCTGTGTTCTGTTAATTCATCTCACAGAGTTACATCTTTCCCTTCAAGAAGCCTTTCGCTAAGGCTGTTCTTGTGGAATTGGCAAAGGGATATTTGGAAGCCCATAGAGGGCTATGGTGAAAAAGGAAATATCTTCCGTTCAAAACTGGAAAGAAGCTTTCTGAGAAACTGCTCTGTGTTCTGTTAATTCATCTCACAGAGTTACATCTTTCCCTTCAAGAAGCCTTTCGCTAAGGCTGTTCTTGTGGAATTGGCAAAGGGATATTTGGAAGCCCATAGAGGGCTATGGTGAAAAAGGAAATATCTTCCGTTCAAAACTGGAAAGAAGCTTTCTGAGAAACTGCTCTGTGTTCTGTTAATTCATCTCACAGAGTTACATCTTTCCCTTCAAGAAGCCTTTCGCTAAGGCTGTTCTTGTGGAATTGGCAAAGGGATATTTGGAAGCCCATAGAGGGCTATGGTGAAAAAGGAAATATCTTCCGTTCAAAACTGGAAAGAAGCTTTCTCAGAAACTGCTCTGTGTTCTGTTAATTCATCTCACAGAGTTACATCTTTCCCTTCAATAAGCCTTTCGATAAGGCTGTTCATGTGGAATTGGCAAAGGGATATTTGGAAGCCCATAGAGGGCTATGGTGAAAAAGGAAATATCTTCCGTTCAAAACTGGAAAGAAGCTTTCTGAGAAACTGCTCTGTGTTCTGTTAATTCATCTCACAGAGTTACATCTTTCCCTTCAAGAAGCCTTTCGCTAAGGCTGTTCTTGTGGAATTGGCAAAGGGATATTTGGAAGCCCATAGAGGGCTATGGTGAAAAAGGAAATATCTTCCGTTCAAAACTGGAAAGAAGCTTTCTGAGAAACTGCTCTGTGTTCTGTTAATTCATCTCACAGAGTTACATCTTTCCCTTCAAGAAGCCTTTCGCTAAGGCTGTTCTTGTGGAATTGGCAAAGGGATATTTGGAAGCCCATAGAGGGCTATGGTGAAAAAGGAAATATCTTCCGTTCAAAACTGGAAAGAAGCTTTCTGAGAAACTGCTCTGTGTTCTGTTAATTCATCTCACAGAGTTACATCTTTCCCTTCAAGAAGCCTTTCGCTAATTCTGTTCTTGTGGAATTGGCAAAGGGATATTTGGAAGCCCATAGAGGGCTATGGTGAAAAAGGAAATATCTTCCGTTCAAAACTGGAAAGAAGCTTTCTGAGAAACTGCTCTGTGTTCTATTAATTCATCTCACAGAGTTACATCTTTCCCTTCAAGAAGCCTTTCGCTAAGGCTGTTCTTGTGGAATTGGCAAAGGGATATTTGGAAGCCCATAGAGGGCTATGGTGAAAAAGGAAATATCTTCCGTTCAACACTGGAAAGAAGCTTTCTGAGAAACTGCTCTGTGTTCTGTTAATTCATCTCACAGAGTTACATCTTTCCCTTCAAGAAGCCTTTCGCTAAGGCTGTTCTTGTGGAATTGGCAAAGGGATATTTGGAAGCCCATAGAGGGCTATGGTGAAAAAGGAAATATCTTCCGTTCAAAACTGGAAAGAAGCTTTCTCAGAAACTGCTCTGTGTTCTGTTAATTCATCTCACAGAGTTACATCTTTCCCTTCAATAAGCCTTTCGATAAGGCTGTTCATGTGGAATTGGCAAAGGGATATTTGGAAGCCCATAGAGGGCTATGGTGAAAAAGGAAATATCTTCCGTTCAAAACTGGAAAGAAGCTTTCTGAGAAACTGCTCTGTGTTCTGTTAATTCATCTCACAGAGTTACATCTTTCCCTTCAAGAAGCCTTTCGCTAAGGCTGTTCTTGTGGAATTGGCAAAGGGATATTTGGAAGCCCATAGAGGGCTATGGTGAAAAAGGAAATATCTTCCGTTCAAAACTGGAAAGAAGCTTTCTGAGAAACTGCTCTGTGTTCTGTTAATTCATCTCACAGAGTTACATCTTTCCCTTCAAGAAGCCTTTCGCTAAGGCTGTTCTTGTGGAATTGGCAAAGGGATATTTGGAAGCCCATAGAGGGCTATGGTGAAAAAGGAAATATCTTCCGTTCAAAACTGGAAAGAAGCTTTCTGAGAAACTGCTCTGTGTTCTGTTAATTCATCTCACAGAGTTACATCTTTCCCTTCAAGAAGCCTTTCGCTAATTCTGTTCTTGTGGAATTGGCAAAGGGATATTTGGAAGCCCATAGAGGGCTATGGTGAAAAAGGAAATATCTTCCGTTCAAAACTGGAAAGAAGCTTTCTGAGAAACTGCTCTGTGTTCTATTAATTCATCTCACAGAGTTACATCTTTCCCTTCAAGAAGCCTTTCGCTAAGGCTGTTCTTGTGGAATTGGCAAAGGGATATTTGGAAGCCCATAGAGGGCTATGGTGAAAAAGGAAATATCTTCCGTTCAAAACTGGAAAGAAGCTTTCTGAGAAACTGCTCTGTGTTCTGTTAATTCATCTCACAGAGTTACATCTTTCCCTTCAAGAAGCCTTTCGCTAAGGCTGTTCTTGTGGAATTGGCAAAGGGATATTTGGAAGCCCATAGAGGGCTATGGTGAAAAAGGAAATATCTTCCGTTCAAAACTGGAAAGAAGCTTTCTGAGAAACGGCTCTGTGTTCTGTTAATTCATCTCACAGAGTTACATCTTTCCCTTCAAGAAGCCTTTCGCTAAGGCTGTTCTTCTGGAATTGGCAAAGGGATATTTGGAAGCCCATAGAGGGCTATGGTGAAAAAGGAAATATCTTCCGTTCAAAACTGGAAAGAAGCTTTCTGAGAAACTGCTCTGTGTTCTGTTAATTCATCTCACAGAGTTACATCGTTCCCTTCAAGAAGCCTTTCGCTAAGGCTGTTCTTGTGGAATTGGCAAAGGGATATTTGGAAGCCCATAGAGGGCTATGGTGAAAAAGGAAATATCTTCCGTTCAAAACTGGAAAGAAGCTTTCTGAGAAACTGCTCTGTGTTCTGTTAATTCATCTCACAGAGTTATATCTTTCCCTTCAAGTAGCCTTTCGCTAAGGCTGTTCTTGTGGAATTGGCAAAGGGATATTTTGAAGCCCATACAGGGCTATGGTGAAAAAGGAAATATCTTCCGTTCAAAACTGGAAAGAAACTTTCTGAGAAACTGCTCTGAGTTCTGTTAATTCATCTCACAGAGTTACATCTTTCCCTTCAAGAAGCCTTTCGCTAAGGCTGTTCTTGTGGAATTGGCAAAGGGATATTTGGAAGCCCATAGAGGGCTATGGTGAAAAAGGAAATATCTTCCGTTCAAAACTGGAAAGAAGCTTTCTGAGAAACTGCTCTGTGTTCTGTTAATTCATCTCACAGAGTTACATCTTTCCCTTCAAGAAGCCTTTCGCTAAGACTGTTCTTGTTTAATTGGCAAAGGGATATTTGGAAGCCCATAGAGGGCTATGGTGAAAAAGGAAATATCTTCCGTTCAAAACTGGAAAGAAGCTTTCTGAGAAACTGCTCTGTGTTCTGTTAATTCATCTCACAGAGTTACATCTTTCCCTTCAAGAAGCCTTTCGCTAAGGCTGTTCTTGTGGAATTGGCAAAGGGATATTTGGAAGCCCATAGAGGGCTATGGTGAAAAAGGAAATATCTTCCGTTCAAAACTGGAAAGAATCTTTCTGAGAAACTGCTCTGTGTTCTGTTAATTCATCTCACAGAGTTACATCTTTCCCTTCAAGAAGCCTTTCGCTAATTCTGTTCTTGTGGAATTGGAAAAGGGATATTTGGAAGCCCATAGAGGGCTATGGTGAAAAAGGAAATATCTTCCGTTCAAAACTGGAAAGAAGCTTTCTGAGAAACTGCTCTGTGTTCTGTTAATTCATCTCACAGAGTTACATCTTTCCCTTCAAGAAGCCTTTCGCTAAGGCTGTTCTTGTGGAATTGGCAAAGGGATATTTGGAAGCCCATAGAGGGCTATGGTGAAAAAGGAAATATCTTCCGTTCAAAACTGGAAAGAAGCTTTCTGAGAAACTGCTCTGTGTTCTGTTAATTCATCTCACAGAGTTACATCTTTCCCTTCAAGAAGCCTTTCGCTAATTCTGTTCTTGTGGAATTGGCAAAGGGATATTTGGAAGCCCATAGAGGGCTATGGTGAAAAAGGAAATATCTTCCGTTCAAAACTGGAAAGAAGCTTTCTGAGAAACTGCTGTGTGTTCTATTAATTCATCTCACAGAGTTACATCTTTCCCTTTAAGAAGCCTTTCGCTAAGGCTGTTCTTGTGGAATTGGCAAAGGGATATTTGGAAGCCCATAGAGGGCTATGGTGAAAAAGGAAATATCTTCCGTTCAAAACTGGAAAGAAGCTTTCTGAGAAACTGCTCTGTGTTGTGTTAATTCATCCCACAGAGTTACATCTTTCCCTTCAAGAAGCCTTTCGCTAAGGCTGTTCTTGTGGAATTGGCAAAGGGATATTTGGAAGCCCATAGTGGGCTATGGTGAAAAAGGAAATATCTTCCGTTCAAAACTGGAAAGAAGCTTTCTGAGAAACTGCTCTGTGTTCTGTTAATTCATCTCACAGAGTTACATCTTTCCCTTCAAGAAGCCTTTCGCTAAGGCTGTTCTTGTGGAATTGGCAAAGGGATATTTGGAAGCCCATAGAGGGCTATGGTGAAAAAGGAAATATCTTCCGTTCAAAACTGGAAAGAATCTTTCTGAGAAACTGCTCTGTGTTCTGTTAATTCATCTCACAGAGTTACATCTTTCCCTTCAAGAAGCCTTTCGCTAATTCTGTTCTTGTGGAATTGGCAAAGGGATATTTGGAAGCCCATAGAGGGCTATGGTGAAAAAGGAAATATCTTCCGTTCAAAACTGGAAAGAAGCTTTCTGAGAAACTGCTCTGTGTTCTATTAATTCATCTCACAGAGTTACATCTTTCCCTTCAAGAAGCCTTTCGCTAAGGCTGTTCTTGTGGAATAGGCAAAGGGATATTTGGAAGCCCATAGAGGGCTATGGTGAAAAAGGAAATATCTTCCGTTCAAAACTGGAAAGAAGCTTTCTGAGAAACTGCTCTGTGTTCTGTTAATTCATCTCACAGAGTTACATCTTTCCCTTCAAGAAGCCTTTCGCTAAGGCTGTTCTTGTGGAATTGGCAAAGGGATATTTGGAAGCCCATAGAGGGCTATGGTGAAAAAGGAAATATCTTCCGTTCAAAACTGGAAAGAAGCTTTCTGAGAAACTGCTCTGTGTTCTGTTAATTCATCTCACAGAGTTACATCTTTCCCTTCAAGAAGCCTTTCGCTAATTCTGTTCTTGTGGAATTGGAAAAGGGATATTTGGAAGCCCATAGAGGGCTATGGTGAAAAAGGAAATATCTTCCGTTCAAAACTGGAAAGAAGCTTTCTGAGAAACTGCTCTGTGTTCTGTTAATTCATCTCACAGAGTTACATCTTTCCCTTCAAGAAGCCTTTCGCTAAGGCTGTTCTTGTGGAATTGGCAAAGGGATATTTGGAAGCCCATAGAGGGCTATGGTGAAAAAGGAAATATCTTCCGTTCAAAACTGGAAAGAAGCTTTCTGAGAAACTGCTCTGTGTTCTGTTAATTCATCTCACAGAGTTACATCTTTCCCTTCAAGAAGCCTTTCGCTAATTCTGTTCTTGTGGAATTGGCAAAGGGATATTTGGAAGCCCATAGAGGGCTATGGTGAAAAAGGAAATATCTTCCGTTCAAAACTGGAAAGAAGCTTTCTGAGAAACTGCTCTGTGTTCTATTAATTCATCTCACAGAGTTACATCTTTCCCTTCAAGAAGCCTTTCGCTAAGGCTGTTCTTGTGGAATTGGCAAAGGGATATTTGGAAGCCCATAGAGGGCTATGGTGAAAAAGGAAATATCTTCCGTTCAAAACTGGAAAGAAGCTTTCTGAGAAACTGCTCTGTGTTCTGTTAATTCATCCCACAGAGTTACATCTTTCCCTTCAAGAAGCCTTTCGCTAAGGCTGTTCTTGTGGAATTGGCAAAGGGATATTTGGAAGCCCATAGAGGGCTATGGTGAAAAAGGAAATATCTTCCGTTCAAAACTGGAAAGAAGCTTTCTGAGAAACTGCTCTGTGTTCTGTTAATTCATCTCACAGAGTTACATCTTTCCCTTCAAGAAGCCTTTCGCTAAGGCTGTTCTTGTGGAATTGGCAAAGGGATATTTGGAAGCCCATAGAGGGCTATGGTGAAAAAGGAAATATCTTCCGTTCAAAACTGGAAAGAAGCTTTCTGAGAAACTGCTCTGTGTTCTGTTAATTCATCTCACAGAGTTACATCTTTCCCTTCAAGAAGCCTTTCGCTAAGACTGTTCTTGTGGAATTGGCAAAGGGATATTTGGAAGCCCATAGAGGGCTATGGTGAAAAAGGAAATATCTTCCGTTCAAAACTGGAAAGAAGCTTTCTGAGAAACTGCTCTGTGTTCTGTAAATTCATCTCACAGAGTTACATCTTTCCCTTCAAGAAGCCTTTCGCTAAGGCTGTTCTTGTGGAATTGGCAAAGGGATATTTGGAAGCCCATAGAGGGCTATGGTGAAAAAGGAAATATCTTCCGTTCAAAACTGGAAAGAAGCTTTCTGAGAAACTGCTCTGTGTTCTGTTAATTCATCTCAAAGAGTTACATCTTTCCCTTCAAGAAGCCTTTCGCTAAGACTGTTCGTTTGGAATTGGCAAAGGGATATTTGGAAGCCCATAGAGGGCTATGGTGAAAAAGGAAATATCTTCCGTTCAAAACTGGAAAGAAGCTTTCTGAGAAACTGCTCTGTGTTCTGTTAATTCATCTCACAGAGTTACATCTTTCCCTTCAAGAAGCCTTTCGCTAAGGCTGTTCTTGTGGAATTGGCAAAGGGATATTTGGAAGCCCATAGAGGGCTATGGTGAAAAAGGAAATATCTTCCGTTCAAAACTGGAAAGAATCTTTCTGAGAAACTGCTCTGTGTTCTGTTAATTCATCTCACAGAGTTACATCTTTCCCTTCAAGAAGCCTTTCGCTAATTCTGTTCTTGTGGAATTGGAAAAGGGATATTTGGAAGCCCATAGAGGGCTATGGTGAAAAAGGAAATATCTTCCGTTCAAAACTGGAAAGAAGCTTTCTGAGAAACTGCTCTGTGTTCTGTTAATTCATCTCACAGAGTTACATCTTTCCCTTCAAGAAGCCTTTCGCTAAGGCTGTTCTTGTGGAATTGGCAAAGGGATATTTGGAAGCCCATAGAGGGCTATGGTGAAAAAGGAAATATCTTCCGTTCAAAACTGGAAAGAAGCTTTCTGAGAAACTGCTCTGTGTTCTGTTAATTCATCTCACAGAGTTACATCTTTCCCTTCAAGAAGCCTTTCGCTAAGGCTGTTCTTGTGGAATTGGCAAAGGGATATTTGGAAGCCCATAGAGGGCTATGGTGAAAAAGGAAATATCTTCCGTTCAAAACTGGAAAGAAGCTTTCTGAGAAACTGCTCTGTGTTCTGTTAATTCATCTCACAGAGTTACATCTTTCCCTTCAAGAAGCCTTTCGCTAAGGCTGTTCTTGTGGAATTGGCAAAGGGATATTTGGAAGCCCATAGAGGGCTATGGTGAAAAAGGAAATATCTTCCGTTCAAAACTGGAAAGAAGCTTTCTGAGAAACTGCTCTGTGTTCTGTTAATTCATCTCACAGAGTTACATCTTTCCCTTCAAGAAGCCTTTCGCTAAGGCTGTTCTTGTGGAATTGGCAAAGGGATATTTGGAAGCCCATAGAGGGCTATGGTGAAAAAGGAAATATCTTCCGTTCAAAACTGGAAAGAAGCTTTCTGAGAAACTGCTCTGTGTTCTGTTAATTCATCTCACAGAGTTACATCTTTCCCTTCAAGAAGCCTTTCGCTAAGGCTGTTCTTGTGGAATTGGCAAAGGGATATTTGGAAGCCCATAGAGGGCTATGGTGAAAAAGGAAATATCTTCCGTTCAAAACTGGAAAGAAGCTTTCTAAGAAACTACTCTGTGTTCTGTTAATTCATCTCACAGAGTTACATCTTTCCCTTCAAGAAGCCTTTCGCTAAGGCTGTTCTTGTGGAATTGGCAAAGGGATATTTGGAAGCCCATAGAGGGCTATGGTGAAAAAGGAAATATCGTCCGTTCAAAACTGGAAAGAAGCTTTCTGAGAAACGGCTCTATGTTCTGTTAATTCATCTCACAGAGTTACATCTTTCCCTTCATGAAGCCTTTCCCTAAGTCTGTTCTTCTGGAATTGGCAAAGGGATATTTGGAAGCCCATAGAGGGCTATGGTGAAAAAGGAAATATCTTCCGTTCAAAACTGGAAAGAAGCTTTCTGAGAAACCGCTCTGTGTTCTGTTAATTCATCTCACAGAGTTACATCTTTCCCTTCAAGAAGCCTTTCGCTAAGGCTGTTCTTGTGGAATTGGCAAAGGGATATTTGGAAGCCCATAGAGGGCTATGGTGAAAAAGGAAATATCTTCCGTTCAAAACTGGAAAGAAGCTTTCTGAGAAACTGCTCTGTGTTCTGTTAATTCATCTCACAGAGTTACATCTTTCCCTTCAAGAAGCCTTTCGCTAATTCTGTTCTTGTGGAATTGGCAAAGGGATATTTGGAAGCCCATAGAGGGCTATGGTGAAAAAGGAAATATCTTCCGTTCAAAACTGGAAAGAAGCTTTCTGAGAAACTGCTCTGTGTTCTGTTAATTCATCTCACAGAGTTACATCTTTCCCTTCAAGAAGCCTTTCGCTAATTCTGTTCTTGTGGAATTGGCAAAGGGATATTTGGAAGCCCATAGAGGGCTATGGTGAAAAAGGAAATATCTTCCGTTCAAAACTGGAAAGAAGCTTTCTGAGAAACTGCTCTGTGTTCTATTAATTCATCTCACAGAGTTACATCTTTCCCTTCAAGAAGCCTTTCGCTAAGGCTGTTCTTGTGGAATTGGCAAAGGGATATTTGGAAGCCCATAGAGGGCTATGGTGAAAAAGGAAATATCTTCCGTTCAAAACTGGAAAGAAGCTTTCTGAGAAACTGCTCTGTGTTCTGTTAATTCATCTCACAGAGTTACATCTTTCCCTTCAAGAAGCCTTTCGCTAAGGCTGTTCTTGTGGAATTGGCAAAGGGATATTTGGAAGCCCATAGAGGGCTATGGTGAAAAAGGAAATATCTTCCGTTCAAAACTGGAAAGAAGCTTTCTGAGAAACGGCTCTGTGTTCTGTTAATTCATCTCACAGAGTTACATCTTTCCCTTCAAGAAGCCTTTCGCTAAGGCTGTTCTTCTGGAATTGGCAAAGGGATATTTGGAAGCCCATAGAGGGCTATGGTGAAAAAGGAAATATCTTCCGTTCAAAACTGGAAAGAAGCTTTCTGAGAAACTGCTCTGTGTTCTGTTAATTCATCTCACAGAGTTACATCTTTCCCTTCAAGAAGCCTTTCGCTAAGGCTGTTCTTGTGGAATTGGCAAAGGGATATTTGGAAGCCCATAGAGGGCTAAGGTGAAAAAGGAAATATCTTCCGTTCAAAACTGGAAAGAATCTTTCTGAGAAACTGCTCTGTGTTCTGTTAATTCATCTCACAGAGTTACATCTTTCCCTTCAAGAAGCCTTTCGCTAATTCTGTTCTTGTGGAATTGGAAAAGGGATATTTGGAAGCCCATAGAGGGCTATGGTGAAAAAGGAAATATCTTCCGTTCAAAACTGGAAAGAAGCTTTCTGAGAAACTGCTCTGTGTTCTGTTAATTCATCTCACAGAGTTACATCTTTCCCTTCAAGAAGCCTTTCGCTAAGGCTGTTCTTGTGGAATTGGCAAAGGGATATTTGGAAGCCCATAGAGGGCTATGGTGAAAAAGGAAATATCTTCCGTTCAAAACTGGAAAGAAGCTTTCTGAGAAACTGCTCTGTGTTCTGTTAATTCATCTCACAGAGTTACATCTTTCCCTTCAAGAAGCCTTTCGCTAATTCTGTTCTTGTGGAATTGGCAAAGGGATATTTGGAAGCCCATAGAGGGCTATGGTGAAAAAGGAAATATCTTCCGTTCAAAACTGGAAAGAAGCTTTCTGAGAAACTGCTCTGTGTTCTATTAATTCATCTCACAGAGTTACATCTTTCCCTTTAAGAAGCCTTTCGCTAAGGCTGTTCTTGTGGAATTGGCAAAGGGATATTTGGAAGCCCATAGAGGGCTATGGTGAAAAAGGAAATATCTTCCGTTCAAAACTGGAAAGAAGCTTTCTGAGAAACTGCTCTGTGTTCTGTTAATTCATCCCACAGAGTTACATCTTTCCCTTCAAGAAGCCTTTCGCTAAGGCTGTTCTTGTGGAATTGGCAAAGGGATATTTGGAAGCCCATAGTGGGCTATGGTGAAAAAGGAAATATCTTCCGTTCAAAACTGGAAAGAAGCTTTCTGAGAAACTGCTCTGTGTTCTGTTAATTCATCTCACAGAGTTACATCTTTCCCTTCAAGAAGCCTTTCGCTAAGGCTGTTCTTGTGGAATTGGCAAAGGGATATTTGGAAGCCCATAGAGGGCTATGGTGAAAAAGGAAATATCTTCCGTTCAAAACTGGAAAGAAGCTTTCTGAGAAACTGCTCTGTGTTCTGTTAATTCATCTCACAGAGTTACATCTTTCCCTTCAAGAAGCCTTTCGCTAATTCTGTTCTTGTGGAATTGGCAAAGGGATATTTGGAAGCCCATAGAGGGCTATGGTGAAAAAGGAAATATCTTCCGTTCAAAACTGGAAAGAAGCTTTCTGAGAAACTGCTCTGTGTTCTATTAATTCATCTCACAGAGTTACATCTTTCCCTTCAAGAAGCCTTTCGCTAAGGCTGTTCTTGTGGAATTGGCAAAGGGATATTTGGAAGCCCATAGAGGGCTATGGTGAAAAAGGAAATATCTTCCGTTCAAAACTGGAAAGAAGCTTTCTGAGAAACTGCTCTGTGTTCTGTTAATTCATCTCACAGAGTTACATCTTTCCCTTCAAGAAGCCTTTCGCTAAGGCTGTTCTTGTGGAATTGGCAAAGGGATATTTGGAAGCCCATAGAGGGCTATGGTGAAAAAGGAAATATCTTCCGTTCAAAACTGGAAAGAAGCTTTCTGAGAAACGGCTCTGTGTTCTGTTAATTCATCTCACAGAGTTACATCTTTCCCTTCAAGAAGCCTTTCGCTAAGGCTGTTCTTCTGGAATTGGCAAAGGGATATTTGGAAGCCCATAGAGGGCTATGGTGAAAAAGGAAATATCTTCCGTTCAAAACTGGAAAGAAGCTTTCTGAGAAACTGCTCTGTGTTCTGTTAATTCATCTCACAGAGTTACATCTTTCCCTTCAAGAAGCCTTTCGCTAAGGCTGTTCTTGTGGAATTGGCAAAGGGATATTTGGAAGCCCATAGAGGGCTATGGTGAAAAAGGAAATATCTTCCGTTCAAAACTGGAAAGAAGCTTTCTGAGAAACTGCTCTGTGTTCTGTTAATTCATCTCACAGAGTTATATCTTTCCCTTCAAGTAGCCTTTCGCTAAGGCTGTTCTTGTGGAATTGGCAAAGGGATATTTTGAAGCCCATACAGGGCTATGGTGAAAAAGGAAATATCTTCCGTTCAAAACTGGAAAGAAACTTTCTGAGAAACTGCTCTGAGTTCTGTTAATTCATCTCACAGAGTTACATCTTTCCCTTCAAGAAGCCTTTCGCTAAGGCTGTTCTTGTGGAATTGGCAAAGGGATATTTGGAAGCCCATAGAGGGCTATGGTGAAAAAGGAAATATCTTCCGTTCAAAACTGGAAAGAAGCTTTCTGAGAAACGGCTCTGTGTTCTGTTAATTCATCTCACAGAGTTACATCTTTCCCTTCATGAAGCCTTTCGCTAAGGCTGTTCTTCTGGAATTGGCAAAGGGATATTTGGAAGCCCATAGAGGGCTATGGTGAAAAAGGAAATATCTTCCGTTCAAAACTGGAAAGAAGCTTTCTGAGAAACCGCTCTGTGTTCTGTTAATTCATCTCACAGAGTTACATCTTTCCCTTCAAGAAGCCTTTCGCTAAGGCTGTTCTTGTGGAATTGGCAAAGGGATATTTGGAAGCCCATAGAGGGCTATGGTGAAAAAGGAAATATCTTCCGTTCAAAACTGGAAAGAAGCTTTCTGAGAAACTGCTCTGTGTTCTGTTAATTCATCTCACAGAGTTACATCTTTCCCTTCAAGAAGCCTTTCGCTAATTCTGTTCTTGTGGAATTGGAAAAGGGATATTTGGAAGCCCATAGAGGGCTATGGTGAAAAAGGAAATATCTTCCGTTCAAAACTGGAAAGAAGCTTTCTGAGAAACTGCTCTGTGTTCTGTTAATTCATCTCACAGAGTTACATCTTTCCCTTCAAGAAGCCTTTCGCTAAGGCTGTTCTTGTGGAATTGGCAAAGGGATATTTGGAAGCCCATAGAGGGCTATGGTGAAAAAGGAAATATCTTCCGTTCAAAACTGGAAAGAAGCTTTCTGAGAAACTGCTCTGTGTTCTGTTAATTCATCTCACAGAGTTACATCTTTCCCTTCAAGAAGCCTTTCGCTAATTCTGTTCTTGTGGAATTGGCAAAGGGATATTTGGAAGCCCAAAGAGGGCTATGGTGAAAAACGAAATATCTTCCGTTCAAAACTGGAAAGAAGCTTTCTGAGAAACTGCTCTGTGTTCTATTAATTCATCTCACAGAGTTACATCTTTCCCTTCAAGAAGCCTTTCGCTAAGGCTGTTCTTGTGGAATTGGCAAAGGGATATTTGGAAGCCCATAGAGGGCTATGGTGAAAAAGGAAATATCTTCCGTTCAAAACTGGAAAGAAGCTTTCTGAGAAACTGCTCTGTGTTCTGTTAATTCATCCCACAGAGTTACATCTTTCCCTTCAAGAAGCCTTTCGCTAAGGCTGTTCTTGTGGAATTGGCAAAGGGATATTTGGAAGCCCATAGAGGGCTATGGTGAAAAAGGAAATATCTTCCGTTCAAAACTGGAAAGAAGCTTTCTGAGAAACTGCTCTGTGTTCTGTTAATTCATCTCACAGAGTTACATCTTTCCCTTCAAGAAGCCTTTCGCTAAGGCTGTTCTTGTGGAATTGGCAAAGGGATATTTGGAAGCCCATAGAGGGCTATGGTGAAAAAGGAAATATCTTCCGTTCAAAACTGGAAAGAAGCTTTCTGAGAAACTGCTCTGTGTTCTGTTAATTCATCTCACAGAGTTACATCTTTCCCTTCAAGAAGCCTTTCGCTAAGGCTGTTCTTGTGGAATTGGCAAAGGGATATTTGGAAGCCCATAGAGGGCTATGGTGAAAAAGGAAATATCTTCCGTTCAAAACTGGAAAGAAGCTTTCTGAGAAACTGCTCTGTGTTCTGTAAATTCATCTCACAGAGTTACATCTTTCCCTTCAAGAAGCCTTTCGCTAAGGCTGTTCTTGTGGAATTGGCAAAGGGATATTTGGAAGCCCATAGAGGGCTATGGTGAAAAAGGAAATATCTTCCGTTCAAAACTGGAAAGAAGCTTTCTAAGAAACTACTCTGTGTTCTGTTAATTCATCTCACAGAGCTACATCTTTCCCTTCAAGAAGCCTTTCGCTAAGGCTGTTCTTGTGGAATTGGCAAAGGGATATTTGGAAGCCCATAGAGGGCTATGGTGAAAAAGGAAATATCGTCCGTTCAAAACTGGAAAGAAGCTTTCTGAGAAACGGCTCTATGTTCTGTTAATTCATCTCACAGAGTTACATCTTTCCCTTCATGAAGCCTTTCCCTAAGTCTGTTCTTCTGGAATTGGCAAAGGGATATTTGGAAGCCCATAGAGGGCTATGGTGAAAAAGGAAATATCTTCCGTTCAAAATTGGAAAGAAGCTTTCTGAGAAACCGCTCTGTGTTCTGTTAATTCATCTCACAGAGTTACATCTTTCCCTTCAAGAAGCCTTTCGCTAAGGCTGTTCTTGTGGAATTGGCAAAGGGATATTTGGAAGCCCATAGAGGGCTATGGTGAAAAAGGAAATATCTTCCGTTCAAAACTGGAAAGAAGCTTTCTGAGAAACTGCTCTGTGTTCTGTTAATTCATCTCACAGAGTTACATCTTTCCCTTCAAGAAGCCTTTCGCTAAGGCTGTTCTTGTGGAATTGGCAAAGGGATATTTGGAAGCCCATAGAGGGCTATGGTGAAAAAGGAAATATCTTCCGTTCAAAACTGGAAAGAAGCTTTCTGAGAAACTGCTCTGTGTTCTGTTAATTCATCTCACAGAGTTACATCTTTCCCTTCAAGAAGCCTTTCGCTAAGGCTGTTCTTGTGGAATTGGCAAAGGGATATTTGGAAGCCCATAGAGGGCTATGGTGAAAAAGGAAATATCTTCCGTTCAAAACTGGAAAGAAGCTTTCTCAGAAACTGCTCTGTGTTCTGTTAATTCATCTCACAGAGTTACATCTTTCCCTTCAATAAGCCTTTCGATAGGGCTGTTCATGTGGAATTGGCAAAGGGATATTTGGAAGCCCATAGAGGGCTATGGTGAAAAAGGAAATATCTTCCGTTCAAAACTGGAAAGAAGCTTTCTGAGAAACCGCTCTGTGTTCTGTTAATTCATCTCACAGAGTTACATCTTTCCCTTCAAGAAGCCTTTCGCTAAGGCTGTTCTTGTGGAATTGGCAAAGGGATATTTGGAAGCCCATAGAGGGCTATGGTGAAAAAGGAAATATCTTCCGTTCAAAACTGGAAAGAAGCTTTCTGAGAAACGGCTCTGTGTTCTGTTAATTCATCTCACAGAGTTACATCTTTCCCTTCAAGAAGCCTTTCGCTAAGGCTGTTCTTCTGGAATTGGCAAAGGGATATTTGGAAGCCCATAGAGGGCTATGGTGAAAAAGGAAATATCTTCCGTTCAAAACTGGAAAGAAGCTTTCTGAGAAACTGCTCTGTGTTCTGTTAATTCATCTCACAGAGTTACATCTTTCCCTTCAAGAAGCCTTTCGCTAAGGCTGTTCTTGTGGAATTGGCAAAGGGATATTTGGAAGCCCATAGAGGGCTATGGTGAAAAAGGAAATATCTTCCGTTCAAAACTGGAAAGAAGCTTTCTGAGAAACTGCTCTGTGTTCTGTTAATTCATCTCACAGAGTTACATCTTTCCCTTCAAGTAGCCTTTCGCTAAGGCTGTTCTTGTGGAATTGGCAAAGGGATATTTTGAAGCCCATACAGGGCTATGGTGAAAAAGGAAATATCTTCCGTTCAAAACTGGAAAGAAACTTTCTGAGAAACTGCTCTGTGTTCTGTTAATTCATCTCACAGAGTTACATCTTTCCCTTCAAGAAGCCTTTCGCTAAGGCTGTTCTTGTGGAATTGGCAAAGGGATATTTGGAAGCCCATAGAGGGCTATGGTGAAAAAGGAAATATCTTCCGTTCAAAACTGGAAAGAAGCTTTCTGAGAAACGGCTCTGTGTTCTGTTAATTCATCTCACAGAGTTACATCTTTCCCTTCATGAAGCCTTTCGCTAAGGCTGTTCTTCTGGAATTGGCAAAGGGATATTTGGAAGCCCATAGAGGGCTATGGTGAAAAAGGAAATATCTTCCGTTCAAAACTGGAAAGAAGCTTTCTGAGAAACCGCTCTGTGTTCTGTTAATTCATCTCACAGAGTTACATCTTTCCCTTCAAGAAGCCTTTCGCTAAGGCTGTTCTTGTGGAATTGGCAAAGGGATATTTGGAAGCCCATAGAGGGCTATGGTGAAAAAGGAAATATCTTCCGTTCAAAACTGGAAAGAAGCTTTCTGAGAAACTGCTCTGTGTTCTGTTAATTCATCTCACAGAGTTACATCTTTCCCTTCAAGAAGCCTTTCGCTAATTCTGTTCTTGTGGAATTGGCAAAGGGATATTTGGAAGCCCATAGAGGGCTATGGTGAAAAAGGAAATATCTTCCGTTCAAAACTGGAAAGAAGCTTTCTGAGAAACTGCTCTGTGTTCTATTAATTCATCTCACAGAGTTACATCTTTCCCTTCAAGAAGCCTTTCGCTAAGGCTGTTCTTGTGGAATTGGCAAAGGGATATTTGGAAGCCCATAGAGGGCTATGGTGAAAAAGGAAATATCTTCCGTTCAAAACTGGAAAGAAGCTTTCTGAGAAACTGCTCTGTGTTCTGTTAATTCATCTCACAGAGTTACATCTTTCCCTTCAAGAAGCCTTTCGCTAAGGCTGTTCTTGTGGAATTGGCAAAGGGATATTTGGAAGCCCATAGAGGGCTATGGTGAAAAAGGAAATATCTTCCGTTCAAAACTGGAAAGAAGCTTTCTGAGAAACGGCTCTGTGTTCTGTTAATTCATCTCACAGAGTTACATCTTTCCCTTCAAGAAGCCTTTCGCTAAGGCTGTTCTTGTGGAATTGGCAAAGGTATATTTGGAAGCCCATAGAGGGCTATGGTGAAAAAGGAAATATCTTCCGTTCAAAACTGGAAAGAAGCTTTCTGAGAAACCGCTCTGTGTTCTGTTAATTCATCTCACAGAGTTACATCTTTCCCTTCAAGTAGCCTTTCGCTAAGGCTGTTCTTGTGGAATTGGCAAAGGGATATTTTGAAGCCCATACAGGGCTATGGTGAAAAAGGAAATATCTTCCGTTCAAAACTGGAAAGAAACTTTCTGAGAAACTGCTCTGTGTTCTGTTAATTCATCTCACAGAGTTACATCTTTCCCTTCAAGAAGCCTTTCGCTAAGGCTGTTCTTGTGGAATTGGCAAAGGGATATTTGGAAGCCCATAGAGGGCTATGGTGAAAAAGTAAATATCTTCCGTTCAAAACTGGAAAGAAGCTTTCTGAGAAACTGCTCTGTGTTCTGTTAATTCATCTCACAGAGTTACATCTTTCCCTTCAAGAAGCCTTTCGCTAAGGCTGTTCTTGTGGAATTGGCAAAGGGATATTTGGAAGCCCATAGAGGGCTATGGTGAAAAAGGAAATATCTTCCGTTCAAAACTGGAAAGAAGCTTTCTGAGAAACTGCTCTGTGTTCTGTTAATTCATCTCACAGAGTTACATCTTTCCCTTCAAGAAGCCTTTCGCTAAGGCTGTTCTTGTGGAATTGGCAAAGGGATATTTGGAAGCCCATAGAGGGCTATGGTGAAAAAGGAAATATCTTCCGTTCAAAACTGGAAAGAAGCTTTCTAAGAAACTACTCTGTGTTCTGTTAATTCATCTCACAGAGTTACATCTTTCCCTTCAAGAAGCCTTTCGCTAAGGCTGTTCTTGTGGAATTGGCAAAGGGATATTTGGAAGCCCATAGAGGGCTATGGTGAAAAAGGAAATATCGTCCGTTCAAAACTGGAAAGAAGCTTTCTGAGAAACGGCTCTATGTTCTGTTAATTCATCTCACAGAGTTACATCTTTCCCTTCATGAAGCCTTTCCCTAAGTCTGTTCTTCTGGAATTGGCAAAGGGATATTTGGAAGCCCATAGAGGGCTATGGTGAAAAAGGAAATATCTTCCGTTCAAAACTGGAAAGAAGCTTTCTGAGAAACCGCTCTGTGTTCTGTTAATTCATCTCACAGAGTTACATCTTTCCCTTCAAGAAGCCTTTCGCTAAGGCTGTTCTTGTGGAATTGGCAAAGGGATATTTGGAAGCCCATAGAGGGCTATGGTGAAAAAGGAAATATCTTCCGTTCAAAACTGGAAAGAAGCTTTCTGAGAAACTGCTCTGTGTTCTGTTAATTCATCTCACAGAGTTACATCTTTCCCTTCAAGAAGCCTTTCGCTAAGGCTGTTCTTGTGGAATTGGCAAAGGGATATTTGGAAGCCCATAGAGGGCTATGGTGAAAAAGGAAATATCTTCCGTTCAAAACTGGAAAGAAGCTTTCTGAGAAACTGCTCTGTGTTCTGTTAATTCATCTCACAGAGTTACATCTTTCCCTTCAAGAAGCCTTTCGCTAATTCTGTTCTTGTGGAATTGGCAAAGGGATATTTGGAAGCCCATAGAGGGCTATGGTGAAAAAGGAAATATCTTCCGTTCAAAACTGGAAAGAAGCTTTCTGAGAAACTGCTCTGTGTTCTATTAATTCATCTCACAGAGTTACATCTTTCCCTTCAAGAAGCCTTTCGCTAAGGCTGTTCTTGTGGAATTGGCAAAGGGATATTTGGAAGCCCATAGAGGGCTATGGTGAAAAAGGAAATATCTTCCGTTCAAAACTGGAAAGAAGCTTTCTGAGAAACTGCTCTGTGTTCTGTTAATTCATCTCACAGAGTTACATCTTTCCCTTCAAGAAGCCTTTCGCTAAGGCTGTTCTTGTGGAATTGGCAAAGGGATATTTGGAAGCCCATAGAGGGCTATGGTGAAAAAGGAAATATCTTCCGTTCAAAACTGGAAAGAAGCTTTCTGAGAAACGGCTCTGTGTTCTGTTAATTCATCTCACAGAGTTACATCTTTCCCTTCAAGAAGCCTTTCGCTAAGGCTGTTCTTCTGGAATTGGCAAAGGGATATTTGGAAGCCCATAGAGGGCTATGGTGAAAAAGGAAATATCTTCCGTTCAAAACTGGAAAGAAGCTTTCTGAGAAACTGCTCTGTGTTCTGTTAATTCATCTCACAGAGTTACATCTTTCCCTTCAAGAAGCCTTTCGCTAAGGCTGTTCTTGTGGAATTGGCAAAGGGATATTTGGAAGCCCATAGAGGGCTAAGGTGAAAAAGGAAATATCTTCCGTTCAAAACTGGAAAGAATCTTTCTGAGAAACTGCTCTGTGTTCTGTTAATTCATCTCACAGAGTTACATCTTTCCCTTCAAGAAGCCTTTCGCTAATTCTGTTCTTGTGGAATTGGAAAAGGGATATTTGGAAGCCCATAGAGGGCTATGGTGAAAAAGGAAATATCTTCCGTTCAAAACTGGAAAGAAGCTTTCTGAGAAACTGCTCTGTGTTCTGTTAATTCATCTCACAGAGTTACATCTTTCCCTTCAAGAAGCCTTTCGCTAAGGCTGTTCTTGTGGAATTGGCAAAGGGATATTTGGAAGCCCATAGAGGGCTATGGTGAAAAAGGAAATATCTTCCGTTCAAAACTGGAAAGAAGCTTTCTGAGAAACTGCTCTGTGTTCTGTTAATTCATCTCACAGAGTTACATCTTTCCCTTCAAGAAGCCTTTCGCTAATTCTGTTCTTGTGGAATTGGCAAAGGGATATTTGGAAGCCCATAGAGGGCTATGGTGAAAAAGGAAATATCTTCCGTTCAAAACTGGAAAGAAGCTTTCTGAGAAACTGCTCTGTGTTCTATTAATTCATCTCACAGAGTTACATCTTTCCCTTTAAGAAGCCTTTCGCTAAGGCTGTTCTTGTGGAATTGGCAAAGGGATATTTGGAAGCCCATAGAGGGCTATGGTGAAAAAGGAAATATCTTCCGTTCAAAACTGGAAAGAAGCTTTCTGAGAAACTGCTCTGTGTTCTGTTAATTCATCCCACAGAGTTACATCTTTCCCTTCAAGAAGCCTTTCGCTAAGGCTGTTCTTGTGGAATTGGCAAAGGGATATTTGGAAGCCCATAGTGGGCTATGGTGAAAAAGGAAATATCTTCCGTTCAAAACTGGAAAGAAGCTTTCTGAGAAACTGCTCTGTGTTCTGTTAATTCATCTCACAGAGTTACATCTTTCCCTTCAAGAAGCCTTTCGCTAAGGCTGTTCTTGTGGAATTGGCAAAGGGATATTTGGAAGCCCATAGAGGGCTATGGTGAAAAAGGAAATATCTTCCGTTCAAAACTGGAAAGAAGCTTTCTGAGAAACTGCTCTGTGTTCTGTTAATTCATCTCACAGAGTTACATCTTTCCCTTCAAGAAGCCTTTCGCTAATTCTGTTCTTGTGGAATTGGCAAAGGGATATTTGGAAGCCCATAGAGGGCTATGGTGAAAAAGGAAATATCTTCCGTTCAAAACTGGAAAGAAGCTTTCTGAGAAACTGCTCTGTGTTCTATTAATTCATCTCACAGAGTTACATCTTTCCCTTCAAGAAGCCTTTCGCTAAGGCTGTTCTTGTGGAATTGGCAAAGGGATATTTGGAAGCCCATAGAGGGCTATGGTGAAAAAGGAAATATCTTCCGTTCAAAACTGGAAAGAAGCTTTCTGAGAAACTGCTCTGTGTTCTGTTAATTCATCTCACAGAGTTACATCTTTCCCTTCAAGAAGCCTTTCGCTAAGGCTGTTCTTGTGGAATTGGCAAAGGGATATTTGGAAGCCCATAGAGGGCTATGGTGAAAAAGGAAATATCTTCCGTTCAAAACTGGAAAGAAGCTTTCTGAGAAACGGCTCTGTGTTCTGTTAATTCATCTCACAGAGTTACATCTTTCCCTTCAAGAAGCCTTTCGCTAAGGCTGTTCTTCTGGAATTGGCAAAGGGATATTTGGAAGCCCATAGAGGGCTATGGTGAAAAAGGAAATATCTTCCGTTCAAAACTGGAAAGAAGCTTTCTGAGAAACTGCTCTGTGTTCTGTTAATTCATCTCACAGAGTTACATCTTTCCCTTCAAGAAGCCTTTCGCTAAGGCTGTTCTTGTGGAATTGGCAAAGGGATATTTGGAAGCCCATAGAGGGCTATGGTGAAAAAGGAAATATCTTCCGTTCAAAACTGGAAAGAAGCTTTCTGAGAAACTGCTCTGTGTTCTGTTAATTCATCTCACAGAGTTATATCTTTCCCTTCAAGTAGCCTTTCGCTAAGGCTGTTCTTGTGGAATTGGCAAAGGGATATTTTGAAGCCCATACAGGGCTATGGTGAAAAAGGAAATATCTTCCGTTCAAAACTGGAAAGAAACTTTCTGAGAAACTGCTCTGAGTTCTGTTAATTCATCTCACAGAGTTACATCTTTCCCTTCAAGAAGCCTTTCGCTAAGGCTGTTCTTGTGGAATTGGCAAAGGGATATTTGGAAGCCCATAGAGGGCTATGGTGAAAAAGGAAATATCTTCCGTTCAAAACTGGAAAGAAGCTTTCTGAGAAACGGCTCTGTGTTCTGTTAATTCATCTCACAGAGTTACATCTTTCCCTTCATGAAGCCTTTCGCTAAGGCTGTTCTTCTGGAATTGGCAAAGGGATATTTGGAAGCCCATAGAGGGCTATGGTGAAAAAGGAAATATCTTCCGTTCAAAACTGGAAAGAAGCTTTCTGAGAAACCGCTCTGTGTTCTGTTAATTCATCTCACAGAGTTACATCTTTCCCTTCAAGAAGCCTTTCGCTAAGGCTGTTCTTGTGGAATTGGCAAAGGGATATTTGGAAGCCCATAGAGGGCTATGGTGAAAAAGGAAATATCTTCCGTTCAAAACTGGAAAGAAGCTTTCTGAGAAACTGCTCTGTGTTCTGTTAATTCATCTCACAGAGTTACATCTTTCCCTTCAAGAAGCCTTTCGCTAATTCTGTTCTTGTGGAATTGGAAAAGGGATATTTGGAAGCCCATAGAGGGCTATGGTGAAAAAGGAAATATCTTCCGTTCAAAACTGGAAAGAAGCTTTCTGAGAAACTGCTCTGTGTTCTGTTAATTCATCTCACAGAGTTACATCTTTCCCTTCAAGAAGCCTTTCGCTAAGGCTGTTCTTGTGGAATTGGCAAAGGGATATTTGGAAGCCCATAGAGGGCTATGGTGAAAAAGGAAATATCTTCCGTTCAAAACTGGAAAGAAGCTTTCTGAGAAACTGCTCTGTGTTCTGTTAATTCATCTCACAGAGTTACATCTTTCCCTTCAAGAAGCCTTTCGCTAATTCTGTTCTTGTGGAATTGGCAAAGGGATATTTGGAAGCCCAAAGAGGGCTATGGTGAAAAACGAAATATCTTCCGTTCAAAACTGGAAAGAAGCTTTCTGAGAAACTGCTCTGTGTTCTATTAATTCATCTCACAGAGTTACATCTTTCCCTTCAAGAAGCCTTTCGCTAAGGCTGTTCTTGTGGAATTGGCAAAGGGATATTTGGAAGCCCATAGAGGGCTATGGTGAAAAAGGAAATATCTTCCGTTCAAAACTGGAAAGAAGCTTTCTGAGAAACTGCTCTGTGTTCTGTTAATTCATCCCACAGAGTTACATCTTTCCCTTCAAGAAGCCTTTCGCTAAGGCTGTTCTTGTGGAATTGGCAAAGGGATATTTGGAAGCCCATAGAGGGCTATGGTGAAAAAGGAAATATCTTCCGTTCAAAACTGGAAAGAAGCTTTCTGAGAAACTGCTCTGTGTTCTGTTAATTCATCTCACAGAGTTACATCTTTCCCTTCAAGAAGCCTTTCGCTAAGGCTGTTCTTGTGGAATTGGCAAAGGGATATTTGGAAGCCCATAGAGGGCTATGGTGAAAAAGGAAATATCTTCCGTTCAAAACTGGAAAGAAGCTTTCTGAGAAACTGCTCTGTGTTCTGTTAATTCATCTCACAGAGTTACATCTTTCCCTTCAAGAAGCCTTTCGCTAAGGCTGTTCTTGTGGAATTGGCAAAGGGATATTTGGAAGCCCATAGAGGGCTATGGTGAAAAAGGAAATATCTTCCGTTCAAAACTGGAAAGAAGCTTTCTGAGAAACTGCTCTGTGTTCTGTAAATTCATCTCACAGAGTTACATCTTTCCCTTCAAGAAGCCTTTCGCTAAGGCTGTTCTTGTGGAATTGGCAAAGGGATATTTGGAAGCCCATAGAGGGCTATGGTGAAAAAGGAAATATCTTCCGTTCAAAACTGGAAAGAAGCTTTCTAAGAAACTACTCTGTGTTCTGTTAATTCATCTCACAGAGCTACATCTTTCCCTTCAAGAAGCCTTTCGCTAAGGCTGTTCTTGTGGAATTGGCAAAGGGATATTTGGAAGCCCATAGAGGGCTATGGTGAAAAAGGAAATATCGTCCGTTCAAAACTGGAAAGAAGCTTTCTGAGAAACGGCTCTATGTTCTGTTAATTCATCTCACAGAGTTACATCTTTCCCTTCATGAAGCCTTTCCCTAAGTCTGTTCTTCTGGAATTGGCAAAGGGATATTTGGAAGCCCATAGAGGGCTATGGTGAAAAAGGAAATATCTTCCGTTCAAAATTGGAAAGAAGCTTTCTGAGAAACCGCTCTGTGTTCTGTTAATTCATCTCACAGAGTTACATCTTTCCCTTCAAGAAGCCTTTCGCTAAGGCTGTTCTTGTGGAATTGGCAAAGGGATATTTGGAAGCCCATAGAGGGCTATGGTGAAAAAGGAAATATCTTCCGTTCAAAACTGGAAAGAAGCTTTCTGAGAAACTGCTCTGTGTTCTGTTAATTCATCTCACAGAGTTACATCTTTCCCTTCAAGAAGCCTTTCGCTAAGGCTGTTCTTGTGGAATTGGCAAAGGGATATTTGGAAGCCCATAGAGGGCTATGGTGAAAAAGGAAATATCTTCCGTTCAAAACTGGAAAGAAGCTTTCTGAGAAACTGCTCTGTGTTCTGTTAATTCATCTCACAGAGTTACATCTTTCCCTTCAAGAAGCCTTTCGCTAAGGCTGTTCTTGTGGAATTGGCAAAGGGATATTTGGAAGCCCATAGAGGGCTATGGTGAAAAAGGAAATATCTTCCGTTCAAAACTGGAAAGAAGCTTTCTCAGAAACTGCTCTGTGTTCTGTTAATTCATCTCACAGAGTTACATCTTTCCCTTCAATAAGCCTTTCGATAGGGCTGTTCATGTGGAATTGGCAAAGGGATATTTGGAAGCCCATAGAGGGCTATGGTGAAAAAGGAAATATCTTCCGTTCAAAACTGGAAAGAAGCTTTCTGAGAAACCGCTCTGTGTTCTGTTAATTCATCTCACAGAGTTACATCTTTCCCTTCAAGAAGCCTTTCGCTAAGGCTGTTCTTGTGGAATTGGCAAAGGGATATTTGGAAGCCCATAGAGGGCTATGGTGAAAAAGGAAATATCTTCCGTTCAAAACTGGAAAGAAGCTTTCTGAGAAACGGCTCTGTGTTCTGTTAATTCATCTCACAGAGTTACATCTTTCCCTTCAAGAAGCCTTTCGCTAAGGCTGTTCTTCTGGAATTGGCAAAGGGATATTTGGAAGCCCATAGAGGGCTATGGTGAAAAAGGAAATATCTTCCGTTCAAAACTGGAAAGAAGCTTTCTGAGAAACTGCTCTGTGTTCTGTTAATTCATCTCACAGAGTTACATCTTTCCCTTCAAGAAGCCTTTCGCTAAGGCTGTTCTTGTGGAATTGGCAAAGGGATATTTGGAAGCCCATAGAGGGCTATGGTGAAAAAGGAAATATCTTCCGTTCAAAACTGGAAAGAAGCTTTCTGAGAAACTGCTCTGTGTTCTGTTAATTCATCTCACAGAGTTACATCTTTCCCTTCAAGTAGCCTTTCGCTAAGGCTGTTCTTGTGGAATTGGCAAAGGGATATTTTGAAGCCCATACAGGGCTATGGTGAAAAAGGAAATATCTTCCGTTCAAAACTGGAAAGAAACTTTCTGAGAAACTGCTCTGTGTTCTGTTAATTCATCTCACAGAGTTACATCTTTCCCTTCAAGAAGCCTTTCGCTAAGGCTGTTCTTGTGGAATTGGCAAAGGGATATTTGGAAGCCCATAGAGGGCTATGGTGAAAAAGGAAATATCTTCCGTTCAAAACTGGAAAGAAGCTTTCTGAGAAACGGCTCTGTGTTCTGTTAATTCATCTCACAGAGTTACATCTTTCCCTTCATGAAGCCTTTCGCTAAGGCTGTTCTTCTGGAATTGGCAAAGGGATATTTGGAAGCCCATAGAGGGCTATGGTGAAAAAGGAAATATCTTCCGTTCAAAACTGGAAAGAAGCTTTCTGAGAAACCGCTCTGTGTTCTGTTAATTCATCTCACAGAGTTACATCTTTCCCTTCAAGAAGCCTTTCGCTAAGGCTGTTCTTGTGGAATTGGCAAAGGGATATTTGGAAGCCCATAGAGGGCTATGGTGAAAAAGGAAATATCTTCCGTTCAAAACTGGAAAGAAGCTTTCTGAGAAACTGCTCTGTGTTCTGTTAATTCATCTCACAGAGTTACATCTTTCCCTTCAAGAAGCCTTTCGCTAATTCTGTTCTTGTGGAATTGGCAAAGGGATATTTGGAAGCCCATAGAGGGCTATGGTGAAAAAGGAAATATCTTCCGTTCAAAACTGGAAAGAAGCTTTCTGAGAAACTGCTCTGTGTTCTATTAATTCATCTCACAGAGTTACATCTTTCCCTTCAAGAAGCCTTTCGCTAAGGCTGTTCTTGTGGAATTGGCAAAGGGATATTTGGAAGCCCATAGAGGGCTATGGTGAAAAAGGAAATATCTTCCGTTCAAAACTGGAAAGAAGCTTTCTGAGAAACTGCTCTGTGTTCTGTTAATTCATCTCACAGAGTTACATCTTTCCCTTCAAGAAGCCTTTCGCTAAGGCTGTTCTTGTGGAATTGGCAAAGGGATATTTGGAAGCCCATAGAGGGCTATGGTGAAAAAGGAAATATCTTCCGTTCAAAACTGGAAAGAAGCTTTCTGAGAAACGGCTCTGTGTTCTGTTAATTCATCTCACAGAGTTACATCTTTCCCTTCAAGAAGCCTTTCGCTAAGGCTGTTCTTGTGGAATTGGCAAAGGGATATTTGGAAGCCCATAGAGGGCTATGGTGAAAAAGGAAATATCTTCCGTTCAAAACTGGAAAGAAGCTTTCTGAGAAACCGCTCTGTGTTCTGTTAATTCATCTCACAGAGTTACATCTTTCCCTTCAAGTAGCCTTTCGCTAAGGCTGTTCTTGTGGAATTGGCAAAGGGATATTTTGAAGCCCATACAGGGCTATGGTGAAAAAGGAAATATCTTCCGTTCAAAACTGGAAAGAAACTTTCTGAGAAACTGCTCTGTGTTCTGTTAATTCATCTCACAGAGTTACATCTTTCCCTTCAAGAAGCCTTTCGCTAAGGCTGTTCTTGTGGAATTGGCAAAGGGATATTTGGAAGCCCATAGAGGGCTATGGTGAAAAAGTAAATATCTTCCGTTCAAAACTGGAAAGAAGCTTTCTGAGAAACGGCTCTGTGTTCTGTTAATTCATCTCACAGAGTTACATCTTTCCCTTCATGAAGCCTTTCGCTAAGGCTGTTCTTCTGGAATTGGCAAAGGGATATTTGGAAGCCCATAGAGGGCTATGGTGAAAAAGGAAATATCTTCCGTTCAAAACTGGAAAGAAGCTTTCTGAGAAACCGCTCTGTGTTCTGTTAATTCATCTCACAGAGTTACATCTTTCCCTTCAAGAAGCCTTTCGCTAAGGCTGTTCTTGTGGAATTGGCAAAGGGATATTTGGAAGCCCTTAGAGGGCTATGGTGAAAAAGGAAATATCTTCCGTTCAAAACTGGAAAGAAGCTTTCTGAGAAACTGCTCTGTGTTATGTTAATTCATCTCACAGAGTTACATCTTTCCCTTCAAAAAGCCTTTCGCTAAGGCTGTTCTTGTGGAATTGGCAAAGGGATATTTGGAAGCCCATAGAGGGCTATGGTGAAAAAGGAAATATCTTCCGTTCAAAACTGGAAAGAAGCTTTCTGAGAAACTGCTCTGTGTTCTGTTAATTCATCTCAAAGAGTTACATCTTTCCCTTCAAGAAGCCTTTCGCTAAGACTGTTCTTGTGGAATTGGCAAAGGGATATTTGGAAGCCCATAGAGGGTTATGGTGAAAAAGGAAATATCTTCCGTTCAAAACTGGAAAGAAGCTTTCTGAGAAACTGCTCTGTGTTCTGTTAATTCATCTCACAGAGTTACATCTTTCCCTTCAAGAAGCCTTTCGCTAAGGCTGTTCTTGTGGAATTGGCAAAGGGATATTTGGAAGCCCATAGAGGGCTATGGTGAAAAAGGAAATATCTTCCGTTCAAAACTGGAAAGAAGCGCTCTGAGAAACTGCTCTGTGTTCTGTTAATTCATCTCACAGAGTTACATCTTTCCCTTCAAGAAGCCTTTCGCTAATTCTGTTCTTGTGGAATTGGAAAAGGGATATTTGGAAGCCCATAGAGGGCTATGGTGAAAAAGGAAATATCTTCCGTTCAAAACTGGAAAGAAGCTTTCTGAGAAACTGCTCTGTGTTCTGTTAATTCATCTCACAGAGTTACATCTTTCCCTTCAAGAAGCCTTTCGCTAAGGCTGTTCTTGTGGAATTGGCAAAGGGATATTTGGAAGCCCATAGAGGGCTATGGTGAAAAAGTAAATATCTTCCGTTCAAAACTGGAAAGAAGCTTTCTGAGAAACTGCTCTGTGTTCTGTTAATTCATCTCACAGGGTTACATCTTTCCCTTCAAGTAGCCTTTCGCTAAGGCTGTTCTTGTGGAATTCGCAAAGGGATATTTGGAAGCCCATAGACGGCTATGGTGAAAAAGGAAATATCTTCCCTTCAAAACTGGGAAGAAACTTTCTGAGAAACCGCTCTGTGTTCTGTTAATTCATCTCACAGAGTTACATCTTTCCCTTCAAGAAGCCTTTCGCTAAGGCTGTTCTTGTGGAATTCGCAAAGGGATATTTGGAAGCCCATAGAGGGCTATGGTGAAAAAGGAAATATCTTCCGTTCAAAACTGGAAAGAAGCTTTCTGAGAAACCGCTCTGTGTTCTGTTAATTCATCTCACAGAGTTACATCTTTCCCTTCAAGAAGCCTTTTGCTAAGGCTGTTCTTGTGGAATTGGCAAAGGGATATTTGGAAGCCCATAGAGGGCTATGGTGAAAAAGGAAATATCTTCCGTTCAAAACTGGAAAGAAGCTTTCTGAGAAACTGCTCTGTGTTCTGTTAATTCATCTCACAGAGTTACATCTTTCCCTTCAAGAAGCCTTTCGCTAAGGCTGTTCTTGTGGAATAGGCAAAGGGATATTTGGAAGCCCATAGAGGGCTATGGTGAAAAAGGAAATATCTTCCGTTCAAAACTGGAAAGAAGCTTTCTGAGAAACTGCTCTGTGTTCTGTTAATTCATGTCACAGAGTTACATCTTTCCCTTCAAGAAGCCTTTCGCTAAGGCTGTTCTTGTGGAATTGGCAAAGGGATATTTGGAAGCCCATAGAGGGCTATGGTGAAAAAGGAAATATCTTCCGTTCAAAACTGGAAAGAAGCTTTCTGAGAAACTGCTCTGTGTTCTGTTAATTCATCTCACAGAGTTACATCTTTCCCTTCAAGAAGCCTTTCGCTAAGGCTGTTCTTGTGGAATTGGCAAAGGGATATTTGGAAGCCCATAGAGGGCTATGGTGAAAAAGGAAATATCTTCCGTTCAAAACTGGAAAGAAGCTTTCTGAGAAACTGCTCTGTGTTCTATTAATTCATCTCACAGAGTTACATCTTTCCCTTCAAGAAGCCTTTCGCTAAGGCTGTTCTTGTGGAATTGGCAAAGGGATATTTGGAAGCCCATAGAGGGCTATGGTGAAAAAGGAAATATCTTCCGTTCAAAACTGGAAAGAAGCTTTCTGAGAAACTGCTCTGTGTTCTGTTAATTCATCTCACAGAGTTACATCTTTCCCTTCAAGAAGCCTTTCGCTAAGGCTGTTCTTGTGGAATAGGCAAAGGGATATTTGGAAGCCCATAGAGGGCTATGGTGAAAAAGGAAATATCTTCCGTTCAAAACTGGAAAGAAGCTTTCTGAGAAACTGCTCTGTGTTCTGTTAATTCATCTCACAGAGTTACATCTTTCCCTTCAAGAAGCCTTTCGCTAAGGCTGTTCTTGTGGAATTGGCAAAGGGATATTTTGAAGCCCATAGAGGGCTATGGTGAAAAAGGAAATATCTTCCGTTCAAAACTGGAAAGAAGCTTTCTGAGAAACTGCTCTGTGTTCTGTTAATTCATCTCACAGAGTTACATCTTTCCCTTCAAGAAGCCTTTCGCTAAGGCTGTTCTTGTGGAATTGGCAAAGGGATATTTGGAAGCCCATAGAGGGCTATGGTGAAAAAGGAAATATCTTCCGTTCAAAACTGGAAAGAAGCTTTCTGAGAAACTGCTCTGTGTTCTGTTAATTCATCTCACAGAGTTACATCTTTCCCTTCAAGAAGCCTTTCGCTAAGGCTGTTCTTGTGGAATTGGCAAAGGGATATTTGGAAGCCCATAGAGGGCTATGATGAAAAAGGAAATATCTTCCGTTCAAAACTGGAAAGAAGCTTTCTAAGAAACTACTCTGTGTTCTGTTAATTCATCTCACAGAGTTACATCTTTCCCTTCAAGAAGCCTTTCGCTAAGGCTGTTCTTGTGGAATTGGCAAAGGGATATTTGGAAGCCCATAGAGGGCTATGGTGAAAAAGGAAATATCGTCCGTTCAAAACTGGAAAGAAGCTTTCTGAGAAACGGCTCTATGTTCTGTTAATTCATCTCACAGAGTTACATCTTTCCCTTCATGAAGCCTTTCCCTAAGTCTGTTCTTCTGGAATTGGCAAAGGGATATTTGGAAGCCCATAGAGGGCTATGGTGAAAAAGGAAATGTCTTCCGTTCAAAACTGGAAAGAAGCTTTCTGAGAAACCGCTCTGTGTTCTGTTAATTCATCTCACAGAGTTACATCTTTCCCTTCAAGAAGCCTTTCGCTAAGGCTGTTCTTGTGGAATTGGCAAAGGGATATTTGGAAGCCCATAGAGGGCTATGGTGAAAAAGGAAATATCTTCCGTTCAAAACTGGAAAGAAGCTTTCTGAGAAACTGCTCTGTGTTCGGTTAATTCATCTCACAGAGTTACATCTTTCCCTTCAAGAAGCCTTTCGATAAGGCTGTTCTTGTGGAATTGGCAAAGGGATATGTGGAAGCCCATAGAGGGCTATGGTGAAAAAGGAAATATCTTCCGTTCAAAACTGGAAAGAAGCTTTCTGAGAAACTGCTCTGTGTTCTGTTAATTCATCTCACAGAGTTACATCTTTCCCTTCAAGAAGCCTTTCGCTAAGGCTGTTCTTGTGGAATTGGCAAAGGGATATTTGGAAGCCCATAGAGGGCTATGGTGAAAAAGGAAATATCTTCCGTTCAAAACTGGAAAGAAGCTTTCTGAGAAACTGCTCTGTGTTCTGTTAATTCATCTCACAGAGTTACATCTTTCCCTTCAAGAAGCCTTTCGCTAAGGCTGTTCTTCTGGAATTGGCAAAGGGATATTTGGAAGCCCATAGAGTGCTATGGTGAAAAAGGAAATATCTTCCGTTCAAAACTGGAAAGAAGCTTTCTGAGAAACTGCTCTGTGTTCTGTTAATTCATCTCACAGAGTTACATCTTTCCCTTCAAGAAGACTTTCGCTAATTCTGTTCTTGTGGAATTGGAAAAGGGATATTTGGAAGCCCATAGAGGGCTATGATGAAAAAGGAAATATCTTCCGTTCAAAACTGGAAAGAAGCTTTCTGAGAAACTGCTCTGTGTTCTATTAATTCATCTCACAGAGTTACATCTTTCCCTTCAAGAAGCCTTTCGCTAAGGCTGTTCTTGTGGAATTGGCAAAGGGATATTTGGAAGCCCTTAGAGGGCTATGGTGAAAAAGGAAATATCTTCCGTTCAAAACTGGAAAGAAGCTTTCTGAGAAACTGCTCTGTGTTCTGTTAATTCATCTCACAGAGTTACATCTTTCCCTTCAAGAAGCCTTTCGCTAAGGCTGTTCTTGTGGAATAGGCAAAGGGATATTTGGAAGCCCATAGAGGGCTATGGTGAAAAAGGAAATATCTTCCGTTCAAAACTGGAAAGAAGCTTTCTGAGAAACTGCTCTGTGTTCTGTTAATTCATCTCACAGAGTTACATCTTTCCCTTCAAGAAGCCTTTCGCTAAGGCTGTTCTTGTGGAATTGGCAAAGGGATATTTGGAAGCCCATAGAGGGCTATGGTGAAAAAGGAAATATCTTCCGTTCAAAACTGGAAAGAAGCTTTCTGAGAAACTGCTCTGTGTTCTGTTAATTCATCTCACAGAGTTACATCTTTCCCTTCAAGAAGCCTTTCGCTAAGGCTGTTCTTGTGGAATTGGCAAAGGGATATTTGGAAGCCCATAGAGGGCTATGGTGAAAAAGGAAATATCTTCCGTTCAAAACTGGAAAGAAGCTTTCTGAGAAACTGCTCTGTGTTCTGTTAATTCATCTCACAGAGTTACATCTTTCCCTTCAAGAAGCCTTTCGCTAAGGCTGTTCTTGTGGAATTGGCAAAGGGATATTTGGAAGCCCATAGAGGGCTATGGTGAAAACGGAATTATCTTCCGTTCAAAACTGGAAAGAAGCTTTCTGAGAAACTGCTCTGTGTTCGGTTAATTCATCTCACAGAGTTACATCTTTCCCTTCAAGAAGCCTTTCGATAAGGCTGTTCTTGTGGAATTGGCAAAGGGATATGTGGAAGCCCATAGAGGGCTATGGTGAAAAAGGAAATATCTTCCGTTCAAAACTGGAAAGAAGCTTTCTGAGAAACTGCTCTGTGTTCTGTTAATTCATCTCACAGAGTTACATCTTTCCCTTCAAGAAGCCTTTCGCTAAGGCTGTTCTTGTGGAATTGGCAAAGGGATATTTGGAAGCCCATAGAGGGCTATGGTGAAAAAGGAAATATCTTCCGTTCAAAACTGGAAAGAAGCTTTCTGAGAAACTGCTCTGTGTTCTGTTAATTCATCTCACAGAGTTACATCTTTCCCTTCAAGAAGCCTTTCGCTAAGGCTGTTCTTCTGGAATTGGCAAAGGGATATTTGGAAGCCCATAGAGGGCTATGGTGAAAAAGGAAATATCTTCCGTTCAAAACTGGAAAGAAGCTTTCTGAGAAACTGCTCTGTGTTCTGTTAATTCATCTCACAGAGTTACATCTTTCCCTTCAAGAAGACTTTCGCTAATTCTGTTCTTGTGTAATTGGAAAAGGGATATTTGGAAGCCCATAGAGGGCTATGGTGAAAAAGGAAATATCTTCCGTTCAAAACTGGAAAGAAGCTTTCTGAGAAACTGCTCTGTGTTCTATTAATTCATCTCACAGAGTTACATCTTTCCCTTCAAGAAGCCTTTCGCTAAGGCTGTTCTTGTGGAATTGGCAAAGGGATATTTGGAAGCCCATAGAGGGCTATGGTGAAAAAGGAAATATCTTCCGTTCAAAACTGGAAAGAAGCTTTCTGAGAAACTGCTCTGTGTTCTGTTAATTCATCTCACAGAGTTACATCTTTCCCTTCAAGAAGCCTTTCGCTAAGGCTGTTCTTGTGGAATTGGCAAAGGGATATTTGGAAGCCCATAGAGGGCTATGGTGAAAAAGGAAATATCTTCCGTTCAAAACTGGAAAGAAGCTTTCTGAGAAACTGCTCTGTGTTCTGTTAATTCATCTCACAGAGTTACATCTTTCCCTTCAAGAAGCCTTTCGCTAAGGCTGTTCTTGTGGAATTGGCAAAGGGATATTTGGAAGCCCATAGAGGGCTATGGTGAAAAAGGAAATATCTTCCGTTCAAAACTGGAAAGAAGCTTTCTGAGAAACTGCTCTGTGTTCTGTTAATTCATCTCACAGAGTTACATCTTTCCCTTCAAGAAGCCTTTCGCTAAGGCTGTTCTTGTGGAATTGGCAAAGGGATATTTGGAAGCCCATAGAGGGCTATGGTGAAAAAGGAAATATCTTCCGTTCAAAACTGGAAAGAAGCTTTCTGAGAAACTGCTCTGTGTTCTATTAATTCATCTCACAGAGTTACATCTTTCCCTTCAAGAAGCCTTTCGCTAAGGCTGTTCTTGTGGAATTGGCAAAGGGATATTTGGAAGCCCATAGAGGGCTATGGTGAAAAAGGAAATATCTTCCGTTCAAAACTGGAAAGAAGCTTTCTGAGAAACTGCTCTGTGTTCTGTTAATTCATCTCACAGAGTTACATCTTTCCCTTCAAGAAGCCTTTCGCTAAGGCTGTTCTTGTGGAATTGGCAAAGGGATATTTGGAAGCCCATAGAGGGCTATGGTGAAAAAGGAAATATCTTCCGTTCAAAACTGGAAAGAAGCTTTCTGAGAAACTGCTCTGTGTTCTATTAATTCATCTCACAGAGTTACATCTTTCCCTTCAAGAAGCCTTTCGCTAAGGCTGTTCTTGTGGAATTGGCAAAGGGATATTTGGAAGCCCATAGAGGGCTATGGTGAAAAAGCAAATATCTTCCGTTCAAAACTGGAAAGAAGCTTTCTGAGAAACTGCTCTGTGTTCTGTTAATTCATCTCACAGAGTTACATCTTTCCCTTCAAGTAGCCTTTCGCTAAGGCTGTTCTTGTGGAATTGGCAAAGGGATATTTGGAAGCCCATAGAGGGCTATGGTGAAAAAGGAAATATCTTCCGTTCAAAACTGGAAAGAAACTTTCTGAGAAACTGCTCTGTGTTCTGTTAATTCATCTCACAGAGTTACATCTTTCCCTTCAAGAAGCCTTTCGCTAAGGCTGTTCTTGTGGAATTGGCAAAGGGATATTTGGAAGCCCATAGAGGGCTATGGTGAAAAAGTAAATATCTTCCGTTCAAAACTGGAAAGAAGCTTTCTGAGAAACTGCTCTGTGTTCTGTTAATTCATCTCACAGAGTTACATCTTTCCCTTCAAGAAGCCTTTCGCTAAGGCTGTTCTTGTGGAATTGGCAAAGGGATATTTGGAAGCCCATAGAGGGCTATGGTGAAAAAGGAAATATCTTCCGTTCAAAACTGGAAAGAAGCTTTCTGAGAAACTGCTCTGTGTTCTGTTAATTCATCTCACAGAGTTACATCTTTCCCTTCAAGAAGCCTTTCGCTAAGGCTGTTCTTGTGGAATTGGCAAAGGGATATTTGGAAGCCCATAGAGGGCTATGGTGAAAAAGGAAATATCTTCCGTTCAAAACTGGAAAGAAGCTTTCTAAGAAACTACTCTGTGTTCTGTTAATTCATCTCACAGAGTTACATCTTTCCCTTCAAGAAGCCTTTCGCTAAGGCTGTTCTTGTGGAATTGGCAAAGGGATATTTGGAAGCCCATAGAGGGCTATGGTGAAAAAGGAAATATCGTCCGTTCAAAACTGGAAAGAAGCTTTCTGAGAAACGGCTCTATGTTCTGTTAATTCATCTCACAGAGTTACATCTTTCCCTTCATGAAGCCTTTCCCTAAGTCTGTTCTTCTGGAATTGGCAAAGGGATATTTGGAAGCCCATAGAGGGCTATGGTGAAAAAGGAAATATCTTCCGTTCAAAACTGGAAAGAAGCTTTCTGAGAAACCGCTCTGTGTTCTGTTAATTCATCTCACAGAGTTACATCTTTCCCTTCAAGAAGCCTTTCGCTAAGGCTGTTCTTGTGGAATTGGCAAAGGGATATTTGGAAGCCCATAGAGGGCTATGGTGAAAAAGGAAATATCTTCCGTTCAAAACTGGAAAGAAGCTTTCTGAGAAACTGCTCTGTGTTCTGTTAATTCATCTCACAGAGTTACATCTTTCCCTTCAAGAAGCCTTTCGCTAAGGCTGTTCTTGTGGAATTGGCAAAGGGATATTTGGAAGCCCATAGAGGGCTATGGTGAAAAAGGAAATATCTTCCGTTCAAAACTGGAAAGAAGCTTTCTGAGAAACTGCTCTGTGTTCTGTTAATTCATCTCACAGAGTTACATCTTTCCCTTCAAGAAGCCTTTCGCTAATTCTGTTCTTGTGGAATTGGCAAAGGGATATTTGGAAGCCCATAGAGGGCTATGGTGAAAAAGGAAATATCTTCCGTTCAAAACTGGAAAGAAGCTTTCTGAGAAACTGCTCTGTGTTCTATTAATTCATCTCACAGAGTTACATCTTTCCCTTCAAGAAGCCTTTCGCTAAGGCTGTTCTTGTGGAATTGGCAAAGGGATATTTGGAAGCCCATAGAGGGCTATGGTGAAAAAGGAAATATCTTCCGTTCAAAACTGGAAAGAAGCTTTCTGAGAAACTGCTCTGTGTTCTGTTAATTCATCTCACAGAGTTACATCTTTCCCTTCAAGAAGCCTTTCGCTAAGGCTGTTCTTGTGGAATTGGCAAAGGGATATTTGGAAGCCCATAGAGGGCTATGGTGAAAAAGGAAATATCTTCCGTTCAAAACTGGAAAGAAGCTTTCTGAGAAACGGCTCTGTGTTCTGTTAATTCATCTCACAGAGTTACATCTTTCCCTTCAAGAAGCCTTTCGCTAAGGCTGTTCTTCTGGAATTGGCAAAGGGATATTTGGAAGCCCATAGAGGGCTATGGTGAAAAAGGAAATATCTTCCGTTCAAAACTGGAAAGAAGCTTTCTGAGAAACTGCTCTGTGTTCTGTTAATTCATCTCACAGAGTTACATCTTTCCCTTCAAGAAGCCTTTCGCTAAGGCTGTTCTTGTGGAATTGGCAAAGGGATATTTGGAAGCCCATAGAGGGCTAAGGTGAAAAAGGAAATATCTTCCGTTCAAAACTGGAAAGAATCTTTCTGAGAAACTGCTCTGTGTTCTGTTAATTCATCTCACAGTGTTACATCTTTCCCTTCAAGAAGCCTTTCGCTAATTCTGTTCTTGTGGAATTGGAAAAGGGATATTTGGAAGCCCATAGAGGGCTATGGTGAAAAAGGAAATATCTTCCGTTCAAAACTGGAAAGAAGCTTTCTGAGAAACTGCTCTGTGTTCTGTTAATTCATCTCACAGAGTTACATCTTTCCCTTCAAGAAGCCTTTCGCTAAGGCTGTTCTTGTGGAATTGGCAAAGGGATATTTGGAAGCCCATAGAGGGCTATGGTGAAAAAGGAAATATCTTCCGTTCAAAACTGGAAAGAAGCTTTCTGAGAAACTGCTCTGTGTTCTGTTAATTCATCTCACAGAGTTACATCTTTCCCTTCAAGAAGCCTTTCGCTAATTCTGTTCTTGTGGAATTGGCAAAGGGATATTTGGAAGCCCATAGAGGGCTATGGTGAAAAAGGAAATATCTTCCGTTCAAAACTGGAAAGAAGCTTTCTGAGAAACTGCTCTGTGTTCTATTAATTCATCTCACAGAGTTACATCTTTCCCTTTAAGAAGCCTTTCGCTAAGGCTGTTCTTGTGGAATTGGCAAAGGGATATTTGGAAGCCCATAGAGGGCTATGGTGAAAAAGGAAATATCTTCCGTTCAAAACTGGAAAGAAGCTTTCTGAGAAACTGCTCTGTGTTCTGTTAATTCATCCCACAGAGTTACATCTTTCCCTTCAAGAAGCCTTTCGCTAAGGCTGTTCTTGTGGAATTGGCAAAGGGATATTTGGAAGCCCATAGTGGGCTATGGTGAAAAAGGAAATATCTTCCGTTCAAAACTGGAAAGAAGCTTTCTGAGAAACTGCTCTGTGTTCTGTTAATTCATCTCACAGAGTTACATCTTTCCCTTCAAGAAGCCTTTCGCTAAGGCTGTTCTTGTGGAATTGGCAAAGGGATATTTGGAAGCCCATAGAGGGCTATGGTGAAAAAGGAAATATCTTCCGTTCAAAACTGGAAAGAAGCTTTCTGAGAAACTGCTCTGTGTTCTGTTAATTCATCTCACAGAGTTACATCTTTCCCTTCAAGAAGCCTTTCGCTAATTCTGTTCTTGTGGAATTGGCAAAGGGATATTTGGAAGCCCATAGAGGGCTATGGTGAAAAAGGAAATATCTTCCGTTCAAAACTGGAAAGAAGCTTTCTGAGAAACTGCTCTGTGTTCTATTAATTCATCTCACAGAGTTACATCTTTCCCTTCAAGAAGCCTTTCGCTAAGGCTGTTCTTGTGGAATTGGCAAAGGGATATTTGGAAGCCCATAGAGGGCTATGGTGAAAAAGGAAATATCTTCCGTTCAAAACTGGAAAGAAGCTTTCTGAGAAACTGCTCTGTGTTCTGTTAATTCATCTCACAGAGTTACATCTTTCCCTTCAAGAAGCCTTTCGCTAAGGCTGTTCTTGTGGAATTGGCAAAGGGATATTTGGAAGCCCATAGAGGGCTATGGTGAAAAAGGAAATATCTTCCGTTCAAAACTGGAAAGAAGCTTTCTGAGAAACGGCTCTGTGTTCTGTTAATTCATCTCACAGAGTTACATCTTTCCCTTCAAGAAGCCTTTCGCTAAGGCTGTTCTTCTGGAATTGGCAAAGGGATATTTGGAAGCCCATAGAGGGCTATGGTGAAAAAGGAAATATCTTCCGTTCAAAACTGGAAAGAAGCTTTCTGAGAAACTGCTCTGTGTTCTGTTAATTCATCTCACAGAGTTACATCTTTCCCTTCAAGAAGCCTTTCGCTAAGGCTGTTCTTGTGGAATTGGCAAAGGGATATTTGGAAGCCCATAGAGGGCTATGGTGAAAAAGGAAATATCTTCCGTTCAAAACTGGAAAGAAGCTTTCTGAGAAACTGCTCTGTGTTCTGTTAATTCATCTCACAGAGTTATATCTTTCCCTTCAAGTAGCCTTTCGCTAAGGCTGTTCTTGTGGAATTGGCAAAGGGATATTTTGAAGCCCATACAGGGCTATGGTGAAAAAGGAAATATCTTCCGTTCAAAACTGGAAAGAAACTTTCTGAGAAACTGCTCTGAGTTCTGTTAATTCATCTCACAGAGTTACATCTTTCCCTTCAAGAAGCCTTTCGCTAAGGCTGTTCTTGTGGAATTGGCAAAGGGATATTTGGAAGCCCATAGAGGGCTATGGTGAAAAAGGAAATATCTTCCGTTCAAAACTGGAAAGAAGCTTTCTGAGAAACGGCTCTGTGTTCTGTTAATTCATCTCACAGAGTTACATCTTTCCCTTCATGAAGCCTTTCGCTAAGGCTGTTCTTCTGGAATTGGCAAAGGGATATTTGGAAGCCCATAGAGGGCTATGGTGAAAAAGGAAATATCTTCCGTTCAAAACTGGAAAGAAGCTTTCTGAGAAACCGCTCTGTGTTCTGTTAATTCATCTCACAGAGTTACATCTTTCCCTTCAAGAAGCCTTTCGCTAAGGCTGTTCTTGTGGAATTGGCAAAGGGATATTTGGAAGCCCATAGAGGGCTATGGTGAAAAAGGAAATATCTTCCGTTCAAAACTGGAAAGAAGCTTTCTGAGAAACTGCTCTGTGTTCTGTTAATTCATCTCACAGAGTTACATCTTTCCCTTCAAGAAGCCTTTCGCTAATTCTGTTCTTGTGGAATTGGAAAAGGGATATTTGGAAGCCCATAGAGGGCTATGGTGAAAAAGGAAATATCTTCCGTTCAAAACTGGAAAGAAGCTTTCTGAGAAACTGCTCTGTGTTCTGTTAATTCATCTCACAGAGTTACATCTTTCCCTTCAAGAAGCCTTTCGCTAAGGCTGTTCTTGTGGAATTGGCAAAGGGATATTTGGAAGCCCATAGAGGGCTATGGTGAAAAAGGAAATATCTTCCGTTCAAAACTGGAAAGAAGCTTTCTGAGAAACTGCTCTGTGTTCTGTTAATTCATCTCACAGAGTTACATCTTTCCCTTCAAGAAGCCTTTCGCTAATTCTGTTCTTGTGGAATTGGCAAAGGGATATTTGGAAGCCCAAAGAGGGCTATGGTGAAAAACGAAATATCTTCCGTTCAAAACTGGAAAGAAGCTTTCTGAGAAACTGCTCTGTGTTCTATTAATTCATCTCACAGAGTTACATCTTTCCCTTCAAGAAGCCTTTCGCTAAGGCTGTTCTTGTGGAATTGGCAAAGGGATATTTGGAAGCCCATAGAGGGCTATGGTGAAAAAGGAAATATCTTCCGTTCAAAACTGGAAAGAAGCTTTCTGAGAAACTGCTCTGTGTTCTGTTAATTCATCCCACAGAGTTACATCTTTCCCTTCAAGAAGCCTTTCGCTAAGGCTGTTCTTGTGGAATTGGCAAAGGGATATTTGGAAGCCCATAGAGGGCTATGGTGAAAAAGGAAATATCTTCCGTTCAAAACTGGAAAGAAGCTTTCTGAGAAACTGCTCTGTGTTCTGTTAATTCATCTCACAGAGTTACATCTTTCCCTTCAAGAAGCCTTTCGCTAAGGCTGTTCTTGTGGAATTGGCAAAGGGATATTTGGAAGCCCATAGAGGGCTATGGTGAAAAAGGAAATATCTTCCGTTCAAAACTGGAAAGAAGCTTTCTGAGAAACTGCTCTGTGTTCTGTTAATTCATCTCACAGAGTTACATCTTTCCCTTCAAGAAGCCTTTCGCTAAGGCTGTTCTTGTGGAATTGGCAAAGGGATATTTGGAAGCCCATAGAGGGCTATGGTGAAAAAGGAAATATCTTCCGTTCAAAACTGGAAAGAAGCTTTCTGAGAAACTGCTCTGTGTTCTGTAAATTCATCTCACAGAGTTACATCTTTCCCTTCAAGAAGCCTTTCGCTAAGGCTGTTCTTGTGGAATTGGCAAAGGGATATTTGGAAGCCCATAGAGGGCTATGGTGAAAAAGGAAATATCTTCCGTTCAAAACTGGAAAGAAGCTTTCTAAGAAACTACTCTGTGTTCTGTTAATTCATCTCACAGAGCTACATCTTTCCCTTCAAGAAGCCTTTCGCTAAGGCTGTTCTTGTGGAATTGGCAAAGGGATATTTGGAAGCCCATAGAGGGCTATGGTGAAAAAGGAAATATCGTCCGTTCAAAACTGGAAAGAAGCTTTCTGAGAAACGGCTCTATGTTCTGTTAATTCATCTCACAGAGTTACATCTTTCCCTTCATGAAGCCTTTCCCTAAGTCTGTTCTTCTGGAATTGGCAAAGGGATATTTGGAAGCCCATAGAGGGCTATGGTGAAAAAGGAAATATCTTCCGTTCAAAATTGGAAAGAAGCTTTCTGAGAAACCGCTCTGTGTTCTGTTAATTCATCTCACAGAGTTACATCTTTCCCTTCAAGAAGCCTTTCGCTAAGGCTGTTCTTGTGGAATTGGCAAAGGGATATTTGGAAGCCCATAGAGGGCTATGGTGAAAAAGGAAATATCTTCCGTTCAAAACTGGAAAGAAGCTTTCTGAGAAACTGCTCTGTGTTCTGTTAATTCATCTCACAGAGTTACATCTTTCCCTTCAAGAAGCCTTTCGCTAAGGCTGTTCTTGTGGAATTGGCAAAGGGATATTTGGAAGCCCATAGAGGGCTATGGTGAAAAAGGAAATATCTTCCGTTCAAAACTGGAAAGAAGCTTTCTGAGAAACTGCTCTGTGTTCTGTTAATTCATCTCACAGAGTTACATCTTTCCCTTCAAGAAGCCTTTCGCTAAGGCTGTTCTTGTGGAATTGGCAAAGGGATATTTGGAAGCCCATAGAGGGCTATGGTGAAAAAGGAAATATCTTCCGTTCAAAACTGGAAAGAAGCTTTCTCAGAAACTGCTCTGTGTTCTGTTAATTCATCTCACAGAGTTACATCTTTCCCTTCAATAAGCCTTTCGATAGGGCTGTTCATGTGGAATTGGCAAAGGGATATTTGGAAGCCCATAGAGGGCTATGGTGAAAAAGGAAATATCTTCCGTTCAAAACTGGAAAGAAGCTTTCTGAGAAACCGCTCTGTGTTCTGTTAATTCATCTCACAGAGTTACATCTTTCCCTTCAAGAAGCCTTTCGCTAAGGCTGTTCTTGTGGAATTGGCAAAGGGATATTTGGAAGCCCATAGAGGGCTATGGTGAAAAAGGAAATATCTTCCGTTCAAAACTGGAAAGAAGCTTTCTGAGAAACGGCTCTGTGTTCTGTTAATTCATCTCACAGAGTTACATCTTTCCCTTCAAGAAGCCTTTCGCTAAGGCTGTTCTTCTGGAATTGGCAAAGGGATATTTGGAAGCCCATAGAGGGCTATGGTGAAAAAGGAAATATCTTCCGTTCAAAACTGGAAAGAAGCTTTCTGAGAAACTGCTCTGTGTTCTGTTAATTCATCTCACAGAGTTACATCTTTCCCTTCAAGAAGCCTTTCGCTAAGGCTGTTCTTGTGGAATTGGCAAAGGGATATTTGGAAGCCCATAGAGGGCTATGGTGAAAAAGGAAATATCTTCCGTTCAAAACTGGAAAGAAGCTTTCTGAGAAACTGCTCTGTGTTCTGTTAATTCATCTCACAGAGTTACATCTTTCCCTTCAAGTAGCCTTTCGCTAAGGCTGTTCTTGTGGAATTGGCAAAGGGATATTTTGAAGCCCATACAGGGCTATGGTGAAAAAGGAAATATCTTCCGTTCAAAACTGGAAAGAAACTTTCTGAGAAACTGCTCTGTGTTCTGTTAATTCATCTCACAGAGTTACATCTTTCCCTTCAAGAAGCCTTTCGCTAAGGCTGTTCTTGTGGAATTGGCAAAGGGATATTTGGAAGCCCATAGAGGGCTATGGTGAAAAAGGAAATATCTTCCGTTCAAAACTGGAAAGAAGCTTTCTGAGAAACGGCTCTGTGTTCTGTTAATTCATCTCACAGAGTTACATCTTTCCCTTCATGAAGCCTTTCGCTAAGGCTGTTCTTCTGGAATTGGCAAAGGGATATTTGGAAGCCCATAGAGGGCTATGGTGAAAAAGGAAATATCTTCCGTTCAAAACTGGAAAGAAGCTTTCTGAGAAACCGCTCTGTGTTCTGTTAATTCATCTCACAGAGTTACATCTTTCCCTTCAAGAAGCCTTTCGCTAAGGCTGTTCTTGTGGAATTGGCAAAGGGATATTTGGAAGCCCATAGAGGGCTATGGTGAAAAAGGAAATATCTTCCGTTCAAAACTGGAAAGAAGCTTTCTGAGAAACTGCTCTGTGTTCTGTTAATTCATCTCACAGAGTTACATCTTTCCCTTCAAGAAGCCTTTCGCTAATTCTGTTCTTGTGGAATTGGCAAAGGGATATTTGGAAGCCCATAGAGGGCTATGGTGAAAAAGGAAATATCTTCCGTTCAAAACTGGAAAGAAGCTTTCTGAGAAACTGCTCTGTGTTCTATTAATTCATCTCACAGAGTTACATCTTTCCCTTCAAGAAGCCTTTCGCTAAGGCTGTTCTTGTGGAATTGGCAAAGGGATATTTGGAAGCCCATAGAGGGCTATGGTGAAAAAGGAAATATCTTCCGTTCAAAACTGGAAAGAAGCTTTCTGAGAAACTGCTCTGTGTTCTGTTAATTCATCTCACAGAGTTACATCTTTCCCTTCAAGAAGCCTTTCGCTAAGGCTGTTCTTGTGGAATTGGCAAAGGGATATTTGGAAGCCCATAGAGGGCTATGGTGAAAAAGGAAATATCTTCCGTTCAAAACTGGAAAGAAGCTTTCTGAGAAACGGCTCTGTGTTCTGTTAATTCATCTCACAGAGTTACATCTTTCCCTTCAAGAAGCCTTTCGCTAAGGCTGTTCTTGTGGAATTGGCAAAGGGATATTTGGAAGCCCATAGAGGGCTATGGTGAAAAAGGAAATATCTTCCGTTCAAAACTGGAAAGAAGCTTTCTGAGAAACCGCTCTGTGTTCTGTTAATTCATCTCACAGAGTTACATCTTTCCCTTCAAGTAGCCTTTCGCTAAGGCTGTTCTTGTGGAATTGGCAAAGGGATATTTTGAAGCCCATACAGGGCTATGGTGAAAAAGGAAATATCTTCCGTTCAAAACTGGAAAGAAACTTTCTGAGAAACTGCTCTGTGTTCTGTTAATTCATCTCACAGAGTTACATCTTTCCCTTCAAGAAGCCTTTCGCTAAGGCTGTTCTTGTGGAATTGGCAAAGGGATATTTGGAAGCCCATAGAGGGCTATGGTGAAAAAGTAAATATCTTCCGTTCAAAACTGGAAAGAAGCTTTCTGAGAAACGGCTCTGTGTTCTGTTAATTCATCTCACAGAGTTACATCTTTCCCTTCATGAAGCCTTTCGCTAAGGCTGTTCTTCTGGAATTGGCAAAGGGATATTTGGAAGCCCATAGAGGGCTATGGTGAAAAAGGAAATATCTTCCGTTCAAAACTGGAAAGAAGCTTTCTGAGAAACCGCTCTGTGTTCTGTTAATTCATCTCACAGAGTTACATCTTTCCCTTCAAGAAGCCTTTCGCTAAGGCTGTTCTTGTGGAATTGGCAAAGGGATATTTGGAAGCCCTTAGAGGGCTATGGTGAAAAAGGAAATATCTTCCGTTCAAAACTGGAAAGAAGCTTTCTGAGAAACTGCTCTGTGTTATGTTAATTCATCTCACAGAGTTACATCTTTCCCTTCAAAAAGCCTTTCGCTAAGGCTGTTCTTGTGGAATTGGCAAAGGGATATTTGGAAGCCCATAGAGGGCTATGGTGAAAAAGGAAATATCTTCCGTTCAAAACTGGAAAGAAGCTTTCTGAGAAACTGCTCTGTGTTCTGTTAATTCATCTCAAAGAGTTACATCTTTCCCTTCAAGAAGCCTTTCGCTAAGACTGTTCTTGTGGAATTGGCAAAGGGATATTTGGAAGCCCATAGAGGGTTATGGTGAAAAAGGAAATATCTTCCGTTCAAAACTGGAAAGAAGCTTTCTGAGAAACTGCTCTGTGTTCTGTTAATTCATCTCACAGAGTTACATCTTTCCCTTCAAGAAGCCTTTCGCTAAGGCTGTTCTTGTGGAATTGGCAAAGGGATATTTGGAAGCCCATAGAGGGCTATGGTGAAAAAGGAAATATCTTCCGTTCAAAACTGGAAAGAAGCGCTCTGAGAAACTGCTCTGTGTTCTGTTAATTCATCTCACAGAGTTACATCTTTCCCTTCAAGAAGCCTTTCGCTAATTCTGTTCTTGTGGAATTGGAAAAGGGATATTTGGAAGCCCATAGAGGGCTATGGTGAAAAAGGAAATATCTTCCGTTCAAAACTGGAAAGAAGCTTTCTGAGAAACTGCTCTGTGTTCTGTTAATTCATCTCACAGAGTTACATCTTTCCCTTCAAGAAGCCTTTCGCTAAGGCTGTTCTTGTGGAATTGGCAAAGGGATATTTGGAAGCCCATAGAGGGCTATGGTGAAAAAGTAAATATCTTCCGTTCAAAACTGGAAAGAAGCTTTCTGAGAAACTGCTCTGTGTTCTGTTAATTCATCTCACAGGGTTACATCTTTCCCTTCAAGTAGCCTTTCGCTAAGGCTGTTCTTGTGGAATTCGCAAAGGGATATTTGGAAGCCCATAGACGGCTATGGTGAAAAAGGAAATATCTTCCCTTCAAAACTGGGAAGAAACTTTCTGAGAAACCGCTCTGTGTTCTGTTAATTCATCTCACAGAGTTACATCTTTCCCTTCAAGAAGCCTTTCGCTAAGGCTGTTCTTGTGGAATTCGCAAAGGGATATTTGGAAGCCCATAGAGGGCTATGGTGAAAAAGGAAATATCTTCCGTTCAAAACTGGAAAGAAGCTTTCTGAGAAACCGCTCTGTGTTCTGTTAATTCATCTCACAGAGTTACATCTTTCCCTTCAAGAAGCCTTTTGCTAAGGCTGTTCTTGTGGAATTGGCAAAGGGATATTTGGAAGCCCATAGAGGGCTATGGTGAAAAAGGAAATATCTTCCGTTCAAAACTGGAAAGAAGCTTTCTGAGAAACTGCTCTGTGTTCTGTTAATTCATCTCACAGAGTTACATCTTTCCCTTCAAGAAGCCTTTCGCTAAGGCTGTTCTTGTGGAATAGGCAAAGGGATATTTGGAAGCCCATAGAGGGCTATGGTGAAAAAGGAAATATCTTCCGTTCAAAACTGGAAAGAAGCTTTCTGAGAAACTGCTCTGTGTTCTGTTAATTCATGTCACAGAGTTACATCTTTCCCTTCAAGAAGCCTTTCGCTAAGGCTGTTCTTGTGGAATTGGCAAAGGGATATTTGGAAGCCCATAGAGGGCTATGGTGAAAAAGGAAATATCTTCCGTTCAAAACTGGAAAGAAGCTTTCTGAGAAACTGCTCTGTGTTCTGTTAATTCATCTCACAGAGTTACATCTTTCCCTTCAAGAAGCCTTTCGCTAAGGCTGTTCTTGTGGAATTGGCAAAGGGATATTTGGAAGCCCATAGAGGGCTATGATGAAAAAGGAAATATCTTCCGTTCAAAACTGGAAAGAAGCTTTCTAAGAAACTACTCTGTGTTCTGTTAATTCATCTCACAGAGTTACATCTTTCCCTTCAAGAAGCCTTTCGCTAAGGCTGTTCTTGTGGAATTGGCAAAGGGATATTTGGAAGCCCATAGAGGGCTATGGTGAAAAAGGAAATATCGTCCGTTCAAAACTGGAAAGAAGCTTTCTGAGAAACGGCTCTATGTTCTGTTAATTCATCTCACAGAGTTACATCTTTCCCTTCATGAAGCCTTTCCCTAAGTCTGTTCTTCTGGAATTGGCAAAGGGATATTTGGAAGCCCATAGAGGGCTATGGTGAAAAAGGAAATGTCTTCCGTTCAAAACTGGAAAGAAGCTTTCTGAGAAACCGCTCTGTGTTCTGTTAATTCATCTCACAGAGTTACATCTTTCCCTTCAAGAAGCCTTTCGCTAAGGCTGTTCTTGTGGAATTGGCAAAGGGATATTTGGAAGCCCATAGAGGGCTATGGTGAAAAAGGAAATATCTTCCGTTCAAAACTGGAAAGAAGCTTTCTGAGAAACTGCTCTGTGTTCGGTTAATTCATCTCACAGAGTTACATCTTTCCCTTCAAGAAGCCTTTCGATAAGGCTGTTGTTGTGGAATTGGCAAAGGGATATGTGGAAGCCCATAGAGGGCTATGGTGAAAAAGGAAATATCTTCCGTTCAAAACTGGAAAGAAGCTTTCTGAGAAACTGCTCTGTGTTCTGTTAATTCATCTCACAGAGTTACATCTTTCCCTTCAAGAAGCCTTTCGCTAAGGCTGTTCTTGTGGAATTGGCAAAGGGATATTTGGAAGCCCATAGAGGGCTATGGTGAAAAAGGAAATATCTTCCGTTCAAAACTGGAAAGAAGCTTTCTGAGAAACTGCTCTGTGTTCTGTTAATTCATCTCACAGAGTTACATCTTTCCCTTCAAGAAGCCTTTCGCTAAGGCTGTTCTTCTGGAATTGGCAAAGGGATATTTGGAAGCCCATAGAGGGCTATGGTGAAAAAGGAAATATCTTCCGTTCAAAACTGGAAAGAAGCTTTCTGAGAAACTGCTCTGTGTTCTGTTAATTCATCTCACAGAGTTACATCTTTCCCTTCAAGAAGACTTTCGCTAATTCTGTTCTTGTGGAATTGGAAAAGGGATATTTGGAAGCCCATAGAGGGCTATGGTGAAAAAGGAAATATCTTCCGTTCAAAACTGGAAAGAAGCTTTCTGAGAAACTGCTCTGTGTTCTATTAATTCATCTCACAGAGTTACATCTTTCCCTTCAAGAAGCCTTTCGCTAAGGCTGTTCTTGTGGAATTGGCAAAGGGATATTTGGAAGCCCATAGAGGGCTATGGTGAAAAAGGAAATATCTTCCGTTCAAAACTGGAAAGAAGCTTTCTGAGAAACTGCTCTGTGTTCTGTTAATTCATCTCACAGAGTTACATCTTTCCCTTCAAGAAGCCTTTCGCTAAGGCTGTTCTTGTGGAATTGGCAAAGGGATATTTGGAAGCCCATAGAGGGCTATGGTGAAAAAGGAAATATCTTCCGTTCAAAACTGGAAAGAAGCTTTCTGAGAAACTGCTCTGTGTTCTGTTAATTCATCTCACAGAGTTACATCTTTCCCTTCAAGAAGCCTTTCGCTAAGGCTGTTCTTGTGGAATTGGCAAAGGGATATTTGGAAGCCCATAGAGGGCTATGGTGAAAAAGGAAATATCTTCCGTTCAAAACTGGAAAGAAGCTTTCTGAGAAACTGCTCTGTGTTCTATTAATTCATCTCACAGAGTTACATCTTTCCCTTCAAGAAGCCTTTCGCTAAGGCTGTTCTTGTGGAATTGGCAAAGGGATATTTGGAAGCCCATAGAGGGCTATGGTGAAAAAGGAAATATCTTCCGTTCAAAACTGGAAAGAAGCTTTCTGAGAAACTGCTCTGTGTTCTGTTAATTCATCTCACAGAGTTACATCTTTCCCTTCAAGAAGCCTTTCGCTAAGGCTGTTCTTGTGGAATAGGCAAAGGGATATTTGGAAGCCCATAGAGGGCTATGGTGAAAAAGGAAATATCTTCCGTTCAAAACTGGAAAGAAGCTTTCTGAGAAACTGCTCTGTGTTCTGTTAATTCATCTCACAGAGTTACATCTTTCCCTTCAAGAAGCCTTTCGCTAAGGCTGTTCTTGTGGAATTGGCAAAGGGATATTTTGAAGCCCATAGAGGGCTATGGTGAAAAAGGAAATATCTTCCGTTCAAAACTGGAAAGAAGCTTTCTGAGAAACTGCTCTGTGTTCTGTTAATTCATCTCACAGAGTTACATCTTTCCCTTCAAGAAGCCTTTCGCTAAGGCTGTTCTTGTGGAATTGGCAAAGGGATATTTGGAAGCCCATAGAGGGCTATGGTGAAAAAGGAAATATCTTCCGTTCAAAACTGGAAAGAAGCTTTCTGAGAAACTGCTCTGTGTTCTGTTAATTCATCTCACAGAGTTACATCTTTCCCTTCAAGAAGCCTTTCGCTAAGGCTGTTCTTGTGGAATTGGCAAAGGGATATTTGGAAGCCCATAGAGGGCTATGATGAAAAAGGAAATATCTTCCGTTCAAAACTGGAAAGAAGCTTTCTAAGAAACTACTCTGTGTTCTGTTAATTCATCTCACAGAGTTACATCTTTCCCTTCAAGAAGCCTTTCGCTAAGGCTGTTCTTGTGGAATTGGCAAAGGGATATTTGGAAGCCCATAGAGGGCTATGGTGAAAAAGGAAATATCGTCCGTTCAAAACTGGAAAGAAGCTTTCTGAGAAACGGCTCTATGTTCTGTTAATTCATCTCACAGAGTTACATCTTTCCCTTCATGAAGCCTTTCCCTAAGTCTGTTCTTCTGGAATTGGCAAAGGGATATTTGGAAGCCCATAGAGGGCTATGGTGAAAAAGGAAATGTCTTCCGTTCAAAACTGGAAAGAAGCTTTCTGAGAAACCGCTCTGTGTTCTGTTAATTCATCTCACAGAGTTACATCTTTCCCTTCAAGAAGCCTTTCGCTAAGGCTGTTCTTGTGGAATTGGCAAAGGGATATTTGGAAGCCCATAGAGGGCTATGGTGAAAAAGGAAATATCTTCCGTTCAAAACTGGAAAGAAGCTTTCTGAGAAACTGCTCTGTGTTCGGTTAATTCATCTCACAGAGTTACATCTTTCCCTTCAAGAAGCCTTTCGATAAGGCTGTTCTTGTGGAATTGGCAAAGGGATATGTGGAAGCCCATAGAGGGCTATGGTGAAAAAGGAAATATCTTCCGTTCAAAACTGGAAAGAAGCTTTCTGAGAAACTGCTCTGTGTTCTGTTAATTCATCTCACAGAGTTACATCTTTCCCTTCAAGAAGCCTTTCGCTAAGGCTGTTCTTGTGGAATTGGCAAAGGGATATTTGGAAGCCCATAGAGGGCTATGGTGAAAAAGGAAATATCTTCCGTTCAAAACTGGAAAGAAGCTTTCTGAGAAACTGCTCTGTGTTCTGTTAATTCATCTCACAGAGTTACATCTTTCCCTTCAAGAAGCCTTTCGCTAAGGCTGTTCTTCTGGAATTGGCAAAGGGATATTTGGAAGCCCATAGAGTGCTATGGTGAAAAAGGAAATATCTTCCGTTCAAAACTGGAAAGAAGCTTTCTGAGAAACTGCTCTGTGTTCTGTTAATTCATCTCACAGAGTTACATCTTTCCCTTCAAGAAGACTTTCGCTAATTCTGTTCTTGTGGAATTGGAAAAGGGATATTTGGAAGCCCATAGAGGGCTATGATGAAAAAGGAAATATCTTCCGTTCAAAACTGGAAAGAAGCTTTCTGAGAAACTGCTCTGTGTTCTATTAATTCATCTCACAGAGTTACATCTTTCCCTTCAAGAAGCCTTTCGCTAAGGCTGTTCTTGTGGAATTGGCAAAGGGATATTTGGAAGCCCTTAGAGGGCTATGGTGAAAAAGGAAATATCTTCCGTTCAAAACTGGAAAGAAGCTTTCTGAGAAACTGCTCTGTGTTCTGTTAATTCATCTCACAGAGTTACATCTTTCCCTTCAAGAAGCCTTTCGCTAAGGCTGTTCTTGTGGAATAGGCAAAGGGATATTTGGAAGCCCATAGAGGGCTATGGTGAAAAAGGAAATATCTTCCGTTCAAAACTGGAAAGAAGCTTTCTGAGAAACTGCTCTGTGTTCTGTTAATTCATCTCACAGAGTTACATCTTTCCCTTCAAGAAGCCTTTCGCTAAGGCTGTTCTTGTGGAATTGGCAAAGGGATATTTGGAAGCCCATAGAGGGCTATGGTGAAAAAGGAAATATCTTCCGTTCAAAACTGGAAAGAAGCTTTCTGAGAAACTGCTCTGTGTTCTGTTAATTCATCTCACAGAGTTACATCTTTCCCTTCAAGAAGCCTTTCGCTAAGGCTGTTCTTGTGGAATTGGCAAAGGGATATTTGGAAGCCCATAGAGGGCTATGGTGAAAAAGGAAATATCTTCCGTTCAAAACTGGAAAGAAGCTTTCTGAGAAACTGCTCTGTGTTCTGTTAATTCATCTCACAGAGTTACATCTTTCCCTTCAAGAAGCCTTTCGCTAAGGCTGTTCTTGTGGAATTGGCAAAGGGATATTTGGAAGCCCATAGAGGGCTATGGTGAAAACGGAATTATCTTCCGTTCAAAACTGGAAAGAAGCTTTCTGAGAAACTGCTCTGTGTTCGGTTAATTCATCTCACAGAGTTACATCTTTCCCTTCAAGAAGCCTTTCGATAAGGCTGTTCTTGTGGAATTGGCAAAGGGATATGTGGAAGCCCATAGAGGGCTATGGTGAAAAAGGAAATATCTTCCGTTCAAAACTGGAAAGAAGCTTTCTGAGAAACTGCTCTGTGTTCTGTTAATTCATCTCACAGAGTTACATCTTTCCCTTCAAGAAGCCTTTCGCTAAGGCTGTTCTTGTGGAATTGGCAAAGGGATATTTGGAAGCCCATAGAGGGCTATGGTGAAAAAGGAAATATCTTCCGTTCAAAACTGGAAAGAAGCTTTCTGAGAAACTGCTCTGTGTTCTGTTAATTCATCTCACAGAGTTACATCTTTCCCTTCAAGAAGCCTTTCGCTAAGGCTGTTCTTCTGGAATTGGCAAAGGGATATTTGGAAGCCCATAGAGGGCTATGGTGAAAAAGGAAATATCTTCCGTTCAAAACTGGAAAGAAGCTTTCTGAGAAACTGCTCTGTGTTCTGTTAATTCATCTCACAGAGTTACATCTTTCCCTTCAAGAAGACTTTCGCTAATTCTGTTCTTGTGTAATTGGAAAAGGGATATTTGGAAGCCCATAGAGGGCTATGGTGAAAAAGGAAATATCTTCCGTTCAAAACTGGAAAGAAGCTTTCTGAGAAACTGCTCTGTGTTCTATTAATTCATCTCACAGAGTTACATCTTTCCCTTCAAGAAGCCTTTCGCTAAGGCTGTTCTTGTGGAATTGGCAAAGGGATATTTGGAAGCCCATAGAGGGCTATGGTGAAAAAGGAAATATCTTCCGTTCAAAACTGGAAAGAAGCTTTCTGAGAAACTGCTCTGTGTTCTGTTAATTCATCTCACAGAGTTACATCTTTCCCTTCAAGAAGCCTTTCGCTAAGGCTGTTCTTGTGGAATTGGCAAAGGGATATTTGGAAGCCCATAGAGGGCTATGGTGAAAAAGGAAATATCTTCCGTTCAAAACTGGAAAGAAGCTTTCTGAGAAACTGCTCTGTGTTCTGTTAATTCATCTCACAGAGTTACATCTTTCCCTTCAAGAAGCCTTTCGCTAAGGCTGTTCTTGTGGAATTGGCAAAGGGATATTTGGAAGCCCATAGAGGGCTATGGTGAAAAAGGAAATATCTTCCGTTCAAAACTGGAAAGAAGCTTTCTGAGAAACTGCTCTGTGTTCTATTAATTCATCTCACAGAGTTACATCTTTCCCTTCAAGAAGCCTTTCGCTAAGGCTGTTCTTGTGGAATTGGCAAAGGGATATTTGGAAGCCCATAGAGGGCTATGGTGAAAAAGGAAATATCTTCCGTTCAAAACTGGAAAGAAGCTTTCTGAGAAACTGCTCTGTGTTCTGTTAATTCATCTCACAGAGTTACATCTTTCCCTTCAAGAAGCCTTTCGCTAAGGCTGTTCTTGTGGAATAGGCAAAGGGATATTTGGAAGCCCATAGAGGGCTATGGTGAAAAAGGAAATATCTTCCGTTCAAAACTGGAAAGAAGCTTTCTGAGAAACTGCTCTGTGTTCTGTTAATTCATCTCACAGAGTTACATCTTTCCCTTCAAGAAGCCTTTCGCTAAGGCTGTTCTTGTGGAATTGGCAAAGGGATATTTGGAAGCCCATAGAGGGCTATGGTGAAAAAGGAAATATCTTCCGTTCAAAACTGGAAAGAAGCTTTCTGAGAAACTGCTCTGTGTTCTGTTAATTCATCTCACAGAGTTACATCTTTCCCTTCAAGAAGCCTTTCGCTAAGGCTGTTCTTGTGGAATTGGCAAAGGGATATTTGGAAGCCCATAGAGGGCTATGATGAAAAAGGAAATATCTTCCGTTCAAAACTGGAAAGAAGCTTTCTAAGAAACTACTCTGTGTTCTGTTAATTCATCTCACAGAGTTACATCTTTCCCTTCAAGAAGCCTTTCGCTAAGGCTGTTCTTGTGGAATTGGCAAAGGGATATTTGGAAGCCCATAGAGGGCTATGGTGAAAAAGGAAATATCGTCCGTTCAAAACTGGAAAGAAGCTTTCTGAGAAACGGCTCTATGTTCTGTTAATTCATCTCACAGAGTTACATCTTTCCCTTCATGAAGCCTTTCCCTAAGTCTGTTCTTCTGGAATTGGCAAAGGGATATTTGGAAGCCCATAGAGGGCTATGGTGAAAAAGGAAATGTCTTCCGTTCAAAACTGGAAAGAAGCTTTCTGAGAAACCGCTCTGTGTTCTGTTAATTCATCTCACAGAGTTACATCTTTCCCTTCAAGAAGCCTTTCGCTAAGGCTGTTCTTGTGGAATTGGCAAAGGGATATTTGGAAGCCCATAGAGGGCTATGGTGAAAAAGGAAATATCTTCCGTTCAAAACTGGAAAGAAGCTTTCTGAGAAACTGCTCTGTGTTCGGTTAATTCATCTCACAGAGTTACATCTTTCCCTTCAAGAAGCCTTTCGATAAGGCTGTTCTTGTGGAATTGGCAAAGGGATATGTGGAAGCCCATAGAGGGCTATGGTGAAAAAGGAAATATCTTCCGTTCAAAACTGGAAAGAAGCTTTCTGAGAAACTGCTCTGTGTTCTGTTAATTCATCTCACAGAGTTACATCTTTCCCTTCAAGAAGCCTTTCGCTAAGGCTGTTCTTGTGGAATTGGCAAAGGGATATTTGGAAGCCCATAGAGGGCTATGGTGAAAAAGGAAATATCTTCCGTTCAAAACTGGAAAGAAGCTTTCTGAGAAACTGCTCTGTGTTCTGTTAATTCATCTCACAGAGTTACATCTTTCCCTTCAAGAAGCCTTTCGCTAAGGCTGTTCTTCTGGAATTGGCAAAGGGATATTTGGAAGCCCATAGAGGGCTATGGTGAAAAAGGAAATATCTTCCGTTCAAAACTGGAAAGAAGCTTTCTGAGAAACTGCTCTGTGTTCTGTTAATTCATCTCACAGAGTTACATCTTTCCCTTCAAGAAGACTTTCGCTAATTCTGTTCTTGTGGAATTGGAAAAGGGATATTTGGAAGCCCATAGAGGGCTATGATGAAAAAGGAAATATCTTCCGTTCAAAACTGGAAAGAAGCTTTCTGAGAAACTGCTCTGTGTTCTATTAATTCATCTCACAGAGTTACATCTTTCCCTTCAAGAAGCCTTTCGCTAAGGCTGTTCTTGTGGAATTGGCAAAGGGATATTTGGAAGCCCATAGAGGGCTATGGTGAAAAAGGAAATATCTTCCGTTCAAAACTGGAAAGAAGCTTTCTGAGAAACTGCTCTGTGTTCTGTTAATTCATCTCACAGAGTTACATCTTTCCCTTCAAGAAGCCTTTCGCTAAGGCTGTTCTTGTGGAATTGGCAAAGGGATATTTGGAAGCCCATAGAGGGCTATGGTGAAAAAGGAAATATCTTCCGTTCAAAACTGGAAAGAAGCTTTCTGAGAAACTGCTCTGTGTTCTGTTAATTCATCTCACAGAGTTACATCTTTCCCTTCAAGAAGCCTTTCGCTAAGGCTGTTCTTGTGGAATTGGCAAAGGGATATTTGGAAGCCCATAGAGGGCTATGGTGAAAAAGGAAATATCTTCCGTTCAAAACTGGAAAGAAGCTTACTGAGAAACTGCTGTGTTTTCTGTTAATTCATCTCACAGAATTACATATTTCCCTTCAAGAAGCGTTTCGCTAAGGCTGCTCTTGTGGAATTGGCAAAGGGATATTTGGAAGCCCATAGAGGGCTATGGTGAAAAAGGAAATATCTTCCGTTCAAAACTGGAAAGAAGCTTTCTGAGAAACTGCTCTGTGTTCTGTTAATTCATCTCACAGAGTTACATCTTTCCCTTCAAGAAGCCTTTCGCTAAGGCTGTTCTTGTGGAATTGGCAAAGGGATATTTGGAAGCCCATAGAGGGCTATGGTGAAAAAGCAAATATCTTCCGTTCAAAACTGGAAAGAAGCTTTCTGAGAAACTGCTCTGTGTTCTGTTAATTCATCTCACAGAGTTACATCTTTCCCTTCAAGTAGCCTTTCGCTAAGGCTGTTCTTGTGGAATTGGCAAAGGGATATTTGGAAGCCCATAGAGGGCTAGGGTGAAAAAGGAAATATCTTCCGTTCAAAACTGGAAAGAAACATTCTGAGAAACTGCTCTGTGTTCTGTTAATTCATCTCACAGAGTTACATCTTTCCCTTCAAGAAGCCTTTCGCTAAGGCTGTTCTTGTGGAATTGGCAAAGGGATATTTGGAAGCCCATAGAGGGCTATGGTGAAAAAGGAAATATCTTCCGTTCAAAACTGGAAAGAAGCTTTCTGAGAAACTGCTCTGTGTTCTGTTAATTCATCTCACAAAGTTACATCTTTCCCTTCAAGAAGCCTTTCGCTAAGGCTGTTCTTGTGGAATTGGCAAAGGGATATTTGGAAGCCCATAGAGGGCTATGGTGAAAAAGGAAATATCTTCCGTTCAAAACTGGAAAGAAGCTTTCTGAGAAACTGCTCTGTGTTCTGTTAATTCATCTCACAGAGTTACATCTTTCCCTTCAAGAAGCCTTTCGCTAAGGCTGTTCTTGTGGAATTGGCAAAGGGATATTTGGAAGCCCATAGAGGGCTATGATGAAAAAGGAAATATCTTCCGTTCAAAACTGGAAAGAAGCTTTCTAAGAAACTACTCTGTGTTCTGTTAATTCATCTCACAGAGTTACATCTTTCCCTTCAAGAAGCCTTTCGCTAAGGCTGTTCTTGTGGAATTGGCAAAGGGATATTTGGAAGCCCATAGAGGGCTATGGTGAAAAAGGAAATATCGTCCGTTCAAAACTGGAAAGAAGCTTTCTGAGAAACGGCTCTATGTTCTGTTAATTCATCTCACAGAGTTACATCTTTCCTTTCATGAAGCCTTTCCCTAAGTCTGTTCTTCTGGAATTGGCAAAGGGATATTTGGAAGCCCATAGAGGGCTATGGTGAAAAAGGAAATGTCTTCCGTTCAAAACTGGAAAGAAGCTTTCTGAGAAACCGCTCTGTGTTCTGTTAATTCATCTCACAGAGTTACATCTTTCCCTTCAAAAAGCCTTTCGCTAAGGCTGTTCTTGTGGAATTGGCAAAGGGATATTTGGAAGCCCATAGAGGGCTATGGTGAAAAAGGAAATATCTTCCGTTCAAAACTGGAAAGAAGCTTTCTGAGAAACTGCTCTGTGTTCGGTTAATTCATCTCACAGAGTTACATCTTTCCCTTCAAGAAGCCTTTCGATAAGGCTGTTCTTGTGGAATTGGCAAAGGGATATGTGGAAGCCCATAGAGGGCTATGGTGAAAAAGGAAATATCTTCCGTTCAAAACTGGAAAGAAGCTTTCTGAGAAACTGCTCTGTGTTCTGTTAATTCATCTCACAGAGTTACATCTTTCCCTTCAAGAAGCCTTTCGCTAAGGCTGTTCTTGTGGAATTGGCAAAGGGATATTTGGAAGCCCATAGAGGGCTATGGTGAAAAAGGAAATATCTTCCGTTCAAAACTGGAAAGAAGCTTTCTGAGAAACTGCTCTGTGTTCTGTTAATTCATCTCACAGAGTTACATCTTTCCCTTCAAGAAGCCTTTCGCTAAGGCTGTTCTTCTGGAATTGGCAAAGGGATATTTGGAAGCCCATAGAGGGCTATGGTGAAAAAGGAAATATCTTCCGTTCAAAACTGGAAAGAAGCTTTCTGAGAAACTGCTCTGTGTTCTGTTAATTCATCTCACAGAGTTACATCTTTCCCTTCAAGAAGACTTTCGCTAATTCTGTTCTTGTGGAATTGGAAAAGGGATATTTGGAAGCCCATAGAGGGCTATGATGAAAAAGGAAATATCTTCCGTTCAAAACTGGAAAGAAGCTTTCTGAGAAACTGCTCTGTTTTCTATTAATTCATCTCACAGAGTTACATCTTTCCCTTCAAGAAGCCTTTCGCTAAGGCTGTTCTTGTGGAATTGGCAAAGGGATATTTGGAAGCCCATAGAGGGCTATGGTGAAAAAGGAAATATCTTCCGTTCAAAACTGGAAAGAAGCTTTCTGAGAAACTGCTCTGTGTTCTGTTAATTCATCTCACAGAGTTACATCTTTCCCTTCAAGAAGCCTTTCGCTAAGGCTGTTCTTGTGGAATTGGCAAAGGGATATTTGGAAGCCCATAGAGGGCTATGGTGAAAAAGGAAATATCTTCCGTTCAAAACTGGAAAGAAGCTTTCTGAGAAACTGCTCTGTGTTCTGTTAATTCATCTCACAGAGTTACATCTTTCCCTTCAAGAAGCCTTTCGCTAAGGCTGTTCTTGTGGAATTGGCAAAGGGATATTTGGAAGCCCATAGAGGGCTATGGTGAAAAAGGAAATATCTTCCGTTCAAAACTGGAAAGAAGCTTACTGAGAAACTGCTCTGTTTTCTGTTAATTCATCTCACAGAATTACATCTTTCCCTTCAAGAAGCGTTTCGCTAAGGCTGTTCTTGTGGAATTGGCAAAGGGATATTTGGAAGCCCATAGAGGGCTATGGTGAAAAAGGAAATATCTTCCGTTCAAAACTGGAAAGAAGCTTTCTGAGAAACTGCTCTGTGTTCTGTTAATTCATCTCACAGAGTTACATCTTTCCCTTCAAGAAGCCTTTCGCTAAGGCTGTTCTTGTGGAATTGGCAAAGGGATATTTGGAAGCCCATAGAGGGCTATGGTGAAAAAGCAAATATCTTCCGTTCAAAACTGGAAAGAAGCTTTCTGAGAAACTGCTCTGTGTTCTGTTAATTCATCTCACAGAGTTACATCTTTCCCTTCAAGTAGCCTTTCGCTAAGGCTGTTCTTGTGGAATTGGCAAAGGGATATTTGGAAGCCCATAGAGGGCTATGGTGAAAAAGGAAATATCTTCCGTTCAAAACTGGAAAGAAACTTTCTGAGAAACTGCTCTGTGTTCTGTTAATTCATCTCACAGAGTTACATCTTTCCCTTCAAGAAGCCTTTCGCTAAGGCTGTTCTTGTGGAATTGGCAAAGGGATATTTGGAAGCCCATAGAGGGCTATGGTGAAAAAGGAAATATCTTCCGTTCAAAACTGGAAAGAAGCTTTCTGAGAAACTGCTCTGTGTTCTATTAATTCATCTCACAGAGTTACATCTTTCCCTTCAAGAAGCCTTTCGCTAAGGCTGTTCTTGTGGAATTGGCAAAGGGATATTTGGAAGCCCATAGAGGGCTATGGTGAAAAAGGAAATATCTTCCGTTCAAAACTGGAAAGAAGCTTTCTGAGAAACTGCTCTGTGTTCTGTTAATTCATCTCACAGAGTTACATCTTTCCCTTCAAGAAGCCTTTCGCTAAGGCTGTTCTTGTGGAATTGGCAAAGGGATATTTGGAAGCCCATAGAGGGCTATGGTGAAAAAGGAAATATCTTCCGTTCAAAACTGGAAAGAAGCTTTCTGAGAAACGGCTCTGTGTTCTGTTAATTCATCTCACAGAGTTACATCTTTCCCTTCAAGAAGCCTTTCGCTAAGGCTGTTCTTCTGGAATTGGCAAAGGGATATTTGGAAGCCCATAGAGGGCTATGGTGAAAAAGGAAATATCTTCCGTTCAAAACTGGAAATAAGCTTTCTGAGAAACTGCTCTGTGTTCTGTTAATTCATCTCACAGAGTTACATCTTTCCCTTCAAGAAGCCTTTCGCTAAGGCTGTTCTTGTGGAATTGGCAAAGGGATATTTGGAAGCCCATAGAGGGCTATGGTGAAAAAGGAAATATCTTCCGTTCAAAACTGGAAAGAAGCTTTCTGAGAAACTGCTCTGTGTTCTGTTAATTCATCTCACAGAGTTACATCTTTCCCTTCAAGTAGCCTTTCGCTAAGGCTGTTCTTGTGGAATTGGCAAAGGGATATTTTGAAGCCCATACAGGGCTATGGTGAAAAAGGAAATATCTTCCGTTCAAAACTGGAAAGAAACTTTCTGAGAGACTGCTCTGTGTTCTGTTAATTCATCTCACAGAGTTACATCTATCCCTTCAAGAAGCCTATCGCTAAGGCTGTTCTTGTGGAATTGGCAAAGGGATATTTGGAAGCCCATAGAGGGCTATGGTGAAAAAGGAAATATCTTCCGTTCAAAACTGGAAAGAAGCTTTCTGAGAAACGGCTCTGTGTTCTGTTAATTCATCTCACAGAGTTACATCTTTCCCTTCATGAAGCCTTTCGCTAAGGCTGTTCTTCTGGAATTGGCAAAGGGATATTTGGAAGCCCATAGAGGGCTATGGTGAAAAAGGAAATATCTTCCGTTCAAAACTGGAAAGAAGCTTTCTGAGAAACCGCTCTGTGTTCTGTTAATTCATCTCACAGAGTTACATCTTTCCCTTCAAGAAGCCTTTCGCTAAGGCTGTTCTTGTGGAATTGGCAAAGGGATATTTGGAAGCCCATAGAGGGCTATGGTGAAAAAGGAAATATCTTCCGTTCAAAACTGGAAAGAAGCTTTCTGATGAACTGCTCTGTGTTCTGTTAATTCATCTCACAGAGTTACATCTTTCCCTTCAAGAAGCCTTTCGATAAGGCTGTTCATGTGGAATTGGCAAAGGGATATTTGGAAGCCCATAGAGGGCTATGGTGAAAAAGGAAATATCTTCCGTTCAAAACTGGAAAGAAGCTTTCTGAGAAACTGCTCTGTGTTCTGTTAATTCATCTCACAGAGTTACATCTTTCCCTTCAAAAAGCCTTTCGCTAAGGCTGTTCTTGTGGAATTGGCAAAGGGATATTTGGAAGCCCATAGAGGGCTATGGTGAAAAAGGAAATATCTTCCGTTCAAAACTGGAAAGAAGCTTTCTGAGAAACTGCTCTGTGTTCTGTTAATTCATCTCAAAGAGTTACATCTTTCCCTTCAAGAAGCCTTTCGCTAAGACTGTTCTTGTGGAATTGGCAAAGGGATATTTGGAAGCCCATAGAGGGTTATGGTGAAAAAGGAAATATCTTCCGTTCAAAACTGGAAAGAAGCTTTCTGAGAAACTGCTCTGTGTTCTGTTAATTCATCTCACAGAGTTACATCTTTCCCTTCAAGAAGCCTTTCGCTAAGGCTGTTTTTGTGGAATTGGCAAAGGGATATTTGGAAGCCCATAGAGGGCTATGGTGAAAAAGGAAATATCTTCCGTTCAAAACTGGAAAGAAGCGCTCTGAGAAACTGCTCTGTGTTCTGTTAATTCATCTCACAGAGTTACATCTTTCCCTTCAAGAAGCCTTTCGCTAATTCTGTTCTTGTGGAATTGGAAAAGGGATATTTGGAAGCCCATAGAGGGCTATGGTGAAAAAGGAAATATCTTCCGTTCAAAACTGGAAAGAAGCTTTCTGAGAAACTGCTCTGTGTTCTGTTAATTCATCTCACAGAGTTACATCTTTCCCTTCAAGAAGCCTTTCGCTAAGGCTGTTCTTGTGGAATTGGCAAAGGGATATTTGGAAGCCCATAGAGGGCTATGGTGAAAAAGTAAATATCTTCCGTTCAAAACTGGAAAGAAGCTTTCTGAGAAACTGCTCTGTGTTCTGTTAATTCATCTCACAGGGTTACATCTTTCCCTTCAAGTAGCCTTTCGCTAAGGCTGTTCTTGTGGAATTCGCAAAGGGATATTTGGAAGCCCATAGACGGCTATGGTGAAAAAGGAAATATCTTCCCTTCAAAACTGGAAAGAAACTTTCTGAGAAACCGCTCTGTATTCTGTTAATTCATCTCACAGAGTTACATCTTTCCCTTCAAGAAGCCTTTCGCTAAGGCTGTTCTTGTGGAATTCGCAAAGGGATATTTGGAAGCCCATAGAGGGCTATGGTGAAAAAGGAAATATCTTCCGTTCAAAACTGGAAAGAAGCTTTCTGAGAAACCGCTCTGTGTTCTGTTAATTCATCTCACAGAGTTACATCTTTCCCTTCAAGAAGCCTTTTGCTAAGGCTGTTCTTGTGGAATTGGCAAAGGGATATTTGGAAGCCCATAGAGGGCTATGGTGAAAAAGGAAATATCTTCCGTTCAAAACTGGAAAGAAGCTTTCTGAGAAACCGCTCTGTGTTCTGTTAATTCATCTCACAGAGTTACATCTTTCCCTTCAAGAAGCCTTTCGCTAAGGCTGTTCTTGTGGAATAGGCAAAGGGATATTTGGAAGCCCATAGAGGGCTATGGTGAAAAAGGAAATATCTTCCGTTCAAAACTGGAAAGAAGCTTTCTGAGAAACTGCTCTGTGTTCTGTTAATTCATCTCACAGAGTTACATCTTTCCCTTCAAGAAGCCTTTCGCTAAGGCTGTTCTTGTGGAATTGGCAAAGGGATATTTGGAAGCCCATAGAGGGCTATGGTGAAAAAGGAAATATCTTCCGTTCAAAACTGGAAAGAAGCTTTCTGAGAAACTGCTCTGTGTTCTGTTAATTCATCTCACAGAGTTACATCTTTCCCTTCAAGAAGCCTTTCGCTAAGGCTGTTCTTGTGGAATTGGCAAAGGGATATTTGGAAGCCCATAGAGGGCTATGGTGAAAAAGGAAATATCTTCCGTTCAAAACTGGAAAGAAGCTGAGAAACTGCTCTGTGTTCTGTTAATTCATCTCACAGAGTTACATCTTTCCCTTCAAGAAGCCTTTCGCTAAGGCTGTTCTTGTGGAATTGGCAAAGGGATATTTGGAAGCCCATAGAGGGCTATGGTGAAAAAGGAAATATCTTCCGTTCAAAACTGGAAAGAAGCTTACTGAGAAACTGCTCTGTGTTCTGTTAATTCATCTCACAGAATTACATCTTTCCCTTCAAGAAGCGTTTCGCTAAGGCTGTTCTTGTGGAATTGGCAAAGGGATATTTGGAAGCCCATAGAGGGCTATGGTGAAAAAGGAAATATCTTCCGTTCAAAACTGGAAAGAAGCTTTCTGAGAAACTGCTCTGTGTTCTGTTAATTCATCTCACAGAGTTACATCTTTCCCTTCAAGAAGCCTTTCGCTAAGGCTGTTCTTGTGGAATTGGCAAAGGGATATTTGGAAGCCCATAGAGGGCTATGGTGAAAAAGCAAATATCTTCCGTTCAAAACTGGAAAGAAGCTTTCTGAGAAACTGCTCTGTGTTCTGTTAATTCATCTCACAGAGTTACATCTTTCCCTTCAAGAAGCCTTTCGCTAAGGCTGTTCTTGTGGAATTGGCAAAGGGATATTTGGAAGCCCATAGAGGGCTATGGTGAAAAAGGAAATATCTTCCGTTCAAAACTGGAAAGAAACTTTCTGAGAAACTGCTCTGTGTTCTGTTAATTCATCTCACAGAGTTACATCTTTCCCTTCAAGAAGCCTTTCGCTAAGGCTGTTCTTGTGGAATTGGCAAAGGGATATTTGGAAGCCCATAGAGGGCTATGGTGAAAAAGGAAATATCTTCCGTTCAAAACTGGAAAGAAGCTTTCTGAGAAACTGCTCTGTGTTCTATTAATTCATCTCACAGAGTTACATCTTTCCCTTCAAGAAGCCTTTCGCTAAGGCTGTTCTTGTGGAATTGGCAAAGGGATATTTGGAAGCCCATAGAGGGCTATGGTGAAAAAGGAAATATCTTCCGTTCAAAACTGGAAAGAAGCTTTCTGAGAAACTGCTCTGTGTTCTGTTAATTCATCTCACAGAGTTACATCTTTCCCTTCAAGAAGCCTTTCGCTAAGGCTGTTCTTGTGGAATTGGCAAAGGGATATTTGGAAGCCCATAGAGGGCTATGGTGAAAAAGGAAATATCTTCCGTTCAAAACTGGAAAGAAGCTTTCTGAGAAACGGCTCTGTGTTCTGTTAATTCATCTCACAGAGTTACATCTTTCCCTTCAAGAAGCCTTTCGCTAAGGCTGTTCTTCTGGAATTGGCAAAGGGATATTTGGAAGCCCATAGAGGGCTATGGTGAAAAAGGAAATATCTTCCGTTCAAAACTGGAAAGAAGCTTTCTGAGAAACTGCTCTGTGTTCTGTTAATTCATCTCACAGAGTTACATCTTTCCCTTCAAGAAGCCTTTCGCTAAGGCTGTTCTTGTGGAATTGGCAAAGGGATATTTGGAAGCCCATAGAGGGCTATGGTGAAAAAGGAAATATCTTCCGTTCAAAACTGGAAAGAAGCTTTCTGAGAAACTGCTCTGTGTTCTGTTAATTCATCTCACAGAGTTACATCTTTCCCTTCAAGTAGCCTTTCGCTAAGGCTGTTCTTGTGGAATTGGCAAAGGGATATTTTGAAGCCCATACAGGGCTATGGTGAAAAAGGAAATATCTTCCGTTCAAAACTGGAAAGAAACTTTCTGAGAAACTGCTCTGTGTTCTGTTAATTCATCTCACAGAGTTACATCTTTCCCTTCAAGAAGCCTTTCGCTAAGGCTGTTCTTGTGGAATTGGCAAAGGGATATTTGGAAGCCCATAGAGGGCTATGGTGAAAAAGGAAATATCTTCCGTTCAAAACTGGAAAGAAGCTTTCTGAGAAACGGCTCTGTGTTCTGTTAATTCATCTCACAGAGTTACATCTTTCCCTTCATGAAGCCTTTCGCTAAGGCTGTTCTTCTGGAATTGGCAAAGGGATATTTGGAAGCCCATAGAGGGCTATGGTGAAAAAGGAAATATCTTCCGTTCAAAACTGGAAAGAAGCTTTCTGAGAAACCGCTCTGTGTTCTGTTAATTCATCTCACAGAGTTACATCTTTCCCTTCAAGAAGCCTTTCGCTAAGGCTGTTCTTGTGGAATTGGCAAAGGGATATTTGGAAGCCCATAGAGGGCTATGGTGAAAAAGGAAATATCTTCCGTTCAAAACTGGAAAGAAGCTTTCTGATGAACTGCTCTGTGTTCTGTTAATTCATCTCACAGAGTTACATCTTTCCCTTCAAGAAGCCTTTCGATAAGGCTGTTCATGTGGAATTGGCAAAGGGATATTTGGAAGCCCATAGAGGGCTATGGTGAAAAAGGAAATATCTTCCGTTCAAAACTGGAAAGAAGCTTTCTGAGAAACTGCTCTGTGTTCTGTTAATTCATCTCACAGAGTTACATCTTTCCCTTCAAAAAGCCTTTCGCTAAGGCTGTTCTTGTGGAATTGGCAAAGGGATATTTGGAAGCCCATAGAGGGCTATGGTGAAAAAGGAAATATCTTCCGTTCAAAACTGGAAAGAAGCTTTCTGAGAAACTGCTCTGTGTTCTGTTAATTCATCTCAAAGAGTTACATCTTTCCCTTCAAGAAGCCTTTCGCTAAGACTGTTCTTGTGGAATTGGCAAAGGGATATTTGGAAGCCCATAGAGGGTTATGGTGAAAAAGGAAATATCTTCCGTTCAAAACTGGAAAGAAGCTTTCTGAGAAACTGCTCTGTGTTCTGTTAATTCATCTCACAGAGTTACATCTTTCCCTTCAAGAAGCCTTTCGCTAAGGCTGTTCTTGTGGAATTGGCAAAGGGATATTTGGAAGCCCATAGAGGGCTATGGTGAAAAAGGAAATATCTTCCGTTCAAAACTGGAAAGAAGCGCTCTGAGAAACTGCTCTGTGTTCTGTTAATTCATCTCACAGAGTTACATCTTTCCCTTCAAGAAGCCTTTCGCTAATTCTGTTCTTGTGGAATTGGAAAAGGGATATTTGGAAGCCCATAGAGGGCTATGGTGAAAAAGGAAATATCTTCCGTTCAAAACTGGAAAGAAGCTTTCTGAGAAACTGCTCTGTGTTCTGTTAATTCATCTCACAGAGTTACATCTTTCCCTTCAAGAAGCCTTTCGCTAAGGCTGTTCTTGTGGAATTGGCAAAGGGATATTTGGAAGCCCATAGAGGGCTATGGTGAAAAAGTAAATATCTTCCGTTCAAAACTGGAAAGAAGCTTTCTGAGAAACTGCTCTGTGTTCTGTTAATTCATCTCACAGGGTTACATCTTTCCCTTCAAGTAGCCTTTCGCTAAGGCTGTTCTTGTGGAATTCGCAAAGGGATATTTGGAAGCCCATAGACGGCTATGGTGAAAAAGGAAATATCTTCCCTTCAAAACTGGAAAGAAACTTTCTGAGAAACCGCTCTGTGTTCTGTTAATTCATCTCACAGAGTTACATCTTTCCCTTCAAGAAGCCTTTCGCTAAGGCTGTTCATGTGGAATTCGCAAAGGGATATTTGGAAGCCCATAGAGGGCTATGGTGAAAAAGGAAATATCTTCCGTTCAAAACTGGAAAGAAGCTTTCTGAGAAACCGCTCTGTGTTCTGTTAATTCATCTCACAGAGTTACATCTTTCCCTTCAAGAAGCCTTTTGCTAAGGCTGTTCTTGTGGAATTGGCAAAGGGATATTTGGAAGCCCATAGAGGGCTATGGTGAAAAAGGAAATATCTTCCGTTCAAAACTGGAAAGAAGCTTTCTGAGAAACCGCTCTGTGTTCTGTTAATTCATCTCACAGAGTTACATCTTTCCCTTCAAGAAGCCTTTCGCTAAGGCTGTTCTTGTGGAATAGGCAAAGGGATATTTGGAAGCCCATAGAGGGCTATGGTGAAAAAGGAAATATCTTCCGTTCAAAACTGGAAAGAAGCTTTCTGAGAAACTGCTCTGTGTTCTGTTAATTCATCTCACAGAGTTACATCTTTCCCTTCAAGAAGCCTTTCGCTAAGGCTGTTCTTGTGGAATTGGCAAAGGGATATTTGGAAGCCCATAGAGGGCTATGGTGAAAAAGGAAATATCTTCCGTTCAAAACTGGAAAGAAGCTTTCTGAGAAACTGCTCTGTGTTCTGTTAATTCATCTCACAGAGTTACATCTTTCCCTTCAAGAAGCCTTTCGCTAAGGCTGTTCTTGTGGAATTGGCAAAGGGATATTTGGAAGCCCATAGAGGGCTATGGTGAAAAAGGAAATATCTTCCGTTCAAAACTGGAAAGAAGCTGAGAAACTGCTCTGTGTTCTGTTAATTCATCTCACAGAGTTACATCTTTCCCTTCAAGAAGCCTTTCGCTAAGGCTGTTCTTGTGGAATTGGCAAAGGGATATTTGGAAGCCCATAGAGGGCTATGGTGAAAAAGGAAATATCTTCCGTTCAAAACTGGAAAGAAGCTTACTGAGAAACTGCTCTGTGTTCTGTTAATTCATCTCACAGAATTACATCTTTCCCTTCAAGAAGCGTTTCGCTAAGGCTGTTCTTGTGGAATTGGCAAAGGGATATTTGGAAGCCCATAGAGGGCTATGGTGAAAAAGGAAATATCTTCCGTTCAAAACTGGAAAGAAGCTTTCTGAGAAACTGCTCTGTGTTCTGTTAATTCATCTCACAGAGTTACATCTTTCCCTTCAAGAAGCCTTTCGCTAAGGCTGTTCTTGTGGAATTGGCAAAGGGATATTTGGAAGCCCATAGAGGGCTATGGTGAAAAAGCAAATATCTTCCGTTCAAAACTGGAAAGAAGCTTTCTGAGAAACTGCTCTGTGTTCTGTTAATTCATCTCACAGAGTTACATCTTTCCCTTCAAGTAGCCTTTCGCTAAGGCTGTTCTTGTGGAATTGGCAAAGGGATATTTGGAAGCCCATAGAGGGCTATGGTGAAAAAGGAAATATCTTCCGTTCAAAACTGGAAAGAAACTTTCTGAGAAACTGCTCTGTGTTCTGTTAATTCATCTCACAGAGTTACATCTTTCCCTTCAAGAAGCCTTTCGCTAAGGCTGTTCTTGTGGAATTGGCAAAGGGATATTTGGAAGCCCATAGAGGGCTATGGTGAAAAAGGAAATATCTTCCGTTCAAAACTGGAAAGAAGCTTTCTGAGAAACTGCTCTGTGTTCTATTAATTCATCTCACAGAGTTACATCTTTCCCTTCAAGAAGCCTTTCGCTAAGGCTGTTCTTGTGGAATTGGCAAAGGGATATTTGGAAGCCCATAGAGGGCTATGGTGAAAAAGGAAATATCTTCCGTTCAAAACTGGAAAGAAGCTTTCTGAGAAACTGCTCTGTGTTCTGTTAATTCATCTCACAGAGTTACATCTTTCCCTTCAAGAAGCCTTTCGCTAAGGCTGTTCTTGTGGAATTGGCAAAGGGATATTTGGAAGCCCATAGAGGGCTATGGTGAAAAAGGAAATATCTTCCGTTCAAAACTGGAAAGAAGCTTTCTGAGAAACGGCTCTGTGTTCTGTTAATTCATCTCACAGAGTTACATCTTTCCCTTCAAGAAGCCTTTCGCTAAGGCTGTTCTTCTGGAATTGGCAAAGGGATATTTGGAAGCCCATAGAGGGCTATGGTGAAAAAGGAAATATCTTCCGTTCAAAACTGGAAAGAAGCTTTCTGAGAAACTGCTCTGTGTTCTGTTAATTCATCTCACAGAGTTACATCTTTCCCTTCAAGAAGCCTTTCGCTAAGGCTGTTCTTGTGGAATTGGCAAAGGGATATTTGGAAGCCCATAGAGGGCTATGGTGAAAAAGGAAATATCTTCCGTTCAAAACTGGAAAGAAGCTTTCTGAGAAACTGCTCTGTGTTCTGTTAATTCATCTCACAGAGTTACATCTTTCCCTTCAAGTAGCCTTTCGCTAAGGCTGTTCTTGTGGTATTGGCAAAGGGATATTTTGAAGCCCATACAGGGCTATGGTGAAAAAGGAAATATCTTCCGTTCAAAACTGGAAAGAAACTTTCTGAGAAACTGCTCTGTGTTCTGTTAATTCATCTCACAGAGTTACATCTTTCCCTTCAAGAAGCCTTTCGCTAAGGCTGTTCTTGTGGAATTGGCAAAGGGATATTTGGAAGCCCATAGAGGGCTATGGTGAAAAAGGAAATATCTTCCGTTCAAAACTGGAAAGAAGCTTTCTGAGAAACGGCTCTGTGTTCTGTTAATTCATCTCACAGAGTTACATCTTTCCCTTCATGAAGCCTTTCGCTAAGGCTGTTCTTCTGGAATTGGCAAAGGGATATTTGGAAGCCCATAGAGGGCTATGGTGAAAAAGGAAATATCTTCCGTTCAAAACTGGAAAGAAGCTTTCTGAGAAACCGCTCTGTGTTCTGTTAATTCATCTCACAGAGTTACATCTTTCCCTTCAAGAAGCCTTTCGCTAAGGCTGTTCTTGTGGAATTGGCAAAGGGATATTTGGAAGCCCATAGAGGGCTATGGTGAAAAAGGAAATATCTTCCGTTCAAAACTGGAAAGAAGCTTTCTGATGAACTGCTCTGTGTTCTGTTAATTCATCTCACAGAGTTACATCTTTCCCTTCAAGAAGCCTTTCGATAAGGCTGTTCATGTGGAATTGGCAAAGGGATATTTGGAAGCCCATAGAGGGCTATGGTGAAAAAGGAAATATCTTCCGTTCAAAACTGGAAAGAAGCTTTCTGAGAAACTGCTCTGTGTTCTGTTAATTCATCTCACAGAGTTACATCTTTCCCTTCAAAAAGCCTTTCGCTAAGGCTGTTCTTGTGGAATTGGCAAAGGGATATTTGGAAGCCCATAGAGGGCTATGGTGAAAAAGGAAATATCTTCCGTTCAAAACTGGAAAGAAGCTTTCTGAGAAACTGCTCTGTGTTCTGTTAATTCATCTCAAAGAGTTACATCTTTCCCTTCAAGAAGCCTTTCGCTAAGACTGTTCTTGTGGAATTGGCAAAGGGATATTTGGAAGCCCATAGAGGGTTATGGTGAAAAAGGAAATATCTTCCGTTCAAAACTGGAAAGAAGCTTTCTGAGAAACTGCTCTGTGTTCTGTTAATTCATCTCACAGAGTTACATCTTTCCCTTCAAGAAGCCTTTCGCTAAGGCTGTTCTTGTGGAATTGGCAAAGGGATATTTGGAAGCCCATAGAGGGCTATGGTGAAAAAGGAAATATCTTCCGTTCAAAACTGGAAAGAAGCGCTCTGAGAAACTGCTCTGTGTTCTGTTAATTCATCTCACAGAGTTACATCTTTCCCTTCAAGAAGCCTTTCGCTAATTCTGTTCTTGTGGAATTGGAAAAGGGATATTTGGAAGCCCATAGAGGGCTATGGTGAAAAAGGAAATATCTTCCGTTCAAAACTGGAAAGAAGCTTTCTGAGAAACTGCTCTGTGTTCTGTTAATTCATCTCACAGAGTTACATCTTTCCCTTCAAGAAGCCTTTCGCTAAGGCTGTTCTTGTGGAATTGGCAAAGGGATATTTGGAAGCCCATAGAGGGCTATGGTGAAAAAGTAAATATCTTCCGTTCAAAACTGGAAAGAAGCTTTCTGAGAAACGGCTCTGTGTTCTGTTAATTCATCTCACAGGGTTACATCTTTCCCTTCAAGTAGCCTTTCGCTAAGGCTGTTCTTGTGGAATTCGCAAAGGGATATTTGGAAGCCCATAGAGGGCTATGGTGAAAAAGGAAATATCTTCCGTTCAAAACTGGAAAGAAGCTTTCTGAGAAACCGCTCTGTGTTCTGTTAATTCATCTCACAGAGTTACATCTTTCCCTTCAAGAAGCCTTTTGCTAAGGCTGTTCTTGTGGAATTGGCAAAGGGATATTTGGAAGCCCATAGAGGGCTATGGTGAAAAAGGAAATATCTTCCGTTCAAAACTGGAAAGAGGCTTTCTGAGAAACCGCTCTGTGTTCTGTTAATTCATCTCACAGAGTTACATCTTTCCCTTCAAGAAGCCTTTCGCTAAGGCTGTTCTTGTGGAATAGGCAAAGGGATATTTGGAAGCCCATAGAGGGCTATGGTGAAAAAGGAAATATCTTCCGTTCAAAACTGGAAAGAAGCTTTCTGAGAAACTGCTCTGTGTTCTGTTAATTCATCTCACAGAGTTACATCTTTCCCTTCAAGAAGCCTTTCGCTAAGGCTGTTCTTGTGGAATTGGCAAAGGGATATTTGGAAGCCCATAGAGGGCTATGGTGAAAAAGGAAATATCTTCCGTTCAAAACTGGAAAGAAGCTTTCTGAGAAACTGCTCTGTGTTCTGTTAATTCATCTCACAGAGTTACATCTTTCCCTTCAAGAAGCCTTTCGCTAAGGCTGTTCTTGTGGAATTGGCAAAGGGATATTTGGAAGCCCATAGAGGGCTATGGTGAAAAAGGAAATATCTTCCGTTCAAAACTGGAAAGAAGCTTTCTGAGAAACTGCTCTGTGTTCTGTTAATTCATCTCACAGAGTTACATCTTTCCCTTCAAGAAGCCTTTCGCTAAGGCTGTTCTTGTGGAATTGGCAAAGGGATATTTGGAAGCCCATAGAGGGCTATGGTGAAAAAGGAAATATCTTCCGTTCAAAACTGGAAAGAAGCTTTCTGAGAAACTGCTCTGTGTTCTGTTAATTCATCTCACAGAGTTACATCTTTCCCTTCAAGAAGCCTTTCGCTAAGGCTGTTCTTGTGGAATTGGCAAAGGGATATTTGGAAGCCCATAGAGGGCTATGATGAAAAAGGAAATATCTTCCGTTCAAAACTGGAAAGAAGCTTTCTAAGAAACTACTCTGTGTTCTGTTAATTCATCTCACAGAGTTACATCTTTCCCTTCAAGAAGCCTTTCGCTAAGGCTGTTCTTGTGGAATTGGCAAAGGGATATTTGGAAGCCCATAGAGGGCTATGGTGAAAAAGGAAATATCGTCCGTTCAAAACTGGAAAGAAGCTTTCTGAGAAACGGCTCTATGTTCTGTTAATTCATCTCACAGAGTTACATCTTTCCCTTCATGAAGCCTTTCCCTAAGTCTGTTCTTCTGGAATTGGCAAAGGGATATTTGGAAGCCCATAGAGGGCTATGGTGAAAAAGGAAATGTCTTCCGTTCAAAACTGGAAAGAAGCTTTCTGAGAAACCGCTCTGTGTTCTGTTAATTCATCTCACAGAGTTACATCTTTCCCTTCAAGAAGCCTTTCGCTAAGGCTGTTCTTGTGGAATTGGCAAAGGGATATTTGGAAGCCCATAGAGGGCTATGGTGAAAAAGGAAATATCTTCCGTTCAAAACTGGAAAGAAGCTTTCTGAGAAACTGCTCTGTGTTCGGTTAATTCATCTCACAGAGTTACATCTTTCCCTTCAAGAAGCCTTTCGATAAGGCTGTTCTTGTGGAATTGGCAAAGGGATATGTGGAAGCCCATAGAGGGCTATGGTGAAAAAGGAAATATCTTCCGTTCAAAACTGGAAAGAAGCTTTCTGAGAAACTGCTCTGTGTTCTGTTAATTCATCTCACAGAGTTACATCTTTCCCTTCAAGAAGCCTTTCGCTAAGGCTGTTCTTGTGGAATTGGCAAAGGGATATTTGGAAGCCCATAGAGGGCTATGGTGAAAAAGGAAATATCTTCCGTTCAAAACTGGAAAGAAGCTTTCTGAGAAACTGCTCTGTGTTCTGTTAATTCATCTCACAGAGTTACATCTTTCCCTTCAAGAAGCCTTTCGCTAAGGCTGTTCTTCTGGAATTGGCAAAGGGATATTTGGAAGCCCATAGAGTGCTATGGTGAAAAAGGAAATATCTTCCGTTCAAAACTGGAAAGAAGCTTTCTGAGAAACTGCTCTGTGTTCTGTTAATTCATCTCACAGAGTTACATCTTTCCCTTCAAGAAGACTTTCGCTAATTCTGTTCTTGTGGAATTGGAAAAGGGATATTTGGAAGCCCATAGAGGGCTATGATGAAAAAGGAAATATCTTCCGTTCAAAACTGGAAAGAAGCTTTCTGAGAAACTGCTCTGTGTTCTATTAATTCATCTCACAGAGTTACATCTTTCCCTTCAAGAAGCCTTTCGCTAAGGCTGTTCTTGTGGAATTGGCAAAGGGATATTTGGAAGCCCTTAGAGGGCTATGGTGAAAAAGGAAATATCTTCCGTTCAAAACTGGAAAGAAGCTTTCTGAGAAACTGCTCTGTGTTCTGTTAATTCATCTCACAGAGTTACATCTTTCCCTTCAAGAAGCCTTTCGCTAAGGCTGTTCTTGTGGAATAGGCAAAGGGATATTTGGAAGCCCATAGAGGGCTATGGTGAAAAAGGAAATATCTTCCGTTCAAAACTGGAAAGAAGCTTTCTGAGAAACTGCTCTGTGTTCTGTTAATTCATCTCACAGAGTTACATCTTTCCCTTCAAGAAGCCTTTCGCTAAGGCTGTTCTTGTGGAATTGGCAAAGGGATATTTGGAAGCCCATAGAGGGCTATGGTGAAAAAGGAAATATCTTCCGTTCAAAACTGGAAAGAAGCTTTCTGAGAAACTGCTCTGTGTTCTGTTAATTCATCTCACAGAGTTACATCTTTCCCTTCAAGAAGCCTTTCGCTAAGGCTGTTCTTGTGGAATTGGCAAAGGGATATTTGGAAGCCCATAGAGGGCTATGGTGAAAAAGGAAATATCTTCCGTTCAAAACTGGAAAGAAGCTTTCTGAGAAACTGCTCTGTGTTCTGTTAATTCATCTCACAGAGTTACATCTTTCCCTTCAAGAAGCCTTTCGCTAAGGCTGTTCTTGTGGAATTGGCAAAGGGATATTTGGAAGCCCATAGAGGGCTATGATGAAAAAGGAAATATCTTCCGTTCAAAACTGGAAAGAAGCTTTCTAAGAAACTACTCTGTGTTCTGTTAATTCATCTCACAGAGTTACATCTTTCCCTTCAAGAAGCCTTTCGCTAAGGCTGTTCTTGTGGAATTGGCAAAGGGATATTTGGAAGCCCATAGTGGGCTATGGTGAAAAAGGAAATATCGTCCGTTCAAAACTGGAAAGAAGCTTTCTGAGAAACGGCTCTATGTTCTGTTAATTCATCTCACAGAGTTACATCTTTCCCTTCATGAAGCCTTTCCCTAAGTCTGTTCTTCTGGAATTGGCAAAGGGATATTTGGAAGCCCATAGAGGGCTATGGTGAAAAAGGAAATGTCTTCCGTTCAAAACTGGAAAGAAGCTTTCTGAGAAACCGCTCTGTGTTCTGTTAATTCATCTCACAGAGTTACATCTTTCCCTTCAAGAAGCCTTTCGCTAAGGCTGTTCTTGTGGAATTGGCAAAGGGATATTTGGAAGCCCATAGAGGGCTATGGTGAAAAAGGAAATATCTTCCGTTCAAAACTGGAAAGAAGCTTTCTGAGAAACTGCTCTGTGTTCGGTTAATTCATCTCACAGAGTTACATCTTTCCCTTCAAGAAGCCTTTCGATAAGGCTGTTCTTGTGGAATTGGCAAAGGGATATGTGGAAGCCCATAGAGGGCTATGGTGAAAAAGGAAATATCTTCCGTTCAAAACTGGAAAGAAGCTTTCTGAGAAACTGCTCTGTGTTCTGTTAATTCATCTCACAGAGTTACATCTTTCCCTTCAAGAAGCCTTTCGCTAAGGCTGTTCTTGTGGAATTGGCAAAGGGATATTTGGAAGCCCATAGAGGGCTATGGTGAAAAAGGAAATATCTTCCGTTCAAAACTGGAAAGAAGCTTTCTGAGAAACTGCTCTGTGTTCTGTTAATTCATCTCACAGAGTTACATCTTTCCCTTCAAGAAGCCTTTCGCTAAGGCTGTTCTTCTGGAATTGGCAAAGGGATATTTGGAAGCCCATAGAGGGCTATGGTGAAAAAGGAAATATCTTCCGTTCAAAACTGGAAAGAAGCTTTCTGAGAAACTGCTCTGTGTTCTGTTAATTCATCTCACAGAGTTACATCTTTCCCTTCAAGAAGACTTTCGCTAATTCTGTTCTTGTGGAATTGGAAAAGGGATATTTGGAAGCCCATAGAGGGCTATGATGAAAAAGGAAATATCTTCCGTTCAAAACTGGAAAGAAGCTTTCTGAGAAACTGCTCTGTGTTCTATTAATTCATCTCACAGAGTTACATCTTTCCCTTCAAGAAGCCTTTCGCTAAGGCTGTTCTTGTGGAATTGGCAAAGGGATATTTGGAAGCCCATAGAGGGCTATGGTGAAAAAGGAAATATCTTCCGTTCAAAACTGGAAAGAAGCTTTCTGAGAAACTGCTCTGTGTTCTGTTAATTCATCTCACAGAGTTACATCTTTCCCTTCAAGAAGCCTTTCGCTAAGGCTGTTCTTGTGGAATTGGCAAAGGGATATTTGGAAGCCCATAGAGGGCTATGGTGAAAAAGGAAATATCTTCCGTTCAAAACTGGAAAGAAGCTTTCTGAGAAACTGCTCTGTGTTCTGTTAATTCATCTCACAGAGTTACATCTTTCCCTTCAAGAAGCCTTTCGCTAAGGCTGTTCTTGTGGAATTGGCAAAGGGATATTTGGAAGCCCATAGAGGGCTATGGTGAAAAAGGAAATATCTTCCGTTCAAAACTGGAAAGAAGCTTACTGAGAAACTGCTCTGTTTTCTGTTAATTCATCTCACAGAATTACATCTTTCCCTTCAAGAAGCGTTTCGCTAAGGCTGTTCTTGTGGAATTGGCAAAGGGATATTTGGAAGCCCATAGAGGGCTATGGTGAAAAAGGAAATATCTTCCGTTCAAAACTGGAAAGAAGCTTTCTGAGAAACTGCTCTGTGTTCTGTTAATTCATCTCACAGAGTTACATCTTTCCCTTCAAGAAGCCTTTCGCTAAGGCTGTTCTTGTGGAATTGGCAAAGGGATATTTGGAAGCCCATAGAGGGCTATGGTGAAAAAGGAAATATCTTCCGTTCAAAACTGGAAAGAAGCTTTCTGAGAAACTGCTCTGTGTTCTGTTAATTCATCTCACAGAGTTACATCTTTCCCTTCAAGTAGCCTTTCGCTAAGGCTGTTCTTGTGGAATTGGCAAAGGGATATTTGGAAGCCCATAGAGGGCTATGGTGAAAAAGGAAATATCTTCCGTTCAAAACTGGAAAGAAACATTCTGAGAAACTGCTCTGTGTTCTGTTAATTCATCTCACAGAGTTACATCTTTCCCTTCAAGAAGCCTTTCGCTAAGGCTGTTCTTGTGGAATTGGCAAAGGGATATTTGGAAGCCCATAGAGGGCTATGGTGAAAAAGGAAATATCTTCCGTTCAAAACTGGAAAGAAGCTTTCTGAGAAACTGCTCTGTGTTCTGTTAATTCATCTCACAGAGTTACATCTTCCCCTTCAAGAAGCCTTTCGCTAAGGCTGTTCTTGTGGAATTGGCAAAGGGATATTTGGAAGCCCATAGAGGGCTATGGTGAAAAAGGAAATATCTTCCGTTCAAAACTGGAAAGAAGCTTTCTGAGAAACTGCTCTGTGTTCTGTTAATTCATCTCACAGAGTTACATCTTTCCCTTCAAGAAGCCTTTCGCTAAGGCTGTTCTTGTGGAATTGGCAAAGGGATATTTGGAAGCCCATAGAGGGCTATGATGAAAAAGGAAATATCTTCCGTTCAAAACTGGAAAGAAGCTTTCTAAGAAACTACTCTGTGTTCTGTTAATTCATCTCACAGAGTTACATCTTTCCCTTCAAGAAGCCTTTCGCTAAGGCTGTTCTTGTGGAATTGGCAAAGGGATATTTGGAAGCCCATAGAGGGCTATGGTGAAAAAGGAAATATCGTCCGTTCAAAACTGGAAAGAAGCTTTCTGAGAAACGGCTCTATGTTCTGTTAATTCATCTCACAGAGTTACATCTTTCCTTTCATGAAGCCTTTCCCTAAGTCTGTTCTTCTGGAATTGGCAAAGGGATATTTGGAAGCCCATAGAGGGCTATGGTGAAAAAGGAAATGTCTTCCGTTCAAAACTGGAAAGAAGCTTTCTGAGAAACTGCTCTGTGTTCGGTTAATTCATCTCACAGAGTTACATCTTTCCCTTCAAGAAGCCTTTCGATAAGGCTGTTCTTGTGGAATTGGCAAAGGGATATGTGGAAGCCCATAGAGGGCTATGGTGAAAAAGGAAATATCTTCCGTTCAAAACTGGAAAGAAGCTTTCTGAGAAACTGCTCTGTGTTCTGTTAATTCATCTCACAGAGTTACATCTTTCCCTTCAAGAAGCCTTTCGCTAAGGCTGTTCTTGTGGAATTGGCAAAGGGATATTTGGAAGCCCATAGAGGGCTATGGTGAAAAAGGAAATATCTTCCGTTCAAAACTGGAAAGAAGCTTTCTGAGAAACTGCTCTGTGTTCTGTTAATTCATCTCACAGAGTTACATCTTTCCCTTCAAGAAGCCTTTCGCTAAGGCTGTTCTTCTGGAATTGGCAAAGGGATATTTGGAAGCCCATAGAGGGCTATGGTGAAAAAGGAAATATCTTCCGTTCAAAACTGGAAAGAAGCTTTCTGAGAAACTGCTCTGTGTTCTGTTAATTCATCTCACAGAGTTACATCTTTCCCTTCAAGAAGACTTTCGCTAATTCTGTTCTTGTGGAATTGGAAAAGGGATATTTGGAAGCCCATAGAGGGCTATGATGAAAAAGGAAATATCTTCCGTTCAAAACTGGAAAGAAGCTTTCTGAGAAACTGCTCTGTTTTCTATTAATTCATCTCACAGAGTTACATCTTTCCCTTCAAGAAGCCTTTCGCTAAGGCTGTTCTTGTGGAATTGGCAAAGGGATATTTGGAAGCCCATAGAGGGCTATGGTGAAAAAGGAAATATCTTCCGTTCAAAACTGGAAAGAAGCTTTCTGAGAAACTGCTCTGTGTTCTGTTAATTCATCTCACAGAGTTACATCTTTCCCTTCAAGAAGCCTTTCGCTAAGGCTGTTCTTGTGGAATTGGCAAAGGGATATTTGGAAGCCCATAGAGGGCTATGGTGAAAAAGGAAATATCTTCCGTTCAAAACTGGAAAGAAGCTTTCTGAGAAACTGCTCTGTGTTCTGTTAATTCATCTCACAGAGTTACATCTTTCCCTTCAAGAAGCCTTTCGCTAAGGCTGTTCTTGTGGAATTGGCAAAGGGATATTTGGAAGCCCATAGAGGGCTATGGTGAAAAAGGAAATATCTTCCGTTCAAAACTGGAAAGAAGCTTACTGAGAAACTGCTCTGTTTTCTGTTAATTCATCTCACAGAATTACATCTTTCCCTTCAAGAAGCGTTTCGCTAAGGCTGTTCTTGTGGAATTGGCAAAGGGATATTTGGAAGCCCATAGAGGGCTATGGTGAAAAAGGAAATATCTTCCGTTCAAAACTGGAAAGAAGCTTTCTGAGAAACTGCTCTGTGTTCTGTTAATTCATCTCACAGAGTTACATCTTTCCCTTCAAGAAGCCTTTCGCTAAGGCTGTTCTTGTGGAATTGGCAAAGGGATATTTGGAAGCCCATAGAGGGCTATGGTGAAAAAGCAAATATCTTCCGTTCAAAACTGGAAAGAAGCTTTCTGAGAAACTGCTCTGTGTTCTGTTAATTCATCTCACAGAGTTACATCTTTCCCTTCAAGAAGCCTTTCGCTAAGGCTGTTCTTGTGGAATTGGCAAAGGGATATTTGGAAGCCCATAGAGGGCTATGGTGAAAAAGGAAATATCTTCCGTTCAAAACTGGAAAGAAGCTTTCTGAGAAACGGCTCTGTGTTCTGTTAATTCATCTCACAGAGTTACATCTTTCCCTTCAAGAAGCCTTTCGCTAAGGCTGTTCTTCTGGAATTGGCAAAGGGATATTTGGAAGCCCATAGAGGGCTATGGTGAAAAAGGAAATATCTTCCGTTCAAAACTGGAAAGAAGCTTTCTGAGAAACTGCTCTGTGTTCTGTTAATTCATCTCACAGAGTTACATCTTTCCCTTCAAGAAGCCTTTCGCTAAGGCTGTTCTTGTGGAATTGGCAAAGGGATATTTGGAAGCCCATAGAGGGCTATGGTGAAAAAGGAAATATCTTCCGTTCAAAACTGGAAAGAAGCTTTCTGAGAAACTGCTCTGTGTTCTGTTAATTCATCTCACAGAGTTACATCTTTCCCTTCAAGTAGCCTTTCGCTAAGGCTGTTCTTGTGGAATTGGCAAAGGGATATTTTGAAGCCCATACAGGGCTATGGTGAAAAAGGAAATATCTTCCGTTCAAAACTGGAAAGAAACTTTCTGAGAGACTGCTCTGTGTTCTGTTAATTCATCTCACAGAGTTACATCTTTCCCTTCAAGAAGCCTTTCGCTAAGGCTGTTCTTGTGGAATTGGCAAAGGGATATTTGGAAGCCCATAGAGGGCTATGGTGAAAAAGGAAATATCTTCCGTTCAAAACTGGAAAGAAGCTTTCTGAGAAACGGCTCTGTGTTCTGTTAATTCATCTCACAGAGTTACATCTTTCCCTTCATGAAGCCTTTCGCTAAGGCTGTTCTTCTGGAATTGGCAAAGGGATATTTGGAAGCCCATAGAGGGCTATGGTGAAAAAGGAAATATCTTCCGTTCAAAACTGGAAAGAAGCTTTCTGAGAAACCGCTCTGTGTTCTGTTAATTCATCTCACAGAGTTACATCTTTCCCTTCAAGAAGCCTTTCGCTAAGGCTGTTCTTGTGGAATTGGCAAAGGGATATTTGGAAGCCCATAGAGGGCTATGGTGAAAAAGGAAATATCTTCCGTTCAAAACTGGAAAGAAGCTTTCTGATGAACTGCTCTGTGTTCTGTTAATTCATCTCACAGAGTTACATCTTTCCCTTCAAGAAGCCTTTCGATAAGGCTGTTCATGTGGAATTGGCAAAGGGATATTTGGAAGCCCATAGAGGGCTATGGTGAAAAAGGAAATATCTTCCGTTCAAAACTGGAAAGAAGCTTTCTGAGAAACTGCTCTGTGTTCTGTTAATTCATCTCACAGAGTTACATCTTTCCCTTCAAAAAGCCTTTCGCTAAGGCTGTTCTTGTGGAATTGGCAAAGGGATATTTGGAAGCCCATAGAGGGCTATGGTGAAAAAGGAAATATCTTCCGTTCAAAACTGGAAAGAAGCTTTCTGAGAAACTGCTCTGTGTTCTGTTAATTCATCTCAAAGAGTTACATCTTTCCCTTCAAGAAGCCTTTCGCTAAGACTGTTCTTGTGGAATTGGCAAAGGGATATTTGGAAGCCCATAGAGGGTTATGGTGAAAAAGGAAATATCTTCCGTTCAAAACTGGAAAGAAGCTTTCTGAGAAACTGCTCTGTGTTCTGTTAATTCATCTCACAGAGTTACATCTTTCCCTTCAAGAAGCCTTTCGCTAATTCTGTTCTTGTGGAATTGGAAAAGGGATATTTGGAAGCCCATAGAGGGCTATGGTGAAAAAGGAAATATCTTCCGTTCAAAACTGGAAAGAAGCTTTCTGAGAAACTGCTCTGTGTTCTGTTAATTCATCTCACAGAGTTACATCTTTCCCTTCAAGAAGCCTTTCGCTAAGGCTGTTCTTGTGGAATTGGCAAAGGGATATTTGGAAGCCCATAGAGGGCTATGGTGAAAAAGGAAATATCTTCCGTTCAAAACTGGAAAGAAGCTTACTGAGAAACTGCTCTGTTTTCTGTTAATTCATCTCACAGAATTACATCTTTCCCTTCAAGAAGCGTTTCGCTAAGGCTGTTCTTGTGGAATTGGCAAAGGGATATTTGGAAGCCCATAGAGGGCTATGGTGAAAAAGGAAATATCTTCCGTTCAAAACTGGAAAGAAGCTTTCTGAGAAACTGCTCTGTGTTCTGTTAATTCATCTCACAGAGTTACATCTTTCCCTTCAAGAAGCCTTTCGCTAAGGCTGTTCTTGTGGAATTGGCAAAGGGATATTTGGAAGCCCATAGAGGGCTATGGTGAAAAAGCAAATATCTTCCGTTCAAAACTGGAAAGAAGCTTTCTGAGAAACTGCTCTGTGTTCTGTTAATTCATCTCACAGAGTTACATCTTTCCCTTCAAGTAGCCTTTCGCAAAGGCTGTTCTTGTGGAATTGGCAAAGGGATATTTGGAAGCCCATAGAGGGCTATGGTGAAAAAGGAAATATCTTCCGTTCAAAACTGGAAAGAAACTTTCTGAGAAACTGCTCTGTGTTCTGTTAATTCATCTCACAGAGTTACATCTTTCCCTTCAAGAAGCCTTTCGCTAAGGCTGTTCTTGTGGAATTGGCAAAGGGATATTTGGAAGCCCATAGAGGGCTATGGTGAAAAAGGAAATATCTTCCGTTCAAAACTGGAAAGAAGCTTTCTGAGAAACTGCTCTGTGTTCTATTAATTCATCTCACAGAGTTACATCTTTCCCTTCAAGAAGCCTTTCGCTAAGGCTGTTCTTGTGGAATTGGCAAAGGGATATTTGGAAGCCCATAGAGGGCTATGGTGAAAAAGGAAATATCTTCCGTTCAAAACTGGAAAGAAGCTTTCTGAGAAACTGCTCTGTGTTCTGTTAATTCATCTCACAGAGTTACATCTTTCCCTTCAAGAAGCCTTTCGCTAAGGCTGTTCTTGTGGAATTGGCAAAGGGATATTTGGAAGCCCATAGAGGGCTATGGTGAAAAAGGAAATATCTTCCGTTCAAAACTGGAAAGAAGCTTTCTGAGAAACGGCTCTGTGTTCTGTTAATTCATCTCACAGAGTTACATCTTTCCCTTCAAGAAGCCTTTCGCTAAGGCTGTTCTTCTGGAATTGGCAAAGGGATATTTGGAAGCCCATAGAGGGCTATGGTGAAAAAGGAAATATCTTCCGTTCAAAACTGGAAAGAAGCTTTCTGAGAAACTGCTCTGTGTTCTGTTAATTCATCTCACAGAGTTACATCTTTCCCTTCAAGAAGCCTTTCGCTAAGGCTGTTCTTGTGGAATTGGCAAAGGGATATTTGGAAGCCCATAGAGGGCTATGGTGAAAAAGGAAATATCTTCCGTTCAAAACTGGAAAGAAGCTTTCTGAGAAACTGCTCTGTGTTCTGTTAATTCATCTCACAGAGTTACATCTTTCCCTTCAAGTAGCCTTTCGCTAAGGCTGTTCTTGTGGAATTGGCAAAGGGATATTTTGAAGCCCATACAGGGCTATGGTGAAAAAGGAAATATCTTCCGTTCAAAACTGGAAAGAAACTTTCTGAGAGACTGCTCTGTGTTCTGTTAATTCATCTCACAGAGTTACATCTTTCCCTTCAAGAAGCCTTTCGCTAAGGCTGTTCTTGTGGAATTGGCAAAGGGATATTTGGAAGCCCATAGAGGGCTATGGTGAAAAAGGAAATATCTTCCGTTCAAAACTGGAAAGAAGCTTTCTGAGAAACGGCTCTGTGTTCTGTTAATTCATCTCACAGAGTTACATCTTTCCCTTCATGAAGCCTTTCGCTAAGGCTGTTCTTCTGGAATTGGCAAAGGGATATTTGGAAGCCCATAGAGGGCTATGGTGAAAAAGGAAATATCTTCCGTTCAAAACTGGAAAGAAGCTTTCTGAGAAACCGCTCTGTGTTCTGTTAATTCATCTCACAGAGTTACATCTTTCCCTTCAAGAAGCCTTTCGCTAAGGCTGTTCTTGTGGAATTGGCAAAGGGATATTTGGAAGCCCATAGAGGGCTATGGTGAAAAAGGAAATATCTTCCGTTCAAAACTGGAAAGAAGCTTTCTGATGAACTGCTCTGTGTTCTGTTAATTCATCTCACAGAGTTACATCTTTCCCTTCAAGAAGCCTTTCGATAAGGCTGTTCATGTGGAATTGGCAAAGGGATATTTGGAAGCCCATAGAGGGCTATGGTGAAAAAGGAAATATCTTCCGTTCAAAACTGGAAAGAAGCTTTCTGAGAAACTGCTCTGTGTTCTGTTAATTCATCTCACAGAGTTACATCTTTCCCTTCAAAAAGCCTTTCGCTAAGGCTGTTCTTGTGGAATTGGCAAAGGGATATTTGGAAGCCCATAGAGGGCTATGGTGAAAAAGGCAATATCTTCCGTTCAAAACTGGAAAGAAGCTTTCTGAGAAACTGCTCTGTGTTCTGTTAATTCATCTCAAAGAGTTACATCTTTCCCTTCAAGAAGCCTTTCGCTAAGACTGTTCTTGTGGAATTGGCAAAGGGATATTTGGAAGCCCATAGAGGGTTATGGTGAAAAAGGAAATATCTTCCGTTCAAAACTGGAAAGAAGCTTTCTGAGAAACTGCTCTGTGTTCTGTTAATTCATCTCACAGAGTTACATCTTTCCCTTCAAGAAGCCTTTCGCTAAGGCTGTTCTTGTGGAATTGGCAAAGGGATATTTGGAAGCCCATAGAGGGCTATGGTGAAAAAGGAAATATCTTCCGTTCAAAACTGGAAAGAAGCGCTCTGAGAAACTGCTCTGTGTTCTGTTAATTCATCTCACAGAGTTACATCTTTCCCTTCAAGAAGCCTTTCGCTAATTCTGTTCTTGTGGAATTGGAAAAGGGATATTTGGAAGCCCATAGAGGGCTATGGTGAAAAAGGAAATATCTTCCGTTCAAAACTGGAAAGAAGCTTTCTGAGAAACTGCTCTGTGTTCTGTTAATTCATCTCACAGAGTTACATCTTTCCCTTCAAGAAGCCTTTCGCTAAGGCTGTTCTTGTGGAATTGGCAAAGGGATATTTGGAAGCCCATAGAGGGCTATGGTGAAAAAGGAAATATCTTCCGTTCAAAACTGGAAAGAAGCTTTCTGAGAAACTGCTCTGTGTTCTGTTAATTCATCTCACAGGGTTACATCTTTCCCTTCAAGTAGCCTTTCGCTAAGGCTGTTCTTGTGGAATTCGCAAAGGGATATTTGGAAGCCCATAGACGGCTATGGTGAAAAAGGAAATATCTTCCCTTCAAAACTGGAAAGAAACTTTCTGAGAAACCGCTCTGTGTTCTGTTAATTCATCTCACAGAGTTACATCTTTCCCTTCAAGAAGCCTTTCGCTAAGGCTGTTCTTGTGGAATTCGCAAAGGGATATTTGGAAGCCCATAGAGGGCTATGGTGAAAAAGGAAATATCTTCCGTTCAAAACTGGAAAGAAGCTTTCTGAGAAACCGCTCTGTGTTCTGTTAATTCATCTCACAGAGTTACATCTTTCCCTTCAAGAAGCCTTTTGCTAAGGCTGTTCTTGTGGAATTGGCAAAGGGATATTTGGAAGCCCATAGAGGGCTATGGTGAAAAAGGAAATATCTTCCGTTCAAAACTGGAAAGAAGCTTTCTGAGAAACCGCTCTGTGTTCTGTTAATTCATCTCACAGAGTTACATGTTTCCCTTCAAGAAGCCTTTCGCTAAGGCTGTTCTTGTGGAATAGGCAAAGGGATATTTGGAAGCCCATAGAGGGCTATGGTGAAAAAGGAAATATCTTCCGTTCAAAACTGGAAAGAAGCTTTCTGAGAAACTGCTCTGTGTTCTGTTAATTCATCTCACAGAGTTACATCTTTCCCTTCAAGAAGCCTTTCGCTAAGGCTGTTCTTGTGGAATTGGCAAAGGGATATTTGGAAGCCCATAGAGGGCTATGGTGAAAAAGGAAATATCTTCCGTTCAAAACTGGAAAGAAGCTTTCTGAGAAACTGCTCTGTGTTCTGTTAATTCATCTCACAGAGTTACATCTTTCCCTTCAAGAAGCCTTTCGCTAAGGCTGTTCTTGTGGAATTGGCAAAGGGATATTTGGAAGCCCATAGAGGGCTATGGTGAAAAAGGAAATATCTTCCGTTCAAAACTGGAAAGAAGCTTTCTGAGAAACTGCTCTGTGTTCTGTTAATTCATCTCACAGAGTTACATCTTTCCCTTCAAGAAGCCTTTCGCTAAGGCTGTTCTTGTGGAATTGGCAAAGGGATATTTGGAAGCCCATAGAGGGCTATGGTGAAAAAGGAAATATCTTCCGTTCAAAACTGGAAAGAAGCTTACTGAGAAACTGCTCTGTGTTCTGTTAATTCATCTCACAGAATTACATCTTTCCCTTCAAGAAGCGTTTCGCTAAGGCTGTTCTTGTGGAATTGGCAAAGGGATATTTGGAAGCCCATAGAGGGCTATGGTGAAAAAGGAAATATCTTCCGTTCAAAACTGGAAAGAAGCTTTCTGAGAAACTGCTCTGTGTTCTGTTAATTCATCTCACAGAGTTACATCTTTCCCTTCAAGAAGCCTTTCGCTAAGGCTGTTCTTGTGGAATTGGCAAAGGGATATTTGGAAGCCCATAGAGGGCTATGGTGAAAAAGCAAATATCTTCCGTTCAAAACTGGAAAGAAGCTTTCTGAGAAACTGCTCTGTGTTCTGTTAATTCATCTCACAGAGTTACATCTTTCCCTTCAAGTAGCCTTTCGCTAAGGCTGTTCTTGTGGAATTGGCAAAGGGATATTTGGAAGCCCATAGAGGGCTATGGTGAAAAAGGAAATATCTTCCGTTCAAAACTGGAAAGAAGCTTTCTGAGAAACTGCTCTGTGTTCTGTTAATTCATCTCACAGAGTTACATCTTTCCCTTCAAGAAGCCTTTCGCTAAGGCTGTTCTTGTGGAATTGGCAAAGGGATATTTGGAAGCCCATAGAGGGCTATGGTGAAAAAGGAAATATCTTCCGTTCAAAACTGGAAAGAAGCTTTCTGAGAAACTGCTCTGTGTTCTATTAATTCATCTCACAGAGTTACATCTTTCCCTTCAAGAAGCCTTTCGCTAAGGCTGTTCTTGTGGAATTGGCAAAGGGATATTTGGAAGCCCATAGAGGGCTATGGTGAAAAAGGAAATATCTTCCGTTCAAAACTGGAAAGAAGCTTTCTGAGAAACTGCTCTGTGTTCTGTTAATTCATCTCACAGAGTTACATCTTTCCCTTCAAGAAGCCTTTCGCTAAGGCTGTTCTTGTGGAATTGGCAAAGGGATATTTGGAAGCCCATAGAGGGCTATGGTGAAAAAGGAAATATCTTCCGTTCAAAACTGGAAAGAAGCTTTCTGAGAAACGGCTCTGTGTTCTGTTAATTCATCTCACAGAGTTACATCGTTCCCTTCAAGAAGCCTTTCGCTAAGGCTGTTCTTCTGGAATTGGCAAAGGGATATTTGGAAGCCCATAGAGGGCTATGGTGAAAAAGGAAATATCTTCCGTTCAAAACTGGAAAGAAGCTTTCTGAGAAACTGCTCTGTGTTCTGTTAATTCATCTCACAGAGTTACATCTTTCCCTTCAAGAAGCCTTTCGCTAAGGCTGTTCTTGTGGAATTGGCAAAGGGATATTTGGAAGCCCATAGAGGGCTATGGTGAAAAAGGAAATATCTTCCGTTCAAAACTGGAAAGAAGCTTTCTGAGAAACTGCTCTGTGTTCTGTTAATTCATCTCACAGAGTTACATCTTTCCCTTCAAGTAGCCTTTCGCTAAGGCTGTTCTTGTGGAATTGGCAAAGGGATATTTTGAAGCCCATACAGGGCTATGGTGAAAAAGGAAATATCTTCCGTTCAAAACTGGAAAGAAACTTTCTGAGAAACTGCTCTGTGTTCTGTTAATTCATCTCACAGAGTTACATCTTTCCCTTCAAGAAGCCTTTCGCTAAGGCTGTTCTTGTGGAATTGGCAAAGGGATATTTGGAAGCCCATAGAGGGCTATGGTGAAAAAGGAAATATCTTCCGTTCAAAACTGGAAAGAAGCTTTCTGAGAAACGGCTCTGTGTTCTGTTAATTCATCTCACAGAGTTACATCTTTCCCTTCATGAAGCCTTTCGCTAAGGCTGTTCTTCTGGAATTGGCAAAGGGATATTTGGAAGCCCATAGAGGGCTATGGTGAAAAAGGAAATATCTTCCGTTCAAAACTGGAAAGAAGCTTTCTGAGAAACCGCTCTGTGTTCTGTTAATTCATCTCACAGAGTTACATCTTTCCCTTCAAGAAGCCTTTCGCTAAGGCTGTTCTTGTGGAATTGGCAAAGGGATATTTGGAAGCCCATAGAGGGCTATGGTGAAAAAGGAAATATCTTCCGTTCAAAACTGGAAAGAAGCTTTCTGATGAACTGCTCTGTGTTCTGTTAATTCATCTCACAGAGTTACATCTTTCCCTTCAAGAAGCCTTTCGATAAGGCTGTTCATGTGGAATTGGCAAAGGGATATTTGGAAGCCCATAGAGGGCTATGGTGAAAAAGGAAATATCTTCCGTTCAAAACTGGAAAGAAGCTTTCTGAGAAACTGCTCTGTGTTCTGTTAATTCATCTCACAGAGTTACATCTTTCCCTTCAAAAAGCCTTTCGCTAAGTCTGTTCTTGTGGAATTGGCAAAGGGATATTTGGAAGCCCATAGAGGGCTATGGTGAAAAAGGAAATATCTTCCGTTCAAAACTGGAAAGAAGCTTTCTGAGAAACTGCTCTGTGTTCTGTTAATTCATCTCAAAGAGTTACATCTTTCCCTTCAAGAAGCCTTTCGCTAAGACTGTTCTTGTGGAATTGGCAAAGGGATATTTGGAAGCCCATAGACGGTTATGGTGAAAAAGGAAATATCTTCCGTTCAAAACTGGAAAGAAGCTTTCTGAGAAACTGCTCTGTGTTCTGTTAATTCATCTCACAGAGTTACATCTTTCCCTTCAAGAAGCCTTTCGCTAAGGCTGTTCTTGTGGAATTGGCAAAGGGATATTTGGAAGCCCATAGAGGGCTATGGTGAAAAAGGAAATATCTTCCGTTCAAAACTGGAAAGAAGCGCTCTGAGAAACTGCTCTGTGTTCTGTTAATTCATCTCACAGAGTTACATCTTTCCCTTCAAGAAGCCTTTCGCTAATTCTGTTCTTGTGGAATTGGAAAAGGGATATTTGGAAGCCCATAGAGGGCTATGGTGAAAAAGGAAATATCTTCCGTTCAAAACTGGAAAGAAGCTTTCTGAGAAACTGCTCTGTGTTCTGTTAATTCATCTCACAGAGTTACATCTTTCCCTTCAAGAAGCCTTTCGCTAAGGCTGTTCTTGTGGAATTGGCAAAGGGATATTTGGAAGCCCATACAGGGCTATGGTGAAAAAGGAAATATCTTCCGTTCAAAACTGGAAAGAAACTTTCTGAGAAACTGCTCTGTGTTCTGTTAATTCATCTCACAGAGTTACATCTTTCCCTTCAAGAAGCCTTTCGCTAAGGCTGTTCTTGTGGAATTGGCAAAGGGATATTTGGAAGCCCATAGAGGGCTATGGTGAAAAAGGAAATATCTTCCGTTCAAAACTGGAAAGAAGCTTTCTGAGAAACGGCTCTGTGTTCTGTTAATTCATCTCACAGAGTTACATCTTTCCCTTCATGAAGCCTTTCGCTAAGGCTGTTCTTCTGGAATTGGCAAAGGGATATTTGGAAGCCCATAGAGGGCTATGGTGAAAAAGGAAATATCTTCCGTTCAAAACTGGAAAGAAGCTTTCTGAGAAACCGCTCTGTGTTCTGTTAATTCATCTCACAGAGTTACATCTTTCCCTTCAAGAAGCCTTTCGCTAAGGCTGTTCTTGTGGAATTGGCAAAGGGATATTTGGAAGCCCATAGAGGGCTATGGTGAAAAAGGAAATATCTTCCGTTCAAAACTGGAAAGAAGCTTTCTGATGAACTGCTCTGTGTTCTGTTAATTCATCTCACAGAGTTACATCTTTCCCTTCAAGAAGCCTTTCGATAAGGCTGTTCATGTGGAATTGGCAAAGGGATATTTGGAAGCCCATAGAGGGCTATGGTGAAAAAGGAAATATCTTCCGTTCAAAACTGGAAAGAAGCTTTCTGAGAAACTGCTCTGTGTTCTGTTAATTCATCTCACAGAGTTACATCTTTCCCTTCAAAAAGCCTTTCGCTAAGGCTGTTCTTGTGGAATTGGCAAAGGGATATTTGGAAGCCCATAGAGGGCTATGGTGAAAAAGGAAATATCTTCCGTTCAAAACTGGAAAGAAGCTTTCTGAGAAACTGCTCTGTGTTCTGTTAATTCATCTCAAAGAGTTACATCTTTCCCTTCAAGAAGCCTTTCGCTAAGACTGTTCTTGTGGAATTGGCAAAGGGATATTTGGAAGCCCATAGACGGTTATGGTGAAAAAGGAAATATCTTCCGTTCAAAACTGGAAAGAAGCTTTCTGAGAAACTGCTCTGTGTTCTGTTAATTCATCTCACAGAGTTACATCTTTCCCTTCAAGAAGCCTTTCGCTAAGGCTGTTCTTGTGGAATTGGCAAAGGGATATTTGGAAGCCCATAGAGGGCTATGGTGAAAAAGGAAATATCTTCCGTTCAAAACTGGAAAGAAGCGCTCTGAGAAACTGCTCTGTGTTCTGTTAATTCATCTCACAGAGTTACATCTTTCCCTTCAAGAAGCCTTTCGCAAATTCTGTTCTTGTGGAATTGGAAAAGGGATATTTGGAAGCCCATAGAGGGCTATGGTGAAAAAGGAAATATCTTCCGTTCAAAACTGGAAAGAAGCTTTCTGAGAAACTGCTCTGTGTTCTGTTAATTCATCTCACAGAGTTACATCTTTCCCTTCAAGAAGCCTTTCGCTAAGGCTGTTCTTGTGGAATTGGCAAAGGGATATTTGGAAGCCCATAGAGGGCTATGGTGAAAAAGTAAATATCTTCCGTTCAAAACTGGAAAGAAGCTTTCTGAGAAACTGCTCTGTGTTCTGTTAATTCATCTCACAGGGTTACATCTTTCCCTTCAAGTAGCCTTTCGCTAAGGCTGTTCTTGTGGAATTCGCAAAGGGATATTTGGAAGCCCATAGAGGGCTATGGTGAAAAAGGAAATATCTTCCGTTCAAAACTGGAAAGAAGCTTTCTGAGAAACCGCTCTGTGTTCTGTTAATTCATCTCACAGAGTTACATCTTTCCCTTCAAGAAGCCTTTTGCTAAGGCTGTTCTTGTGGAATTGGCAAAGGGATATTTGGAAGCCCATAGAGGGCTATGGTGAAAAAGGAAATATCTTCCGTTCAAAACTGGAAAGAAGCTTTCTGAGAAACCGCTCTGTGTTCTGTTAATTCATCTCACAGAGTTACATCTTTCCCTTCAAGAAGCCTTTCGCTAAGGCTGTTCTTGTGGAATAGGCAAAGGGATATTTGGAAGCCCATAGAGGGCTATGGTGAAAAAGGAAATATCTTCCGTTCAAAACTGGAAAGAAGCTTTCTGAGAAACTGCTCTGTGTTCTGTTAATTCATCTCACAGAGTTACATCTTTCCCTTCAAGAAGCCTTTCGCTAAGGCTGTTCTTGTGGAATTGGCAAAGGGATATTTGGAAGCCCATAGAGGGCTATGGTGAAAAAGGAAATATCTTCCGTTCAAAACTGGAAAGAAGCTTTCTGAGAAACTGCTCTGTGTTCTGTTAATTCATCTCACAGAGTTACATCTTTCCCTTCAAGAAGCCTTTCGCTAAGGCTGTTCTTGTGGAATTGGCAAAGGGATATTTGGAAGCCCATAGAGGGCTATGGTGAAAAAGGAAATATCTTCCGTTCAAAACTGGAAAGAAGCTTTCTGAGAAACTGCTCTGTGTTCTGTTAATTCATCTCACTGAGTTACATCTTTCCCTTCAAGAAGCCTTTCGCTAAGGCTGTTCTTGTGGAATTGGCAAAGGGATATTTGGAAGCCCATAGAGGGCTATGATGAAAAAGGAAATATCTTCCGTTCAAAACTGGAAAGAAGCTTTCTAAGAAACTACTCTGTGTTCTGTAAATTCATCTCACAGAGTTACATCTTTCCCTTCAAGAAGCCTTTCGCTAAGGCTGTTCTTGTGGAATTGGCAAAGGGATATTTGGAAGCCCATAGAGGGCTATGGTGAAAAAGGAAATATCGTCCGTTCAAAACTGGAAAGAAGCTTTCTGAGAAACGGCTCTATGTTCTGTTAATTCATCTCACAGAGTTACATCTTTCCCTTCATGAAGCCTTTCCCTAAGTCTGTTCTTCTGGAATTGGCAAAGGGATATTTGGAAGCCCATAGAGGGCTATGGTGAAAAAGGAAATGTCTTCCGTTCAAAACTGGAAAGAAGCTTTCTGAGAAACCGCTCTGTGTTCTGTTAATTCATCTCACAGAGTTACATCTTTCCCTTCAAGAAGCCTTTCGCTAAGGCTGTTCTTGTGGAATTGGCAAAGGGATATTTGGAAGCCCATAGAGGGCTATGGTGAAAAAGGAAATATCTTCCGTTCAAAACTGGAAAGAAGCTTTCTGAGAAACTGCTCTGTGTTCGGTTAATTCATCTCACAGAGTTACATCTTTCCCTTCAAGAAGCCTTTCGATAAGGCTGTTCTTGTGGAATTGGCAAAGGGATATGTGGAAGCCCATAGAGGGCTATGGTGAAAAAGGAAATATCTTCCGTTCAAAACTGGAAAGAAGCTTTCTGAGAAACTGCTCTGTGTTCTGTTAATTCATCTCACAGAGTTACATCTTTCCCTTCAAGAAGCCTTTCGCTAAGGCTGTTCTTGTGGAATTGGCAAACGGATATTTGGAAGCCCATAGAGGGCTATGGTGAAAAAGGAAATATCTTCCGTTCAAAACTGGAAAGAAGCTTTCTGAGAAACTGCTCTGTGTTCTGTTAATTCATCTCACAGAGTTACATCTTTCCCTTCAAGAAGCCTTTCGCTAAGGCTGTTCTTCTGGAATTGGCAAAGGGATATTTGGAAGCCCATAGAGGGCTATGGTGAAAAAGGAAATATCTTCCGTTCAAAACTGGAAAGAAGCTTTCTGAGAAACTGCTCTGTGTTCTGTTAATTCATCTCACAGAGTTACATCTTTCCCTTCAAGAAGCCTTTCGCTAATTCTGTTCTTGTGGAATTGGAAAAGGGATATTTGGAAGCCCATAGAGGGCTATGGTGAAAAAGGAAATATCTTAAGTTCAAAACTGGAAAGAAGCTTTCTGAGAAACTGCTCTGTGTTCTATTAATTCATCTCACAGAGTTACATCTTTCCCTTCAAGAAGCCTTTCGCTAAGGCTGTTCTTGTGGAATTGGCAAAGGGATATTTGGAAGCCCATAGAGGGCTACGGTGAAAAAGGAAATATCTTCCGTTCAAAACTGGAAAGAAGCTTTCTGAGAAACTGCTCTGTGTTCTGTTAATTCATCTCACAGAGTTACATCTTTCCCTTCAAGAAGCCTTTCGCTAAGGCTGTTCTTGTGGAATTGGCAAAGGGATATTTGGAAGCCCATAGAGGGCTATGGTGAAAAAGGAAATATCTTCCGTTCAAAACTGGAAAGAAGCTTTCTGAGAAACTGCTCTGTGTTCTGTTAATTCATCTCACAGAGTTACATCTTTCCCTTCAAGAAGCCTTTCGCTAAGGCTGTTCTTGTGGAATTGGCAAAGGGATATTTGGAAGCCCATAGAGGGCTATGGTGAAAAAGCAAATATCTTCCGTTCAAAACTGGAAAGAAGCTTTCTGAGAAACTGCTCTGTGTTCTGTTAATTCATCTCACAGAGTTACATCTTTCCCTTCAAGTAGCCTTTCGCTAAGGCTGTTCTTGTGGAATTGGCAAAGGGATATTTGGAAGCCCCTAGAGGGCTATGGTGAAAAAGGAAATATCTTCCGTTCAAAACTGGAAAGAAACTTTCTGAGAAACTGCTCTGTGTTCTGTTAATTCATCTCACAGAGTTACATCTTTCCCTTCAAGAAGCCTTTCGCTAAGGCTGTTCTTGTGGAATTGGCAAAGGGATATTTGGAAGCCCATAGAGGGCTACGGTGAAAAAGGAAATATCTTCCGTTCAAAACTGGAAAGAAGCTTTCTGAGAAACTGCTCTGTGTTCTGTTAATTCATCTCACAGAGTTACATCTTTCCCTTCAAGAAGCCTTTCGCTAAGGCTGTTCTTGTGGAATTGGCAAAGGGATATTTGGAAGCCCATAGAGGGCTATGGTGAAAAAGGAAATATCTTCCGTTCAAAACTGGAAAGAAGCTTTGTGAGAAACTGCTCTGTGTTCTGTTAATTCATCTCACAGAGTTACATCTTTCCCTTCAAGAAGCCTTTCGCTAAGGCTGTTCTTGTGGAATTGGCAAAGGGATATTTGGAAGCCCATAGAGGGCTATGGTGAAAAAGCAAATATCTTCCGTTCAAAACTGGAAAGAAGCTTTCTGAGAAACTGCTCTGTGTTCTGTTAATTCATCTCACAGAGTTACATCTTTCCCTTCAAGTAGCCTTTCGCTAAGGCTGTTCTTGTGGAATTGGCAAAGGGATATTTGGAAGCCCCTAGAGGGCTATGTTGAAAAAGGAAATATCTTCCGTTCAAAACTGGAAAGAAACTTTCTGAGAAACTGCTCTGTGTTCTGTTAATTCATCTCACAGAGTTACATCTTTCCCTTCAAGAAGCCTTTCGCTAAGGCTGTTCTTGTGGAATTGGCAAAGGGATATTTGGAAGCCCATAGAGGGCTATGGTGAAAAAGGAAATATCTTCCGTTCAAAACTGGAAAGAAGCTTTCTGAGAAACGGCTCTGTGTTCTGTTAATTCATCTCACAGAGTTACATCTTTCCCTTCATGAAGCCTTTCGCTAAGGCTGTTCTTCTGGAATTGGCAAAGGGATATTTGGAAGCCCATAGAGGGCTATGGTGAAAAAGGAAATATCTTCCGTTCAAAACTGGAAAGAAGCTTTCTGAGAAACCGCTCTGTGTTCTGTTAATTCATCTCACAGAGTTACATCTTTCCCTTCAAGAAGCCTTTCGCTAAGGCTGTTCTTGTGGAATTGGCAAAGGGATATTTGGAAGCCCATAGAGGGCTATGGTGAAAAAGGAAATATCTTCCGTTCAAAACTGGAAAGAAGCTTTCTGATGAACTGCTCTGTGTTCTGTTAATTCATCTCACAGAGTTACATCTTTCCCTTCAAGAAGCCTTTCGATAAGGCTGTTCATGTGGAATTGGCAAAGGGATATTTGGAAGCCCATAGAGGGCTATGGTGAAAAAGGAAATATCTTCCGTTCAAAACTGGAAAGAAGCTTTCTGAGAAACTGCTCTGTGTTCTGTTAATTCATCTCACAGAGTTACATCTTTCCCTTCAAGAAGCCTTTCGCTAAGGCTGTTCTTGTGGAATTGGCAAAGGGATATTTGGAAGCCCATAGAGGGCTATGGTGAAAAAGGAAATATCTTCCCTTCAAAACTGGAAAGAAGCTTTCTGAGAAACTGCTCTGTGTTCTGTTAATTCATCTCAAAGAGTTACATCTTTCCCTTCAAGAAGCCTTTCGCTAAGACTGTTCTTGTGGAATTGGCAAAGGGATATTTGGAAGCCCATAGAGGGCTATCGTGAAAAAGGAAATATCTTCCGTTCAAAACTGGAAGGAAGCTTTCTGAGAAACTGCTCTGTGTTCTGTTAATTCATCTCACAGAGTTACATCTTTCCCTTCAAGAAGCCTTTCGCTAAGGCTGTTCTTGTGGAATTGGCAAAGGGATATTTGGAAGCCCATAGAGGGCTATGGTGAAAAAGGAAATATCTTCCGTTCAAAACTGGAAAGAAGCTTTCTGAGAAACTGCTCTGTGTTCTGTTAATTCATCTCACAGAGTTACATCTTTCCTTTCAAGAAGCCTTTCGCTAATTCTGTTCTTGTGGAATTGGAAAAGGGATATTTGGAAGCCCATAGAGGGCTATGGTGAAAAAGGAAATATCTTCCGTTAAAAAACTGGAAAGAAGCTTTCTGAGAAACTGCTCTGTGTTCTGTTAATTCATCTCACAGGGTTACATCTTTCCCTTCAAGTAGCCTTTCGCTAAGGCTGTTCTTGTGGAATTCGCAAAGGGATATTTGGAAGCCCATAGACGGCTATGGTGAAAAAGGAAATATCTTCCCTTCAAAACTGGAAAGAAACTTTCTGAGAAACCGCTCTGTGTTCTGTTAATTCATCTCACAGAGTTACATCTTTCCCTTCAAGTAGCCTTTCGCTAAGGCTGTTCTTGTGGAATTGGCAAAGGGATATTTGGAAGCCCATAGAGGGCTATGGTGAAAAAGGAAATATCTTCCGTTCAAAACTGGAAAGAAGCTTTCTGAGAAACCGCTCTGTGTTCTGTTAATTCATCTCACAGAGTTACATCTTTCCCTTCAAGAAGCCTTTCGCTAAGGCTGTTCTTGTGGAATTGGCAAAGGGATATTTGGAAGCCCATAGAGGGCTATGGTGAAAAAGGAAATATCTTCCGTTCAAAACTGGAAAGAAGCTTTCTGAGAAACTGCTCTGTGTTCGGTTAATTCATCTCACAGAGTTACATCTTTCCCTTCAAGAAGCCTTTCGCTAAGGCTGTTCTTGTGGAATTGGCAAAGGGATATTTGGAAGCCCATAGAGGGCTATGGTGAAAAAGGAAATATCTTCCGTTCAAAACTGGAAAGAAGCTTACTGAGAAACTGCTCTGTGTTCTGTTAATTCATCTCACAGAATTACATCTTTCCCTTCAAGAAGCCTTTCGCTAAGGCTGTTCTTGTGGAATTGGCAAAGGGATATTTGGAAGCCCATAGAGGGCTATGGTGAAAAAGGAAATATCTTCCGTTCAAAACTGGAAAGAAGCTTTCTGAGAAACTGCTCTGTGTTCTGTTAATTCATCTCACAGAGTTACATCTTTCCCTTCAAGAAGCCTTTCGCTAAGGCTGTTCTTGTGGAATTGGCAAAGGGATATTTGGAAGCCCATAGAGGGCTATGGTGAAAAAGCAAATATCTTCCGTTCAAAACTGGAAAGAAGCTTTCTGAGAAACTGCTCTGTGTTCTGTTAATTCATCTCACAGAGTTACATCTTTCCCTTCAAGTAGCCTTTCGCTAAGGCTGTTCTTGTGGAATTGGCAAAGGGATATTTGGAAGCCCATAGAGGGCTATGGTGAAAAAGGAAATATCTTCCGTTCAAAACTGGAAAGAAACTTTCTGAGAAACTGCTCTGTGTTCTGTTAATTCATCTCACAGAGTTACATCTTTCCCTTCAAGAAGCCTTTCGCTAAGGCTGTTCTTGTGGAATTGGCAAAGGGATATTTGGAAGCCCATAGAGGGCTATGGTGAAAAAGGAAATATCTTCCGTTCAAAACTGGAAAGAAGCTTTCTGAGAAACGGCTCTGTGTTCTGTTAATTCATCTCACAGAGTTACATCTTTCCCTTCATGAAGCCTTTCGCTAAGGCTGTTCTTCTGGAATTGGCAAAGGGATATTTGGAAGCCCATAGAGGGCTATGGTGAAAAAGGAAATATCTTCCGTTCAAAACTGGAAAGAAGCTTTCTGAGAAACCGCTCTGTGTTCTGTTAATTCATCTCACAGAGTTACATCTTTCCCTTCAAGAAGCCTTTCGCTAAGGCTGTTCTTGTGGAATTGGCAAAGGGATATTTGGAAGCCCATAGAGGGCTATGGTGAAAAAGGAAATATCTTCCGTTCAAAACTGGAAAGAAGCTGTCTGATGAACTGCTCTGTGTTCTGTTAATTCATCTCACAGAGTTACATCTTTCCCTTCAAGAAGCCTTTCGATAAGGCTGTTCATGTGGAATTGGCAAAGGGATATTTGGAAGCCCATAGAGGGCTATGGTGAAAAAGGAAATATCTTCCGTTCAAAACTGGAAAGAAGCTTTCTGAGAAACTGCTCTGTGTTCTGTTAATTCATCTCACAGAGTTACATCTTTTCCTTCAAGAAGCCTTTCGCTAAGGCTGTTCTTGTGGAATTGGCAAAGGGATATTTGGAAGCCCATAGAGGGCTATGGTGAAAAAGGAAATATCTTCCGTTCAAAACTGGAAAGAAGCTTTCTGAGAAACCGCTCTGTGTTCTGTTAATTCATCTCAAAGAGTTACATCTTTCCCTTCAAGAAGCCTTTCGCTAAGACTGTTCTTGTGGAATTGGCAAAGGGATATTTGGAAGCCCATAGAGGGCTATGGTGAAAAAGGAAATATCTTCCGTTCAAAACTGGAAAGAAGCTTTCTGAGAAACTGCTCTGTGTTCGGTTAATTCATCTCACAGAGTTACATCTTTCCCTTCAAGAAGCCTTTCGCTAAGGCTGTTCTTGTGGAATTGGCAAAGGGATATTTGGAAGCCCATAGAGGGCTATGGTGAAAAAGGAAATATCTTCCGTTCAAAACTGGAAAGAAGCTTACTGAGAAACTGCTCTGTGTTCTGTTAATTCATCTCACAGAATTACATCTTTCCCTTCAAGAAGCCTTTCGCTAAGGCTGTTCTTGTGGAATTGGCAAAGGGATATTTGGAAGCCCATAGAGGGCTATGGTGAAAAAGGAAATATCTTCCGTTCAAAACTGGAAAGAAGCTTTCTGAGAAACTGCTCTGTGTTCTGTTAATTCATCTCACAGAGTTACATCTTTCCCTTCAAGAAGCCTTTCGCTAAGGCTGTTCTTGTGGAATTGGCAAAGGGATATTTGGAAGCCCATAGAGGGCTATGGTGAAAAAGCAAATATCTTCCGTTCAAAACTGGAAAGAAGCTTTCTGAGAAACTGCTCTGTGTTCTGTTAATTCATCTCACAGAGTTACATCTTTCCCTTCAAGTAGCCTTTCGCTAAGGCTGTTCTTGTGGAATTGGCAAAGGGATATTTGGAAGCCCATAGAGGGCTATGGTGAAAAAGGAAATATCTTCCGTTCAAAACTGGAAAGAAACTTTCTGAGAAACTGCTCTGTGTTCTGTTAATTCATCTCACAGAGTTACATCTTTCCCTTCAAGAAGCCTTTCGCTAAGGCTGTTCTTGTGGAATTGGCAAAGGGATATTTGGAAGCCCATAGAGGGCTATGGTGAAAAAGGAAATATCTTCCGTTCAAAACTGGAAAGAAGCTTTCTGAGAAACGGCTCTGTGTTCTGTTAATTCATCTCACAGAGTTACATCTTTCCCTTCATGAAGCCTTTCGCTAAGGCTGTTCTTCTGGAATTGGCAAAGGGATATTTGGAAGCCCATAGAGGGCTATGGTGAAAAAGGAAATATCTTCCGTTCAAAACTGGAAAGAAGCTTTCTGAGAAACCGCTCTGTGTTCTGTTAATTCATCTCACAGAGTTACATCTTTCCCTTCAAGAAGCCTTTCGCTAAGGCTGTTCTTGTGGAATTGGCAAAGGGATATTTGGAAGCCCATAGAGGGCTATGGTGAAAAAGGAAATATCTTCCGTTCAAAACTGGAAAGAAGCTGTCTGATGAACTGCTCTGTGTTCTGTTAATTCATCTCACAGAGTTACATCTTTCCCTTCAAGAAGCCTTTCGATAAGGCTGTTCATGTGGAATTGGCAAAGGGATATTTGGAAGCCCATAGAGGGCTATGGTGAAAAAGGAAATATCTTCCGTTCAAAACTGGAAAGAAGCTTTCTGAGAAACTGCTCTGTGTTCTGTTAATTCATCTCACAGAGTTACATCTTTCCCTTCAAGAAGCCTTTCGCTAAGGCTGTTCTTGTGGAATTGGCAAAGGGATATTTGGAAGCCCATAGAGGGCTATGGTGAAAAAGGAAATATCTTCCGTTCAAAACTGGAAAGAAGCTTTCTGAGAAACTGCTCTGTGTTCTGTTAATTCATCTCAAAGAGTTACATCTTTCCCTTCAAGAAGCCTTTCGCTAAGACTGTTCTTGTGGAATTGGCAAAGGGATATTTGGAAGCCCATAGAGGGCTATGGTGAAAAAGGAAATATCTTCCGTTCAAAACTGGAAAGAAGCTTTCTGAGAAACTGCTCTGTGTTCTGTTAATTCATCTCACAGAGTTACATCTTTCCCTTCAAGAAGCCTTTCGCTAAGGCTGTTCTTGTGGAATTGGCAAAGGGATATTTGGAAGCCCATAGAGGGCTATGGTGAAAAAGGAAATATCTTCCGTTCAAAACTGGAAAGAAGCTTTCTGAGAAACTGCTCTGTGTTCTGTTAATTCATCTCACAGAGTTACATCTTTCCCTTCAAGAAGCCTTTCGCTAATTCTGTTCTTGTGGAATTGGAAAAGGGATATTTGGAAGCCCATAGAGGGCTATGGTGAAAAAGGAAATATCTTCCGTTCAAAACTGGAAAGAAGCTTTCTGAGAAACTGCTCTGTGTTCTGTTAATTCATCTCACAGAGTTACATCTTTCCCTTCAAGAAGCCTTTCGCTAAGGCTGTTCTTGTGGAATTGGCAAAGGGATATTTGGAAGCCCTTAGAGGGCTATGGTGAAAAAGTAAATATCTTCCGTTCAAAACTTGAAAGAAGCTTTCTGAGAAACTACTCTGTGTTCTGTTAATTCATCTCACAGGGTTACATCTTTCCCTTCAAGTAGCCTTTCGCTAAGGCTGTTCTTGTGGAATTCGCAAAGGGATATTTGGAAGCCCATAGACGGCTATGGTGAAAAAGGAAATATCTTCCCTTCAAAACTGGAAAGAAACTTTCTGAGAAACCGCTCTGTGTTCTGTTAATTCATCTCACAGAGTTACATCTTTCCCTTCAAGTAGCCTTTCGCTAAGGCTGTTCTTGTGGAATTGGCAAAGGGATATTTGGAAGCCCATAGAGGGCTATGGTGAAAAAGGAAATATCTTCCGTTCAAAACTGGAAAGAAGCTTTCTGAGAAACCGCTCTGTGTTTTGTTAATTCATCTCACAGAGTTACATCTTTCCCTTCAAGAAGCCTTTCGCTAAGGCTGTTCTTGTGGAATTCGCAAAGGGATATTTGGAAGCCCATAGACGGCTATGGTGAAAAAGGAAATATCTTCCCTTCAAAACTGGAAAGAAACTTTCTGAGAAACCGCTCTGTGTTCTGTTAATTCATCTCACAGAGTTACATCTTTCCCTTCAAGTAGCCTTTCGCTAAGGCTGTTCTTGTGGAATTGGCAAAGGGATATTTGGAAGCCCATAGAGGGCTATGGTGAAAAAGGAAATATCTTCCGTTCAAAACTGGAAAGAAGCTTTCTGAGAAACTGCTCTGTGTTCTATTAATTCATCTCACAGAGTTACATCTTTCCCTTCAAGAAGCCTTTCGCTAAGGCTGTTCTTGTGGAATTGGCAAAGGGATATTTGGAAGCCCATAGAGGGCTATGGTGAAAAAGGAAATATCTTCCGTTCAAAACTGGAAAGAAGCTTTCTGATGAACTGCTCTGTGTTCTGTTAATTCATCTCACAGAGTTACATCTTTCCCTTCAAGAAGCCTTTCGCTAAGGCTGTTCTTGTGGAATTGGCAAAGGGATATTTGGAAGCCCATAGAGGGCTATGGTGAAAAAGGAAATATCTTCCGTTCAAAACTGGAAAGAAGCTTTCTGAGAAACTGCTCTGTGTTCTGTTAATTCATCTCACAGAGTTACATCTTTCCCTTCAAGAAGCCTTTCGCTAAGGCTGTTCTTGTGGAATTGGCAAAGGGATATTTGGAAGCCCATAGAGGGCTATGGTGAAAAAGGAAATATCTTCCGTTCAAAACTGGAAAGAAGCTTTCTGAGAAACTGCTCTGTGTTCTGTTAATTCATCTCACAGAGTTACATCTTTCCCTTCAAGAAGCCTTTCGCTAAGGCTGTTCTTGTGGAATTGGCAAAGGGATATTTGGAAGCCCATAGAGGGCTATGGTGAAAAAGCAAATATCTTCCGTTCAAAACTGGAAAGAAGCTTTCTGAGAAACTGCTCTGTGTTCTGTTAATTCATCTCACAGAGTTACATCTTTCCCTTCAAGAAGCCTTTCGCTAAGGCTGTTCTTGTGGAATTGGCAAAGGGATATTTGGAAGCCCATAGAGGGCTATGGTGAAAAAGCAAATATCTTCCGTTCAAAACTGGAAAGAAGCTTTCTGAGAAACTGCTCTGTGTTCTGTTAATTCATCTCACAGAGTTACATCTTTCCCTTCAAGTAGCCTTTCGCTAAGACTGTTCTTGTGGAATTGGCAAAGGGATATTTGGAAGCCCATAGAGGGCTATGGTGAAAAAGGAAATATCTTCCGTTCAAAACTGGAAAGAAGCTTTCTGAGAAACTGCTCTGTGTTCTGTTAAATCATCTCACAGAGTTACATCTTTCCCTTCAAGAAGCCTTTCGCTAAGGCTGTTCTTGTGGAATTGGCAAAGGGATATTTGGAAGCCCATAGAGGGCTATGGTGAAAAAGGAAATATCTTCCGTTCAAAACTGGAAAGAAGCTTTCTGAGAAACGGCTCTGTGTTCTGTTAATTCATCTCACAGAGTTACATCTTTCCCTTCATGAAGCCTTTCGCTAAGGCTGTTCTTGTGGAATTGGCAAAGGGATATTTGGAAGCCCATAGAGGGCTATGGTGAAAAAGGAAATATCTTCCGTTCAAAACTGGAAAGAAGCTTTCTGAGAAACTGCTCTGTGTTCTGTTAATTCATCTCAAAGAGTTACATCTTTCCCTTCAAGAAGCCTTTCGCTAAGACTGTTCTTGTGGAATTGGCAAAGGGATATTTGGAAGCCCATAGAGGGCTATGGTGAAAAAGGAAATATCTTCCGTTCAAAACTGGAAAGAAGCTTTCTGATGAACTGCTCTGTGTTCTGTTAATTCATCTCACAGAGTTACATCTTTCCCTTCAAGAAGCCTTTCGATAAGGCTGTTCATGTGGAATTGGCAAAGGGATATTTGGAAGCCCATAGAGGGCTATGGTGAAAAAGGAAATATCTTCCGTTCAAAACTGGAAAGAAGCTTTCTGAGAAACTGCTCTGTGTTCTGTTAATTCATCTCACAGAGTTACATCTTTCCCTTCAAGAAGCCTTTCGCTAAGGCTGTTCTTGTGGAATTGGAAAAGGGATATTTGGAAGCCCATAGAGGGCTATGGTGAAAAAGGAAATATCTTCCGTTCAAAACTGGAAAGAAGCTTTCTGAGAAACTGCTCTGTGTTCTGTTAATTCATCTCAAAGATTTACATCTTTCCCTTCAAGAAGCCTTTCGCTAAGACTGTTCTTGTGGAATTGGCAAAGGGATATTTGGAAGCCCATAGAGGGCTATGGTGAAAAAGGAAATATCTTCCGTTCAAAACTGGAAAGAAGCTTTCTGAGAAACTGCTCTGTGTTCTGTTAATTCATCTCACAGAGTTACATCTTTCCCTTCAAGAAGCCTTTCGCTAAGGCTGTTCTTGTGGAATTGGCAAAGGGATATTTGGAAGCCCATAGAGGGCTATGGTGAAAAAGGAAATATCTTCCGTTCAAAACTGGAAAGAAGCTTTCTGAGAAACTGCTCTGTGTTCTGTTAATTCATCTCACAGAGTTACATCTTTCCCTTCAAGAAGCCTTTCGCTAATTCTGTTCTTGTGGAATTGGAAAAGGGATATTTGGAAGCCCATAGAGGGCTATGGTGAAAAAGGAAATATCTTCCGTTCAAAACTGGAAAGAAGCTTTCTGAGAAACTGCTCTGTGTTCTGTTAATTCATCTCACAGAGTTACATCTTTCCCTTCAAGAAGCCTTTCGCTAAGGCTGTTCTTGTGGAATTGGCAAAGGGATATTTGGAAGCCCATAGAGGGCTATGGTGAAAAAGTAAATATCTTCCGTTCAAAACTTGAAAGAAGCTTTCTGAGAAACTACTCTGTGTTCTGTTAATTCATCTCACAGGGTTACATCTTTCCCTTCAAGTAGCCTTTCGCTAAGGCTGTTCTTGTGGAATTCGCAAAGGGATATTTGGAAGCCCATAGACGGCTATGGTGAAAAAGGAAATATCTTCCCTTCAAAACTGGAAAGAAACTTTCTGAGAAACCGCTCTGTGTTCTGTTAATTCATCTCACAGAGTTACATCTTTCCCTTCAAGTAGCCTTTCGCTAAGGCTGTTCTTGTGGAATTGGCAAAGGGATATTTGGAAGCCCATAGAGGGCTATGGTGAAAAAGGAAATATCTTCCGTTCAAAACTGGAAAGAAGCTTTCTGAGAAACCGCTCTGTGTTTTGTTAATTCATCTCACAGAGTTACATCTTTCCCTTCAAGAAGCCTTTCGCTAAGGCTGTTCTTGTGGAATTCGCAAAGGGATATTTGGAAGCCCATAGACGGCTATGGTGAAAAAGGAAATATCTTCCCTTCAAAACTGGAAAGAAACTTTCTGAGAAACCGCTCTGTGTTCTGTTAATTCATCTCACAGAGTTACATCTTTCCCTTCAAGTAGCCTTTCGCTAAGGCTGTTCTTGTGGAATTGGCAAAGGGATATTTGGAAGCCCATAGAGGGCTATGGTGAAAAAGGAAATATCTTCCGTTCAAAACTGGAAAGAAGCTTTCTGAGAAACTGCTCTGTGTTCTATTAATTCATCTCACAGAGTTACATCTTTCCCTTCAAGAAGCCTTTCGCTAAGGCTGTTCTTGTGGAATTGGCAAAGGGATATTTGGAAGCCCATAGAGGGCTATGGTGAAAAAGGAAATATCTTCCGTTCAAAACTGGAAAGAAGCTTTCTGATGAACTGCTCTGTGTTCTGTTAATTCATCTCACAGAGTTACATCTTTCCCTTCAAGAAGCCTTTCGCTAAGGCTGTTCTTGTGGAATTGGCAAAGGGATATTTGGAAGCCCATAGAGGGCTATGGTGAAAAAGGAAATATCTTCCGTTCAAAACTGGAAAGAAGCTTTCTGAGAAACTGCTCTGTGTTCTGTTAATTCATCTCACAGAGTTACATCTTTCCCTTCAAGAAGCCTTTCGCTAAGGCTGTTCTTGTGGAATTGGCAAAGGGATATTTGGAAGCCCATAGAGGGCTATGGTGAAAAAGGAAATATCTTCCGTTCAAAACTGGAAAGAAGCTTTCTGAGAAACTGCTCTGTGTTCTGTTAATTCATCTCACAGAGTTACATCTTTCCCTTCAAGAAGCCTTTCGCTAAGGCTGTTCTTGTGGAATTGGCAAAGGGATATTTGGAAGCCCATAGAGGGCTATGGTGAAAAAGCAAATATCTTCCGTTCAAAACTGGAAAGAAGCTTTCTGAGAAACTGCTCTGTGTTCTGTTAATTCATCTCACAGAGTTACATCTTTCCCTTCAAGAAGCCTTTCGCTAAGGCTGTTCTTGTGGAATTGGCAAAGGGATATTTGGAAGCCCATAGAGGGCTATGGTGAAAAAGCAAATATCTTCCGTTCAAAACTGGAAAGAAGCTTTCTGAGAAACTGCTCTGTGTTCTGTTAATTCATCTCACAGAGTTACATCTTTCCCTTCAAGTAGCCTTTCGCTAAGACTGTTCTTGTGGAATTGGCAAAGGGATATTTGGAAGCCCATAGAGGGCTATGGTGAAAAAGGAAATATCTTCCGTTCAAAACTGGAAAGAAGCTTTCTGAGAAACTGCTCTGTGTTCTGTTAATTCATCTCACAGAGTTACATCTTTCCCTTCAAGAAGCCTTTCGCTAAGGCTGTTCTTGTGGAATTGGCAAAGGGATATTTGGAAGCCCATAGAGGGCTATGGTGAAAAAGGAAATATCTTCCGTTCAAAACTGGAAAGAAGCTTTCTGAGAAACGGCTCTGTGTTCTGTTAATTCATCTCACAGAGTTACATCTTTCCCTTCATGAAGCCTTTCGCTAAGGCTGTTCTTGTGGAATTGGCAAAGGGATATTTGGAAGCCCATAGAGGGCTATGGTGAAAAAGGAAATATCTTCCGTTCAAAACTGGAAAGAAGCTTTCTGAGAAACTGCTCTGTGTTCTGTTAATTCATCTCAAAGAGTTACATCTTTCCCTTCAAGAAGCCTTTCGCTAAGACTGTTCTTGTGGAATTGGCAAAGGGATATTTGGAAGCCCATAGAGGGCTATGGTGAAAAAGGAAATATCTTCCGTTCAAAACTGGAAAGAAGCTTTCTGATGAACTGCTCTGTGTTCTGTTAATTCATCTCACAGAGTTACATCTTTCCCTTCAAGAAGCCTTTCGATAAGGCTGTTCATGTGGAATTGGCAAAGGGATATTTGGAAGCCCATAGAGGGCTATGGTGAAAAAGGAAATATCTTCCGTTCAAAACTGGAAAGAAGCTTTCTGAGAAACTGCTCTGTGTTCTGTTAATTCATCTCACAGAGTTACATCTTTCCCTTCAAGAAGCCTTTCGCTAAGGCTGTTCTTGTGGAATTGGCAAAGGGATATTTGGAAGCCCATAGAGGGCTATGGTGAAAAAGGAAATATCTTCCGTTCAAAACTGGAAAGAAGCTTTCTGAGAAACTGCTCTGTGTTCTGTTAATTCATCTCAAAGAGTTACATCTTTCCCTTCAAGAAGCCTTTCGCTAAGACTGTTCTTGTGGAATTGGCAAAGGGATATTTGGAAGCCCATAGAGGGCTATCGTGAAAAAGGAAATATCTTCCGTTCAAAACTGGAAGGAAGCTTTCTGAGAAACTGCTCTGTGTTCTGTTAATTCATCTCACAGAGTTACATCTTTCCCTTCAAGAAGCCTTTCGCTAAGGCTGTTCTTGTGGAATTGGCAAAGGGATATTTGGAAGCCCATAGAGGGCTATGGTGAAAAAGGAAATATCTTCCGTTCAAAACTGGAAAGAAGCTTTCTGAGAAACTGCTCTGTGTTCTGTTAATTCATCTCACAGAGTTACATCTTTCCTTTCAAGAAGCCTTTCGCTAATTCTGTTCTTGTGGAATTGGAAAAGGGATATTTGGAAGCCCATAGAGGGCTATGGTGAAAAAGGAAATCTCTTCCGTTCAAAACTGGAAAGAAGCTTTCTGAGAAACTGCTCTGTGTTCTGTTAATTCATCTCACAGGGTTACATCTTTCCCTTCAAGTAGCCTTTCGCTAAGGCTGTTCTTGTGGAATTCGCAAAGGGATATTTGGAAGCCCATAGACGGCTATGGTGAAAAAGGAAATATCTTCCCTTCAAAACTGGAAAGAAACTTTCTGAGAAACCGCTCTGTGTTCTGTTAATTCATCTCACAGAGTTACATCTTTCCCTTCAAGAAGCCTTTCGCTAAGGCTGTTCTTGTGGAATTGGCAAAGGGATATTTGGAAGCCCATAGAGGGCTATGGTGAAAAAGGAAATATCTTCCGTTCAAAACTGGAAAGAAGCTTTCTGAGAAACCGCTCTGTGTTCTGTTAATTCATCTCACAGAGTTACATCTTTCCCTTCAAGAAGCCTTTCGCTAAGGCTGTTCTTGTGGAATTGGCAAAGGGATATTTGGAAGCCCATAGAGGGCTATGGTGAAAAAGGAAATATCTTCCGTTCAAAACTGGAAAGAAGCTTTCTGAGAAACTGCTCTGTGTTCGGTTAATTCATCTCACAGAGTTACATCTTTCCCTTCAAGAAGCCTTTCGCTAAGGCTGTTCTTGTGGAATTGGCAAAGGGATATTTGGAAGCCCATAGAGGGCTATGGTGAAAAAGGAAATATCTTCCGTTCAAAACTGGAAAGAAGCTTACTGAGAAACTGCTCTGTGTTCTGTTAATTCATCTCACAGAATTACATCTTTCCCTTCAAGAAGCCTTTCGCTAAGGCTGTTCTTGTGGAATTGGCAAAGGGATATTTGGAAGCCCATAGAGGGCTATGGTGAAAAAGGAAATATCTTCCGTTCAAAACTGGAAAGAAGCTTTCTGAGAAACTGCTCTGTGTTCTGTTAATTCATCTCACAGAGTTACATCTTTCCCTTCAAGAAGCCTTTCGCTAAGGCTGTTCTTGTGGAATTGGCAAAGGGATATTTGGAAGCCCATAGAGGGCTATGGTGAAAAAGCAAATATCTTCCGTTCAAAACTGGAAAGAAGCTTTCTGAGAAACTGCTCTGTGTTCTGTTAATTCATCTCACAGAGTTACATCTTTCCCTTCAAGTAGCCTTTCGCTAAGGCTGTTCTTGTGGAATTGGCAAAGGGATATTTGGAAGCCCATAGAGGGCTATGGTGAAAAAGGAAATATCTTCCGTTCAAAACTGGAAAGAAACTTTCTGAGAAACTGCTCTGTGTTCTGTTAATTCATCTCACAGAGTTACATCTTTCCCTTCAAGAAGCCTTTCGCTAAGGCTGTTCTTGTGGAATTGGCAAAGGGATATTTGGAAGCCCATAGAGGGCTATGGTGAAAAAGGAAATATCTTCCGTTCAAAACTGGAAAGAAGCTTTCTGAGAAACGGCTCTGTGTTCTGTTAATTCATCTCACAGAGTTACATCTTTCCCTTCATGAAGCCTTTCGCTAAGGCTGTTCTTCTGGAATTGGCAAAGGGATATTTGGAAGCCCATAGAGGGCTATGGTGAAAAAGGAAATATCTTCCGTTCAAAACTGGAAAGAAGCTTTCTGAGAAACCGCTCTGTGTTCTGTTAATTCATCTCACAGAGTTACATCTTTCCCTTCAAGAAGCCTTTCGCTAAGGCTGTTCTTGTGGAATTGGCAAAGGGATATTTGGAAGCCCATAGAGGGCTATGGTGAAAAAGGAAATATCTTCCGTTCAAAACTGGAAAGAAGCTTTCTGATGAACTGCTCTGTGTTCTGTTAATTCATCTCACAGAGTTACATCTTTCCCTTCAAGAAGCCTTTCGATAAGGCTGTTCATGTGGAATTGGCAAAGGGATATTTGGAAGCCCATAGAGGGCTATGGTGAAAAAGGAAATATCTTCCGTTCAAAACTGGAAAGAAGCTTTCTGAGAAACTGCTCTGTGTTCTGTTAATTCATCTCACAGAGTTACATCTTTCCCTTCAAGAAGCCTTTCGCTAAGGCTGTTCTTGTGGAATTGGCAAAGGGATATTTGGAAGCCCATAGAGGGCTATGGTGAAAAAGGAAATATCTTCCGTTCAAAACTGGAAAGAAGCTTTCTGAGAAACTGCTCTGTGTTCTGTTAATTCATCTCAAAGAGTTACATCTTTCCCTTCAAGAAGCCTTTCGCTAAGACTGTTCTTGTGGAATTGGCAAAGGGATATTTGGAAGCCCATAGAGGGCTATGGTGAAAAAGGAAATATCTTCCGTTCAAAACTGGAAAGAAGCTTTCTGAGAAACTGCTCTGTGTTCTGTTAATTCATCTCACAGAGTTACATCTTTCCCTTCAAGAAGCCTTTCGCTAAGGCTGTTCTTGTGGAATTGGCAAAGGGATATTTGGAAGCCCATAGAAGGCTATGGTGAAAAAGGAAATATCTTCCGTTCAAAACTGGAAAGAAGCTTTCTGAGAAACTGCTCTGTGTTCTGTTAATTCATCTCACAGAGTTACATCTTTCCCTTCAAGAAGCCTTTCGCTAATTCTGTTCTTGTGGAATTGGAAAAGGGATATTTGGAAGCCCATAGAGGGCTATGGTGAAAAAGGAAATATCTTCCGTTCAAAACTGGAAAGAAGCTTTCTGAGAAACTGCTCTGTGTTCTGTTAATTCATCTCACAGAGTTACATCTTTCCCTTCAAGAAGCCTTTCGCTAAGGCTGTTCTTGTGGAATTGGCAAAGGGATATTTGGAAGCCCATAGAGGGCTATGGTGAAAAAGTAAATATCTTCCGTTCAAAACTTGAAAGAAGCTTTCTGAGAAACTACTCTGTGTTCTGTTAATTCATCTCACAGGGTTACATCTTTCCCTTCAAGTAGCCTTTCGCTAAGGCTGTTCTTGTGGAATTCGCAAAGGGATATTTGGAAGCCCATAGACGGCTATGGTGAAAAAGGAAATATCTTCCCTTCAAAACTGGAAAGAAACTTTCTGAGAAACCGCTCTGTGTTCTGTTAATTCATCTCACAGAGTTACATCTTTCCCTTCAAGTAGCCTTTCGCTAAGGCTGTTCTTGTGGAATTGGCAAAGGGATATTTGGAAGCCCATAGAGGGCTATGGTGAAAAAGGAAATATCTTCCGTTCAAAACTGGAAAGAAGCTTTCTGAGAAACCGCTCTGTGTTTTGTTAATTCATCTCACAGAGTTACATCTTTCCCTTCAAGAAGCCTTTCGCTAAGGCTGTTCTTGTGGAATTCGCAAAGGGATATTTGGAAGCCCATAGACGGCTATGGTGAAAAAGGAAATATCTTCCCTTCAAAACTGGAAAGAAACTTTCTGAGAAACCGCTCTGTGTTCTGTTAATTCATCTCACAGAGTTACATCTTTCCCTTCAAGTAGCCTTTCGCTAAGGCTGTTCTTGTGGAATTGGCAAAGGGATATTTGGAAGCCCATAGAGGGCTATGGTGAAAAAGGAAATATCTTCCGTTCAAAACTGGAAAGAAGCTTTCTGAGAAACTGCTCTGTGTTCTATTAATTCATCTCACAGAGTTACATCTTTCCCTTCAAGAAGCCTTTCGCTAAGGCTGTTCTTGTGGAATTGGCAAAGGGATATTTGGAAGCCCATAGAGGGCTATGGTGAAAAAGGAAATATCTTCCGTTCAAAACTGGAAAGAAGCTTTCTGATGAACTGCTCTGTGTTCTGTTAATTCATCTCACAGAGTTACATCTTTCCCTTCAAGAAGCCTTTCGCTAAGGCTGTTCTTGTGGAATTGGCAAAGGGATATTTGGAAGCCCATAGAGGGCTATGGTGAAAAAGGAAATATCTTCCGTTCAAAACTGGAAAGAAGCTTTCTGAGAAACTGCTCTGTGTTCTGTTAATTCATCTCACAGAGTTACATCTTTCCCTTCAAGAAGCCTTTCGCTAAGGCTGTTCTTGTGGAATTGGCAAAGGGATATTTGGAAGCCCATAGAGGGCTATGGTGAAAAAGGAAATATCTTCCGTTCAAAACTGGAAAGAAGCTTTCTGAGAAACTGCTCTGTGTTCTGTTAATTCATCTCACAGAGTTACATCTTTCCCTTCAAGAAGCCTTTCGCTAAGGCTGTTCTTGTGGAATTGGCAAAGGGATATTTGGAAGCCCATAGAGGGCTATGGTGAAAAAGCAAATATCTTCCGTTCAAAACTGGAAAGAAGCTTTCTGAGAAACTGCTCTGTGTTCTGTTAATTCATCTCACAGAGTTACATCTTTCCCTTCAAGAAGCCTTTCGCTAAGGCTGTTCTTGTGGAATTGGCAAAGGGATATTTGGAAGCCCATAGAGGGCTATGGTGAAAAAGCAAATATCTTCCGTTCAAAACTGGAAAGAAGCTTTCTGAGAAACTGCTCTGTGTTCTGTTAATTCATCTCACAGAGTTACATCTTTCCCTTCAAGTAGCCTTTCGCTAAGACTGTTCTTGTGGAATTGGCAAAGGGATATTTGGAAGCCCATAGAGGGCTATGGTGAAAAAGGAAATATCTTCCGTTCAAAACTGGAAAGAAGCTTTCTGAGAAACTGCTCTGTGTTCTGTTAAATCATCTCACAGAGTTACATCTTTCCCTTCAAGAAGCCTTTCGCTAAGGCTGTTCTTGTGGAATTGGCAAAGGGATATTTGGAAGCCCATAGAGGGCTATGGTGAAAAAGGAAATATCTTCCGTTCAAAACTGGAAAGAAGCTTTCTGAGAAACGGCTCTGTGTTCTGTTAATTCATCTCACAGAGTTACATCTTTCCCTTCATGAAGCCTTTCGCTAAGGCTGTTCTTGTGGAATTGGCAAAGGGATATTTGGAAGCCCATAGAGGGCTATGGTGAAAAAGGAAATATCTTCCGTTCAAAACTGGAAAGAAGCTTTCTGAGAAACTGCTCTGTGTTCTGTTAATTCATCTCAAAGAGTTACATCTTTCCCTTCAAGAAGCCTTTCGCTAAGACTGTTCTTGTGGAATTGGCAAAGGGATATTTGGAAGCCCATAGAGGGCTATGGTGAAAAAGGAAATATCTTCCGTTCAAAACTGGAAAGAAGCTTTCTGATGAACTGCTCTGTGTTCTGTTAATTCATCTCACAGAGTTACATCTTTCCCTTCAAGAAGCCTTTCGATAAGGCTGTTCATGTGGAATTGGCAAAGGGATATTTGGAAGCCCATAGAGGGCTATGGTGAAAAAGGAAATATCTTCCGTTCAAAACTGGAAAGAAGCTTTCTGAGAAACTGCTCTGTGTTCTGTTAATTCATCTCACAGAGTTACATCTTTCCCTTCAAGAAGCCTTTCGCTAAGGCTGTTCTTGTGGAATTGGAAAAGGGATATTTGGAAGCCCATAGAGGGCTATGGTGAAAAAGGAAATATCTTCCGTTCAAAACTGGAAAGAAGCTTTCTGAGAAACTGCTCTGTGTTCTGTTAATTCATCTCAAAGATTTACATCTTTCCCTTCAAGAAGCCTTTCGCTAAGACTGTTCTTGTGGAATTGGCAAAGGGATATTTGGAAGCCCATAGAGGGCTATGGTGAAAAAGGAAATATCTTCCGTTCAAAACTGGAAAGAAGCTTTCTGAGAAACTGCTCTGTGTTCTGTTAATTCATCTCACAGAGTTACATCTTTCCCTTCAAGAAGCCTTTCGCTAAGGCTGTTCTTGTGGAATTGGCAAAGGGATATTTGGAAGCCCATAGAGGGCTATGGTGAAAAAGGAAATATCTTCCGTTCAAAACTGGAAAGAAGCTTTCTGAGAAACTGCTCTGTGTTCTGTTAATTCATCTCACAGAGTTACATCTTTCCCTTCAAGAAGCCTTTCGCTAATTCTGTTCTTGTGGAATTGGAAAAGGGATATTTGGAAGCCCATAGAGGGCTATGGTGAAAAAGGAAATATCTTCCGTTCAAAACTGGAAAGAAGCTTTCTGAGAAACTGCTCTGTGTTCTGTTAATTCATCTCACAGAGTTACATCTTTCCCTTCAAGAAGCCTTTCGCTAAGGCTGTTCTTGTGGAATTGGCAAAGGGATATTTGGAAGCCCATAGAGGGCTATGGTGAAAAAGTAAATATCTTCCGTTCAAAACTTGAAAGAAGCTTTCTGAGAAACTACTCTGTGTTCTGTTAATTCATCTCACAGGGTTACATCTTTCCCTTCAAGTAGCCTTTCGCTAAGGCTGTTCTTGTGGAATTCGCAAAGGGATATTTGGAAGCCCATAGACGGCTATGGTGAAAAAGGAAATATCTTCCCTTCAAAACTGGAAAGAAACTTTCTGAGAAACCGCTCTGTGTTCTGTTAATTCATCTCACAGAGTTACATCTTTCCCTTCAAGTAGCCTTTCGCTAAGGCTGTTCTTGTGGAATTGGCAAAGGGATATTTGGAAGCCCATAGAGGGCTATGGTGAAAAAGGAAATATCTTCCGTTCAAAACTGGAAAGAAGCTTTCTGAGAAACCGCTCTGTGTTTTGTTAATTCATCTCACAGAGTTACATCTTTCCCTTCAAGAAGCCTTTCGCTAAGGCTGTTCTTGTGGAATTCGCAAAGGGATATTTGGAAGCCCATAGACGGCTATGGTGAAAAAGGAAATATCTTCCCTTCAAAACTGGAAAGAAACTTTCTGAGAAACCGCTCTGTGTTCTGTTAATTCATCTCACAGAGTTACATCTTTCCCTTCAAGTAGCCTTTCGCTAAGGCTGTTCTTGTGGAATTGGCAAAGGGATATTTGGAAGCCCATAGAGGGCTATGGTGAAAAAGGAAATATCTTCCGTTCAAAACTGGAAAGAAGCTTTCTGAGAAACTGCTCTGTGTTCTATTAATTCATCTCACAGAGTTACATCTTTCCCTTCAAGAAGCCTTTCGCTAAGGCTGTTCTTGTGGAATTGGCAAAGGGATATTTGGAAGCCCATAGAGGGCTATGGTGAAAAAGGAAATATCTTCCGTTCAAAACTGGAAAGAAGCTTTCTGATGAACTGCTCTGTGTTCTGTTAATTCATCTCACAGAGTTACATCTTTCCCTTCAAGAAGCCTTTCGCTAAGGCTGTTCTTGTGGAATTGGCAAAGGGATATTTGGAAGCCCATAGAGGGCTATGGTGAAAAAGGAAATATCTTCCGTTCAAAACTGGAAAGAAGCTTTCTGAGAAACTGCTCTGTGTTCTGTTAATTCATCTCACAGAGTTACATCTTTCCCTTCAAGAAGCCTTTCGCTAAGGCTGTTCTTGTGGAATTGGCAAAGGGATATTTGGAAGCCCATAGAGGGCTATGGTGAAAAAGGAAATATCTTCCGTTCAAAACTGGAAAGAAGCTTTCTGAGAAACTGCTCTGTGTTCTGTTAATTCATCTCACAGAGTTACATCTTTCCCTTCAAGAAGCCTTTCGCTAAGGCTGTTCTTGTGGAATTGGCAAAGGGATATTTGGAAGCCCATAGAGGGCTATGGTGAAAAAGCAAATATCTTCCGTTCAAAACTGGAAAGAAGCTTTCTGAGAAACTGCTCTGTGTTCTGTTAATTCATCTCACAGAGTTACATCTTTCCCTTCAAGAAGCCTTTCGCTAAGGCTGTTCTTGTGGAATTGGCAAAGGGATATTTGGAAGCCCATAGAGGGCTATGGTGAAAAAGCAAATATCTTCCGTTCAAAACTGGAAAGAAGCTTTCTGAGAAACTGCTCTGTGTTCTGTTAATTCATCTCACAGAGTTACATCTTTCCCTTCAAGTAGCCTTTCGCTAAGACTGTTCTTGTGGAATTGGCAAAGGGATATTTGGAAGCCCATAGAGGGCTATGGTGAAAAAGGAAATATCTTCCGTTCAAAACTGGAAAGAAGCTTTCTGAGAAACTGCTCTGTGTTCTGTTAATTCATCTCACAGAGTTACATCTTTCCCTTCAAGAAGCCTTTCGCTAAGGCTGTTCTTGTGGAATTGGCAAAGGGATATTTGGAAGCCCATAGAGGGCTATGGTGAAAAAGGAAATATCTTCCGTTCAAAACTGGAAAGAAGCTTTCTGAGAAACGGCTCTGTGTTCTGTTAATTCATCTCACAGAGTTACATCTTTCCCTTCATGAAGCCTTTCGCTAAGGCTGTTCTTGTGGAATTGGCAAAGGGATATTTGGAAGCCCATAGAGGGCTATGGTGAAAAAGGAAATATCTTCCGTTCAAAACTGGAAAGAAGCTTTCTGAGAAACTGCTCTGTGTTCTGTTAATTCATCTCAAAGAGTTACATCTTTCCCTTCAAGAAGCCTTTCGCTAAGACTGTTCTTGTGGAATTGGCAAAGGGATATTTGGAAGCCCATAGAGGGCTATGGTGAAAAAGGAAATATCTTCCGTTCAAAACTGGAAAGAAGCTTTCTGATGAACTGCTCTGTGTTCTGTTAATTCATCTCACAGAGTTACATCTTTCCCTTCAAGAAGCCTTTCGATAAGGCTGTTCATGTGGAATTGGCAAAGGGATATTTGGAAGCCCATAGAGGGCTATGGTGAAAAAGGAAATATCTTCCGTTCAAAACTGGAAAGAAGCTTTCTGAGAAACTGCTCTGTGTTCTGTTAATTCATCTCACAGAGTTACATCTTTCCCTTCAAGAAGCCTTTCGCTAAGGCTGTTCTTGTGGAATTGGCAAAGGGATATTTGGAAGCCCATAGAGGGCTATGGTGAAAAAGGAAATATCTTCCGTTCAAAACTGGAAAGAAGCTTTCTGAGAAACTGCTCTGTGTTCTGTTAATTCATCTCAAAGAGTTACATCTTTCCCTTCAAGAAGCCTTTCGCTAAGACTGTTCTTGTGGAATTGGCAAAGGGATATTTGGAAGCCCATAGAGGGCTATCGTGAAAAAGGAAATATCTTCCGTTCAAAACTGGAAGGAAGCTTTCTGAGAAACTGCTCTGTGTTCTGTTAATTCATCTCACAGAGTTACATCTTTCCCTTCAAGAAGCCTTTCGCTAAGGCTGTTCTTGTGGAATTGGCAAAGGGATATTTGGAAGCCCATAGAGGGCTATGGTGAAAAAGGAAATATCTTCCGTTCAAAACTGGAAAGAAGCTTTCTGAGAAACTGCTCTGTGTTCTGTTAATTCATCTCACAGAGTTACATCTTTCCTTTCAAGAAGCCTTTCGCTAATTCTGTTCTTGTGGAATTGGAAAAGGGATATTTGGAAGCCCATAGAGGGCTATGGTGAAAAAGGAAATCTCTTCCGTTCAAAACTGGAAAGAAGCTTTCTGAGAAACTGCTCTGTGTTCTGTTAATTCATCTCACAGGGTTACATCTTTCCCTTCAAGTAGCCTTTCGCTAAGGCTGTTCTTGTGGAATTCGCAAAGGGATATTTGGAAGCCCATAGACGGCTATGGTGAAAAAGGAAATATCTTCCCTTCAAAACTGGAAAGAAACTTTCTGAGAAACCGCTCTGTGTTCTGTTAATTCATCTCACAGAGTTACATCTTTCCCTTCAAGAAGCCTTTCGCTAAGGCTGTTCTTGTGGAATTGGCAAAGGGATATTTGGAAGCCCATAGAGGGCTATGGTGAAAAAGGAAATATCTTCCGTTCAAAACTGGAAAGAAGCTTTCTGAGAAACCGCTCTGTGTTCTGTTAATTCATCTCACAGAGTTACATCTTTCCCTTCAAGAAGCCTTTCGCTAAGGCTGTTCTTGTGGAATTGGCAAAGGGATATTTGGAAGCCCATAGAGGGCTATGGTGAAAAAGGAAATATCTTCCGTTCAAAACTGGAAAGAAGCTTTCTGAGAAACTGCTCTGTGTTCGGTTAATTCATCTCACAGAGTTACATCTTTCCCTTCAAGAAGCCTTTCGCTAAGGCTGTTCTTGTGGAATTGGCAAAGGGATATTTGGAAGCCCATAGAGGGCTATGGTGAAAAAGGAAATATCTTCCGTTCAAAACTGGAAAGAAGCTTACTGAGAAACTGCTCTGTGTTCTGTTAATTCATCTCACAGAATTACATCTTTCCCTTCAAGAAGCCTTTCGCTAAGGCTGTTCTTGTGGAATTGGCAAAGGGATATTTGGAAGCCCATAGAGGGCTATGGTGAAAAAGGAAATATCTTCCGTTCAAAACTGGAAAGAAGCTTTCTGAGAAACTGCTCTGTGTTCTGTTAATTCATCTCACAGAGTTACATCTTTCCCTTCAAGAAGCCTTTCGCTAAGGCTGTTCTTGTGGAATTGGCAAAGGGATATTTGGAAGCCCATAGAGGGCTATGGTGAAAAAGCAAATATCTTCCGTTCAAAACTGGAAAGAAGCTTTCTGAGAAACTGCTCTGTGTTCTGTTAATTCATCTCACAGAGTTACATCTTTCCCTTCAAGTAGCCTTTCGCTAAGGCTGTTCTTGTGGAATTGGCAAAGGGATATTTGGAAGCCCATAGAGGGCTATGGTGAAAAAGGAAATATCTTCCGTTCAAAACTGGAAAGAAACTTTCTGAGAAACTGCTCTGTGTTCTGTTAATTCATCTCACAGAGTTACATCTTTCCCTTCAAGAAGCCTTTCGCTAAGGCTGTTCTTGTGGAATTGGCAAAGGGATATTTGGAAGCCCATAGAGGGCTATGGTGAAAAAGGAAATATCTTCCGTTCAAAACTGGAAAGAAGCTTTCTGAGAAACGGCTCTGTGTTCTGTTAATTCATCTCACAGAGTTACATCTTTCCCTTCATGAAGCCTTTCGCTAAGGCTGTTCTTCTGGAATTGGCAAAGGGATATTTGGAAGCCCATAGAGGGCTATGGTGAAAAAGGAAATATCTTCCGTTCAAAACTGGAAAGAAGCTTTCTGAGAAACCGCTCTGTGTTCTGTTAATTCATCTCACAGAGTTACATCTTTCCCTTCAAGAAGCCTTTCGCTAAGGCTGTTCTTGTGGAATTGGCAAAGGGATATTTGGAAGCCCATAGAGGGCTATGGTGAAAAAGGAAATATCTTCCGTTCAAAACTGGAAAGAAGCTTTCTGATGAACTGCTCTGTGTTCTGTTAATTCATCTCACAGAGTTACATCTTTCCCTTCAAGAAGCCTTTCGATAAGGCTGTTCATGTGGAATTGGCAAAGGGATATTTGGAAGCCCATAGAGGGCTATGGTGAAAAAGGAAATATCTTCCGTTCAAAACTGGAAAGAAGCTTTCTGAGAAACTGCTCTGTGTTCTGTTAATTCATCTCACAGAGTTACATCTTTCCCTTCAAGAAGCCTTTCGCTAAGGCTGTTCTTGTGGAATTGGCAAAGGGATATTTGGAAGCCCATAGAGGGCTATGGTGAAAAAGGAAATATCTTCCGTTCAAAACTGGAAAGAAGCTTTCTGAGAAACTGCTCTGTGTTCTGTTAATTCATCTCAAAGAGTTACATCTTTCCCTTCAAGAAGCCTTTCGCTAAGACTGTTCTTGTGGAATTGGCAAAGGGATATTTGGAAGCCCATAGAGGGCTATGGTGAAAAAGGAAATATCTTCCGTTCAAAACTGGAAAGAAGCTTTCTGAGAAACTGCTCTGTGTTCTGTTAATTCATCTCACAGAGTTACATCTTTCCCTTCAAGAAGCCTTTCGCTAAGGCTGTTCTTGTGGAATTGGCAAAGGGATATTTGGAAGCCCATAGAAGGCTATGGTGAAAAAGGAAATATCTTCCGTTCAAAACTGGAAAGAAGCTTTCTGAGAAACTGCTCTGTGTTCTGTTAATTCATCTCACAGAGTTACATCTTTCCCTTCAAGAAGCCTTTCGCTAATTCTGTTCTTGTGGAATTGGAAAAGGGATATTTGGAAGCCCATAGAGGGCTATGGTGAAAAAGGAAATATCTTCCGTTCAAAACTGGAAAGAAGCTTTCTGAGAAACTGCTCTGTGTTCTGTTAATTCATCTCACAGAGTTACATCTTTCCCTTCAAGAAGCCTTTCGCTAAGGCTGTTCTTGTGGAATTGGCAAAGGGATATTTGGAAGCCCATAGAGGGCTATGGTGAAAAAGTAAATATCTTCCGTTCAAAACTTGAAAGAAGCTTTCTGAGAAACTGCTCTGTGTTCTGTTAATTCATCTCACAGGGTTACATCTTTCCCTTCAAGTAGCCTTTCGCTAAGGCTGTTCTTGTGGAATTCGCAAAGGGATATTTGGAAGCCCATAGACGGCTATGGTGAAAAAGGAAATATCTTCCCTTCAAAACTGGAAAGAAACTTTCTGAGAAACCGCTCTGTGTTCTGTTAATTCATCTCACAGAGTTACATCTTTCCCTTCAAGTAGCCTTTCGCTAAGGCTGTTCTTGTGGAATTGGCAAAGGGATATTTGGAAGCCCATAGAGGGCTATGGTGAAAAAGGAAATATCTTCCGTTCAAAACTGGAAAGAAGCTTTCTGAGAAACCGCTCTGTGTTCTGTTAATTCATCTCACAGAGTTACATCTTTCCCTTCAAGAAGCCTTTCGCTAAGGCTGTTCTTGTGGAATTGGCAAAGGGATATTTGGAAGCCCATAGAGGGCTATGGTGAAAAAGGAAATATCTTCCGTTCAAAACTGGAAAGAAGCTTTCTGAGAAACTGCTCTGTGTTCGGTTAATTCATCTCACAGAGTTACATCTTTCCCTTCAAGAAGCCTTTCGCTAATTCTGTTCTTGTGGAATTGGAAAACGGATATTTGGAAGCCCATAGAGGGCTATGGTGAAAAAGGAAATATCTTCCGTTCAAAACTGGAAAGAAGCTTTCTGAGAAACTGCTCTGTGTTCTGTTAATTCATCTCACAGAGTTACATCTTTCCCTTCAAGAAGCCTTTCGCTAAGGCTGTTCTTGTGGAATTGGCAAAGGGATATTTGGAAGCCCATAGAGGGCTATGGTGAAAAAGGAAATATCTTCCGTTCAAAACTGGAAAGAAGCTTTCTGATGAACTGCTCTGTGTTCTGTTAATTCATCTCACAGAGTTACATCTTTCCCTTCAAGAAGCCTTTCGCTAAGGCTGTTCATGTGGAATTGGCAAAGGGATATTTGGAAGCCCATAGACGGCTATGGTGAAAAAGGAAATATCTTCCGTTCAAAACTGGAAAGAAGCTTTCTGAGAAACTCCTCTGTGTTCTGTTAATTCATCTCACAGAGTTACATCTTTCCCTTCAAGAAGCCTTTCGCTAAGGCTGTTCTTGTGGAATTGGCAAAGGGATATTTGGAAGCCCATAGAGGGCTATGGTGAAAAAGGAAATATCTTCCGTTCAAAACTGGAAAGAAGCTTTCTGAGAAACTGCTCTGTGTTCTGTTAATTCATCTCACAGAGTTACATCTTTCCCTTCAAGAAGCCTTTCGCTAAGGCTGTTCTTGTGGAATTGGCAAAGGGATATTTGGAAGCCCATAGAGGGCTATGGTGAAAAAGCAAATATCTTCCGTTCAAAACTGGAAAGAAGCTTTCTGAGAAACTGCTCTGTGTTCTGTTAATTCATCTCACAGAGTTACATCTTTCCCTTCAAGAAGCCTTTCGCTAAGGCTGTTCTTGTGGAATTGGCAAAGGGATATTTGGAAGCCCATAGAGGGCTATGGTGAAAAAGGAAATATCTTCCGTTCAAAACTGGAAAGAAGCTTTCTGAGAAACTGCTCTGTGTTCTGTTAATTCATCTCAAAGAGTTACATCTTTCCCTTCAAGAAGCCTTTCGCTAAGACTGTTCTTGTGGAATTGGCAAAGGGATATTTGGAAGCCCATAGAGGGCTATGGTGAAAAAGGAAATATCTTCCGTTCAAAACTGGAAAGAAGCTTTCTGAGAAACTGCTCTGTGTTCTGTTAATTCATCTCACAGAGTTACATCTTTCCCTTCAAGAAGCCTTTCGCTAAGGCTGTTCTTGTGGAATTGGCAAAGGGATATTTGGAAGCCCATAGAGGGCTATGGTGAAAAAGGAAAATCTTCCGTTCAAAACTGGAAAGAAGCTTTCTGAGAAACTGCTCTGTGTTCTGTTAATTCATCTCACAGAGTTACATCTTTCCCTTCAAGAAGCCTTTCGCTAAGGCTGTTCTTGTGGAATTGGCAAAGGGATATTTGGAAGCCCATAGAGGGCTATGGTGAAAAAGGAAATATCTTCCGTTCAAAACTGGAAAGAAGCTTTCTGAGAAACTGCTCTGTGTTCTGTTAATTCATCTCACAGAGTTACATCTTTCCCTTCAAGAAGCCTTTCGCTAAGACTGTTCTTGTGGAATTGGCAAAGGGATATTTGGAAGCCCATAGAGGGCTATGGTGAAAAAGGAAATATCTTCCGTTCAAAACTGGAAAGAAGCTTTCTGAGAAACTGCTCTGTGTTCTGTTAATTCATCTCACAGAGTTACATCTTTCCCTTCAAGAAGCCTTTCGCTAAGGCTGTTCTTGTGGAATTGGCAAAGGGATATTTGGAAGCCCATAGAGGGCTATGGTGAAAAAGGAAATATCTTCCGTTCAAAACTGGAAAGAAGCTTTCTGAGAAACCGCTCTGTGTTCTGTTAATTCATCTCACAGAGTTACATCTTTCCCTTCAAGAAGCCTTTCGCTAAGGCTGTTCTTGTGGAATTGGCAAAGGGATATTTGGAAGCCCATAGAGGGCTATGGTGAAAAAGGAAATATCTTCCGTTCAAAACTGGAAAGAAGCTTTCTGAGAAACTGCTCTGTGTTCTGTTAATTCATCTCACAGAGTTACATCTTTCCCTTCAAGAAGCCTTTCGCTAAGGCTGTTCTTGTGGAATTGGCAAAGGGATATTTGGAAGCCCATAGAGGGCTATGGTGAAAAAGTAAATATCTTCCGTTCAAAACTTGAAAGAAGCTTTCTGAGAAACTGCTCTGTGTTCTGTTAATTCATCTCACAGGGTTACATCTTTCCCTTCAAGTAGCCTTTCGCTAAGGCTGTTCTTGTGGAATTCGCAAAGGGATATTTGGAAGCCCATAGACGGCTATGGTGAAAAAGGAAATATCTTCCCTTCAAAACTGGAAAGAAACTTTCTGAGAAACCGCTCTGTCTTCTGTTAATTCATCTCACAGAGTTACATCTTTCCCTTCAAGTAGCCTTTCGCTAAGGCTGTTCTTGTGGAATTGGCAAAGGGATATTTGGAAGCCCATAGAGGGCTATGGTGGAAAAGGAAATATCTTCCGTTCAAAACTGGAAAGAAGCTTTCTGAGAAACCGCTCTGTGTTCTGTTAATTCATCTCACAGAGTTACATCTTTCCCTTCAAGAAGCCTTTCGCTAAGGCTGTTCTTGTGGAATTGGCAAAGGGATATTTGGAAGCCCATAGAGGGCTATGGTGAAAAAGGAAATATCTTCCGTTCAAAACTGGAAAGAAGCTTTCTGAGAAACCGCTCTGTGTTCTGTTAATTCATCTCACAGAGTTACATCTTTCCCTTCAAGAAGCCTTTCGCTAAGGCTGTTCTTGTGGAATTGGCAAAGGGATATTTGGAAGCCCATAGAGGGCTATGGTGAAAAAGGAAATATCTTCCGTTCAAAACTGGAAAGAAGCTTTCTGAGAAACTGCTCTGTGTTCGGTTAATTCATCTCACAGAGTTACATCTTTCCCTTCAAGAAGCCTTTCGATAAGGCTGTTCTTGTGGAATTGGCAAAGGGATATTTGGAAGCCCATAGAGGGCTATGGTGAAAAAGGGAATATCTTCCGTTCAAAACTGGAAAGAAGCTTTCTGAGAAACTGCTCTGTGTTCTGTTAATTCATCTCACAGAGTTACATCTTTCCCTTCAAGAAGCCTTTCGCTAAGGCTGTTCTTGTGGAATTGGCAAAGGGATATTTGGAAGCCCATAGAGGGCTATGGTGAAAAAGGAAATATCTTCCGTTCAAAACTGGAAAGAAGCTTTCTGAGAAACTGCTCTGTGTTCTGTTAATTCATCTCACAGAGTTACATCTTTCCCTTCAAGAAGCCTTTCGCTAAGGCTGTTCTTGTGGAATTGGCAAAGGGATATTTGGAAGCCCATAGAGGGCTATGGTGAAAAAGGAAATATCTTCCGTTCAAAACTGGAAAGAAGCTTTCTGAGAAACTGCTCTGTGTTCTGTTAATTCATCTCACAGAGTTACATCTTTCCCTTCATGAAGCCTTTCGCTAAGGCTGTTCTTCTGGAATTGGCAAAGGGATATTTGGAAGCCCATAGAGGGCTATGGTGAAAAAGGAAATATCTTCCGTTCAAAACTGGAAAGAAGCTTTCTGAGAAACCGCTCTGTGTTCTGTTAATTCATCTCACAGAGTTACATCTTTCCCTTCAAGAAGCCTTTCGCTAAGGCTGTTCTTGTGGAATTGGCAAAGGGATATTTGGAAGCCCATAGAGGGCTATGGTGAAAAAGGAAATATCTTCCGTTCAAAACTGGAAAGAAGCTTTCTGATGAACTGCTCTGTGTTCTGTTAATTCATCTCACAGAGTTACATCTTTCCCTTCAAGAAGCCTTTCGCTAAGGCTGTTCTTGTGGAATTGGCAAAGGGATATTTGGAAGCCCATAGAGGGCTATGGTGAAAAAGGAAATATCTTCCGTTCAAAACTGGAAAGAAGCTTTCTGAGAAACGGCTCTGTGTTCTGTTAATTCATCTCACAGAGTTACATCTTTCCCTTCATGAAGCCTTTCGCTAAGGCTGTTCTTCTGGAATTGGCAAAGGGATATTTGGAAGCCCATAGAGGGCTATGGTGAAAAAGGAAATATCTTCCGTTCAAAACTGGAAAGAAGCTTTCTGAGAAACCGCTCTGTGTTCTGTTAATTCATCTCACAGAGTTACATCTTTCCCTTCAAGAAGCCTTTCGCTAAGGCTGTTCTTGTGGAATTGGCAAAGGGATATTTGGAAGCCCATAGAGGGCTATGGTGAAAAAGGAAATATCTTCCGTTCAAAACTGGAAAGAAGCTTTCTGATGAACTGCTCTGTGTTCTGTTAATTCATCTCACAGAGTTACATCTTTCCCTTCAAGAAGCCTTTCGATAAGGCTGTTCATGTGGAATTGGCAAAGGGATATTTGGAAGCCCATAGAGGGCTATGGTGAAAAAGGAAATATCTTCCGTTCAAAACTGGAAAGAAGCTTTCTGAGAAACTGCTCTGTGTTCTGTTAATTCATCTCACAGAGTTACATCTTTCCCTTCAAGAAGCCTTTCGCTAAGGCTGTTCTTGTGGAATTGGCAAAGGGATATTTGGAAGCCCATAGAGGGCTATGGTGAAAAAGGAAATATCTTCCGTTCAAAACTGGAAAGAAGCTTTCTGAGAAACTGCTCTGTGTTCTGTTAATTCATCTCAAAGAGTTACATATTTCCCTTCAAGAAGCCTTTCGCTAAGACTGTTCTTGTGGAATTGGCAAAGGGATATTTGGAAGCCCATAGAGGGCTATGGTGAAAAAGGAAATATCTTCCGTTCAAAACTGGAAAGAAGCTTTCTGAGAAACTGCTCTGTGTTCTGTTAATTCATCTCACAGAGTTACATCTTTCCCTTCAAGAAGCCTTTCGCTAAGGCTGTTCTTGTGGAATTGACAAAGGGATATTTGGAAGCCCATAGAAGGCTATGGTGAAAAAGGAAATATCTTCCGTTCAAAACTGGAAAGAAGCTTTCTGAGAAACTGCTCTGTGTTCTGTTAATTCATCTCACAGAGTTACATCTTTCCCTTCAAGAAGCCTTTCGCTAATTCCGTTCTTGTGGAATTGGCAAAGGGATATTTGGAAGCCCATAGAGGGCTATGGTGAAAAAGGAAATATCTTCCGTTCAAAACTGGAAAGAAGCTTTCTGAGAAACTGCTCTGTGTTCTGTTAATTCATCTCACAGAGTTACATCTTTCCCTTCAAGAAGCCTTTCGCTAAGGCTGTTCTTGTGGAATTGGCAAAGGGATATTTGGAAGCCCATAGAGGGCTATGGTGAAAAAGTAAATATCTTCCGTTCAAAACTTGAAAGAAGCTTTCTGAGAAACTGCTCTGTGTTCTGTTAATTCATCTCACAGGGTTACATCTTTCCCTTCAAGTAGCCTTTCGCTAAGGCTGTTCTTGTGGAATTCGCAAAGGGATATTTGGAAGCCCATAGACGGCTATGGTGAAAAAGGAAATATCTTCCCTTCAAAACTGGAAAGAAACTTTCTGAGAAACCGCTCTGTGTTCTGTTAATTCATCTCACAGAGTTACATCTTTCCCTTCAAGTAGCCTTTCGCTAAGGCTGTTCTTGTGGAATTGGCAAAGGGATATTTGGAAGCCCATAGAGGGCTATGGTGAAAAAGGAAATATCTTCCGTTCAAAACTGGAAAGAAGCTTTCTGAGAAACCGCTCTGTGTTCTGTTAATTCATCTCACAGAGTTACATCTTTCCCTTCAAGAAGCCTTTCGATAAGGCTGTTCTTGTGGAATTGGCAAAGGGATATTTGGAAGCCCATAGAGGGCTATGGTGAAAAAGGAAATATCTTCCGTTCAAAACTGGAAAGAAGCTTTCTGAGAAACTGCTCTGTGTTCTGTTAATTCATCTCACAGAGTTACATCTTTCCCTTCAAGAAGCCTTTCGCTAAGGCTGTTCTTGTGGAATTTGCAAAGGGATATTTGGAAGCCCATAGAGGGCTATGGTGAAAAAGCAAATATCTTCCGTTCAAAACTGGAAAGAAGCTTTCTGAGAAACTGCTCTGTGTTCTGTTAATTCATCTCACAGAGTTACATCTTTCCCTTCAAGTAGCCTTTCGCTAAGGCTGTTCTTGTGGAATTGGCAAAGGGATATTTGGAAGCCCATAGAGGGCTATGGTGAAAAAGGAAATATCTTCCGTTCAAAACTGGAAAGAAACTTTCTGAGAAACTGCTCTGTGTTCTGTTAATTCATCTCACAGAGTTACATCTTTCCCTTCAAGAAGCCTTTCGCTAAGGCTGTTCTTGTGGAATTGGCAAAGGGATATTTGGAAGCCCATAGAGGGCTATGGTGAAAAAGGAAATATCTTCCGTTCAAAACTGGAAAGAAGCTTTCTGAGAAACGGCTCTGTGTTCTGTTAATTCATCTCACAGAGTTACATCTTTCCCTTCATGAAGCCTTTCGCTAAGGCTGTTCTTCTGGAATTGGCAAAGGGATATTTGGAAGCCCATAGAGGGCTATGGTGAAAAAGGAAATATCTTCCGTTCAAAACTGGAAAGAAGCTTTCTGAGAAACCGCTCTGTGTTCTGTTAATTCATCTCACAGAGTTACATCTTTCCCTTCAAGAAGCCTTTCGCTAAGGCTGTTCTTGTGGAATTGGCAAAGGGATATTTGGAAGCCCATAGAGGGCTATGGTGAAAAAGGAAATATCTTCCGTTCAAAACTGGAAAGAAGCTTTCTGATGAACTGCTCTGTGTTCTGTTAATTCATCTCACAGAGTTACATCTTTCCCTTCAAGAAGCCTTTCGATAAGGCTGTTCATGTGGAATTGGCAAAGGGATATTTGGAAGCCCATAGAGGGCTATGGTGAAAAAGGAAATATCTTCCGTTCAAAACTGGAAAGAAGCTTTCTGAGAAACTGCTCTGTGTTCTGTTAATTCATCTCACAGAGTTACATCTTTCCCTTCAAGAAGCCTTTCGCTAAGGCTGTTCTTGTGGAATTGGCAAAGGGATATTTGGAAGCCCATAGAGGGCTATGGTGAAAAAGGAAATATCTTCCGTTCAAAACTGGAAAGAAGCTTTCTGAGAAACTGCTCTGTGTTCTGTTAATTCATCTCACAGAGTTACATCTTTCCCTTCAAGAAGCCTTTCGCTAAGGCTGTTCTTGTGGAATTGGCAAAGGGATATTTGGAAGCCCATAGAAGGCTATGGTGAAAAAGGAAATATCTTCCGTTCAAAACTGGAAAGAAGCTTTCTGAGAAACTGCTCTGTGTTCTGTTAATTCATCTCACAGAGTTACATCTTTCCCTTCAAGAAGCCTTTCGCTAATTCTGTTCTTGTGGAATTGGAAAAGGGATATTTGGAAGCCCATAGAGGGCTATGGTGAAAAAGGAAATATCTTCCGTTCAAAACTGGAAAGAAGCTTTCTGAGAAACTGCTCTGTGTTCTGTTAATTCATCTCACAGAGTTACATCTTTCCCTTCAAGAAGCCTTTCGCTAAGGCTGTTCTTGTGGAATTGGCAAAGGGATATTTGGAAGCCCATAGAGGGCTATGGTGAAAAAGGAAATATCTTCCGTTCAAAACTTGAAAGAAGCTTTCTGAGAAACTGCTCTGTGTTCTGTTAATTCATCTCACAGGGTTACATCTTTCCCTTCAAGTAGCCTTTCGCTAAGGCTGTTCTTGTGGAATTCGCAAAGGGATATTTGGAAGCCCATAGACGGCTATGGTGAAAAAGGAAATATCTTCCCTTCAAAACTGGAAAGAAACTTTCTGAGAAACCGCTCTGTGTTCTGTTAATTCATCTCACAGAGTTACATCTTTCCCTTCAAGTAGCCTTTCGCTAAGGCTGTTCTTGTGGAATTGGCAAAGGGATATTTGGAAGCCCATAGAGGGCTATGGTGAAAAAGGAAATATCTTCCGTTCAAAACTGGAAAGAAGCTTTCTGAGAAACCGCTCTGTGTTCTGTTAATTCATCTCACAGAGTTACATCTTTCCCTTCAAGAAGCCTTTCGCTAAGGCTGTTCTTGTGGAATTTGCAAAGGGATATTTGGAAGCCCATAGAGGGCTATGGTGAAAAAGGAAATATCTTCCGTTCAAAACTGGAAAGAAGCTTTCTGAGAAACTGCTCTGTGTTCGGTTAATTCATCTCACAGAGTTACATCTTTCCCTTCAAGAAGCCTTTCGCTAATTCTGTTCTTGTGGAATTGGAAAAGGGATATTTGGAAGCCCATAGAGGGCTATGGTGAAAAAGGAAATATCTTCCGTTCAAAACTGGAAAGAAGCTTTCTGAGAAACTGCTCTGTGTTCTGTTAATTCATCTCACAGAGTTACATCTTTCCCTTCAAGAAGCCTTTCGCTAATTCTGTTCTTGTGGAATTGGAAAAGGGATATTTGGAAGCCCATAGAGGGCTATGGTGAAAAAGGAAATATCTTCCGTTCAAAACTGGAAAGAAGCTTTCTGAGAAACTGCTCTGTGTTCTGTTAATTCATCTCACAGAGTTACATCTTTCCCTTCAAGAAGCCTTTCGCTAAGGCTGTTCTTGTGGAATTGGCAAAGGGATATTTGGAAGCCCATAGAGGGCTATGGTGAAAAAGTAAATATCTTCCGTTCAAAACTTGAAAGAAGCTTTCTGAGAAACTGCTCTGTGTTCTGTTAATTCATCTCACAGGGTTACATCTTTCCCTTCAAGTAGCCTTTCGCTAAGGCTGTTCTTGTGGAATTCGCAAAGGGATATTTGGAAGCCCATAGACGGCTATGGTGAAAAAGGAAATATCTTCCCTTCAAAACTGGAAAGAAACTTTCTGAGAAACCGCTCTGTGTTCTGTTAATTCATCTCACAGAGTTACATCTTTCCCTTCAAGTAGCCTTTCGCTAAGGCTGTTCTTGTGGAATTGGCAAAGGGATATTTGGAAGCCCATAGAGGGCTATGGTGAAAAAGGAAATATCTTCCGTTCAAAACTGGAAAGAAGCTTTCTGAGAAACCGCTCTGTGTTCTGTTAATTCATCTCACAGAGTTACATCTTTCCCTTCAAGAAGCCTTTCGCTAAGGCTGTTCTTGTGGAATTTGCAAAGGGATATTTGGAAGCCCATAGAGGGCTATGGTGAAAAAGGAAATATCTTCCGTTCAAAACTGGAAAGAAGCTTTCTGAGAAACTGCTCTGTGTTCGGTTAATTCATCTCACAGAGTTACATCTTTCCCTTCAAGAAGCCTTTCGCTAATTCTGTTCTTGTGGAATTGGAAAAGGGATATTTGGAAGCCCATAGAGGGCTATGGTGAAAAAGGAAATATCTTCCGTTCAAAACTGGAAAGAAGCTTTCTGAGAAACTGCTCTGTGTTCTGTTAATTCATCTCACAGAGTTACATCTTTCCCTTCAAGAAGCCTTTCGCTAAGGCTGTTCTTGTGGAATTGGCAAAGGGATATTTGGAAGCCCATAGAGGGCTATGGTGAAAAAGGAAATATCTTCCGTTCAAAACTGGAAAGAAGCTTTCTGATGAACTGCTCTGTGTTCTGTTAATTCATCTCACAGAGTTACATCTTTCCCTTCAAGAAGCCTTTCGCTAAGGCTGTTCATGTGGAATTGGCAAAGGGATATTTGGAAGCCCATAGACGGCTATGGTGAAAAAGGAAATATCTTCCGTTCAAAACTGGAAAGAAGCTTTCTGAGAAGCTGCTCTGTGTTCTGTTAATTCATCTCACAGAGTTACATCTTTCCCTTCAAGAAGCCTTTCGCTAAGGCTGTTCTTGTGGAATTGGCAAAGGGATATTTGGAAGCCCATAGAGGGCTATGGTGAAAAAGGAAATATCTTCCGTTCAAAACTGGAAAGAAGCTTTCTGAGAAACTGCTCTGTGTTCTGTTAATTCATCTCACAGAGTTACATCTTTCCCTTCAAGAAGCCTTTCGCTAAGGCTGTTCTTGTGGAATTGGCAAAGGGATATTTGGAAGCCCATAGAGGGCTATGGTGAAAAAGCAAATATCTTCCGTTCAAAACTGGAAAGAAGCTTTCTGAGAAACTGCTCTGTGTTCTGTTAATTCATCTCACAGAGTTACATCTTTCCCTTCAAGAAGCCTTTCGCTAAGGCTGTTCTTGTGGAATTGGCAAAGGGATATTTGGAAGCCCATAGAGGGCTATGGTGAAAAAGGAAATATCTTCCGTTCAAAACTGGAAAGAAGCTTTCTGAGAAACTGCTCTGTGTTCTGTTAATTCATCTCAAAGAGTTACATCTTTCCCTTCAAGAAGCCTTTCGCTAAGACTGTTCTTGTGGAATTGGCAAAGGGATATTTGGAAGCCCATAGAGGGCTATGGTGAAAAAGGAAATATCTTCCGTTCAAAACTGGAAAGAAGCTTTCTGAGAAACTGCTCTGTGTTCTGTTAATTCATCTCACAGAGTTACATCTTTCCCTTCAAGAAGCCTTTCGCTAAGGCTGTTCTTGTGGAATTGGCAAAGGGATATTTGGAAGCCCATAGAGGGCTATGGTGAAAAAGGAAATATCTTCCGTTCAAAACTGGAAAGAAGCTTTCTGAGAAACTGCTCTGTGTTCTGTTAATTCATCTCACAGAGTTACATCTTTCCCTTCAAGAAGCCTTTCGCTAAGGCTGTTCTTGTGGAATTGGCAAAGGGATATTTGGAAGCCCATAGAGGGCTATGGTGAAAAAGGAAATATCTTCCGTTCAAAACTGGAAAGAAGCTTTCTGAGAAACTGCTCTGTGTTCTGTTAATTCATCTCACAGAGTTACATCTTTCCCTTCAAGAAGCCTTTCGCTAAGACTGTTCTTGTGGAATTGGCAAAGGGATATTTGGAAGCCCATAGAGGGCTATGGTGAAAAAGGAAATATCTTCCGTTCAAAACTGGAAAGAAGCTTTCTGAGAAACTGCTCTGTGTTCTGTTAATTCATCTCACAGAGTTACATCTTTCCCTTCAAGAAGCCTTTCGCTAAGGCTGTTCTTGTGGAATTGGCAAAGGGATATTTGGAAGCCCATAGAGGGCTATGGTGAAAAAGGAAATACCTTCCGTTCAAAACTGGAAAGAAGCTTTCTGAGAAACCGCTCTGTGTTCTGTTAATTCATCTCACAGAGTTACATCTTTCCCTTCAAGAAGCCTTTCGCTAAGGCTGTTCTTGTGGAATTGGCAAAGGGATATTTGGAAGCCCATAGAGGCCTATGGTGAAAAAGGAAATATCTTCCGTTCAAAACTGGAAAGAAGCTTTCTGAGAAACTGCTCTGTGTTCTGTTAATTCATCTCACAGAGTTACATCTTTCCCTTCAAGAAGCCTTTCGCTAAGGCTGTTCTTGTGGAATTGGCAAAGGGATATTTGGAAGCCCATAGAGGGCTATGGTGAAAAAGTAAATATCTTCCGTTCAAAACTTGAAAGAAGCTTTCTGAGAAACTGCTCTGTGTTCTGTTAATTCATCTCACAGGGTTACATCTTTCCCTTCAAGTAGCCTTTCGCTAAGGCTGTTCTTGTGGAATTCGCAAAGGGATATTTGGAAGCCCATAGACGGCTATGGTGAAAAAGGAAATATCTTCCCTTCAAAACTGGAAAGAAACTTTCTGAGAAACCGCTCTGTGTTCTGTTAATTCATCTCACAGAGTTACATCTTTCCCTTCAAGTAGCCTTTCGCTAAGGCTGTTCTTGTGGAATTGGCAAAGGGATATTTGGAAGCCCATAGAGGGCTATGGTGAAAAAGGAAATATCTTCCGTTCAAAACTGGAAAGAAGCTTTCTGAGAAACCGCTCTGTGTTCTGTTAATTCATCTCACAGAGTTACATCTTTCCCTTCAAGAAGCCTTTCGCTAAGGCTGTTCTTGTGGAATTGGCAAAGGGATATTTGGAAGCCCATAGAGGGCTATGGTGAAAAAGGAAATATCTTCCGTTCAAAACTGGAAAGAAGCTTTCTGAGAAACCGCTCTGTGTTCTGTTAATTCATCTCACAGAGTTACATCTTTCCCTTCAAGAAGCCTTTCGCTAAGGCTGTTCTTGTGGAATTGGCAAAGGGATATTTGGAAGCCCATAGAGGGCTATGGTGAAAAAGGAAATATCTTCCGTTCAAAACTGGAAAGAAGCTTTCTGAGAAACTGCTCTGTGTTCGGTTAATTCATCTCACAGAGTTACATCTTTCCCTTCAAGAAGCCTTTCGATAAGGCTGTTCTTGTGGAATTGGCAAAGGGATATTTGGAAGCCCATAGAGGGCTATGGTGAAAAAGGGGATATCTTCCGTTCAAAACTGGAAAGAAGCTTTCTGAGAAACCGCTCTGTGTTCTGTTAATTCATCTCACAGAGTTACATCTCTCCCTTCAAGAAGCCTTTCGCTAAGGCTGTTCTTGTGGAATTGGCAAAGGGATATTTGGAAGCCCATAGAGGGCTATGGTGAAAAAGGAAATATCTTCCGTTCAAAACTGGAAAGAAGCTTTCTGAGAAACTGCTCTGTGTTCTGTTAATTCATCTCACAGAGTTACATCTTTCCCTTCAAGAAGCCTTTCGCTAAGGCTGTTCTTGTGGAATTGGCAAAGGGATATTTGGAAGCCCATAGAGGGCTATGGTGAAAAAGGAAATATCTTCCGTTCAAAACTGGAAAGAAGCTTTCTGAGAAACGGCTCTGTGTTCTGTTAATTCATCTCACAGAGTTACATCTTTCCCTTCATGAAGCCTTTCGCTAAGGCTGTTCTTCTGGAATTGGCAAAGGGATATTTGGAAGCCCATAGAGGGCTATGGTGAAAAAGGAAATATCTTCCGTTCAAAACTGGAAAGAAGCTTTCTGAGAAACCGCTCTGTGTTCTGTTAATTCATCTCACAGAGTTACATCTTTCCCTTCAAGAAGCCTTTCGCTAAGGCTGTTCTTGTGGAATTGGCAAAGGGATATTTGGAAGCCCATAGAGGGCTATGGTGAAAAAGGAAATATCTTCCGTTCAAAACTGGAAAGAAGCTTTCTGATGAACTGCTCTGTGTTCTGTTAATTCATCTCACAGAGTTACATCTTTCCCTTCAAGAAGCCTTTCGCTAAGGCTGTTCTTGTGGAATTGGCAAAGGGATATTTGGAAGCCCATAGAGGGCTATGGTGAAAAAGGAAATATCTTCCGTTCAAAACTGGAAAGAAGCTTTCTGAGAAACGGCTCTCTGTTCTGTTAATTCATCTCACAGAGTTACATCTTTCCCTTCATGAAGCCTTTCGCTAAGGCTGTTCTTCTGGAATTGGCAAAGGGATATTTGGAAGCCCATAGAGGGCTATGGTGAAAAAGGAAATATCTTCCGTTCAAAACTGGAAAGAAGCTTTCTGAGAAACCGCTCTGTGTTCTGTTAATTCATCTCACAGAGTTACATCTTTCCCTTCAAGAAGCCTTTCGCTAAGGCTGTTCTTGTGGAATTGGCAAAGGGATATTTGGAAGCCCATAGAGGGCTATGGTGAAAAAGGAAATATCTTCCGTTCAAAACTGGAAAGAAGCTTTCTGATGAACTGCTCTGTGTTCTGTTAATTCATCTCACAGAGTTACATCTTTCCCTTCAAGAAGCCTTTCGATAAGGCTGTTCATGTGGAATTGGCAAAGGGATATTTGGAAGCCCATAGAGGGCTATGGTGAAAAAGGAAATATCTTCCGTTCAAAACTGGAAAGAAGCTTTCTGAGAAACTGCTCTGTGTTCTGTTAATTCATCTCACAGAGTTACATCTTTCCCTTCAAGAAGCCTTTCGCTAAGGCTGTTCTTGTGGAATTGGCAAAGGGATATTTGGAAGCCCATAGAGGGCTATGGTGAAAAAGGAAATATCTTCCGTTCAAAACTGGAAAGAAGCTTTCTGAGAAACTGCTCTGTGTTCTGTTAATTCATCTCAAAGAGTTACATCTTTCCCTTCAAGAAGCCTTTCGCTAAGACTGTTCTTGTGGAATTGGCAAAGGGATATTTGGAAGCCCATAGAGGGCTATGGTGAAAAAGGAAATATCTTCCGTTCAAAACTGGAAAGAAGCTTTCTGAGAAACTGCTCTGTGTTCTGTTAATTCATCTCACAGAGTTACATCTTTCCCTTCAAGAAGCCTTTCGCTAAGGCTGTTCTTGTGGAATTGACAAAGGGATATTTGGAAGCCCATAGAAGGCTATGGTGAAAAAGGAAATATCTTCCGTTCAAAACTGGAAAGAAGCTTTCTGAGAAACTGCTCTGTGTTCTGTTAATTCATCTCACAGAGTTACATCTTTCCCTTCAAGAAGCCTTTCGCTAATTCTGTTCTTGTGGAATTGGAAAAGGGATATTTGGAAGCCCATAGAGGGCTATGGTGAAAAAGGAAATATCTTCCGTTCAAAACTTGAAAGAAGCTTTCTGAGAAACTGCTCTGTGTTCTGTTAATTCATCTCACAGGGTTACATCTTTCCCTTCAAGTAGCCTTTCGCTAAGGCTGTTCTTGTGGAATTCGCAAAGGGATATTTGGAAGCCCATAGACGGCTATGGTGAAAAAGGAAATATCTTCCCTTCAAAACTGGAAAGAAACTTTCTGAGAAACCGCTCTGTGTTCTGTTAATTCATCTCACAGAGTTACATCTTTCCCTTCAAGTAGCCTTTCGCTAAGGCTGTTCTTGTGGAATTGGCAAAGGGATATTTGGAAGCCCATAGAGGGCTATGGTGAAAAAGGAAATATCTTCCGTTCAAAACTGGAAAGAAGCTTTCTGAGAAACCGCTCTGTGTTCTGTTAATTCATCTCACAGAGTTACATCTTTCCCTTCAAGAAGCCTTTCGCTAAGGCTGTTCTTGTGGAATTGGCAAAGGGATATTTGGAAGCCCATAGAGGGCTATGGTGAAAAAGGAAATATCTTCCGTTCAAAACTGGAAAGAAGCTTTCTGAGAAACTGCTCTGTGTTCGGTTAATTCATCTCACAGAGTTACATCTTTCCCTTCAAGAAGCCTTTCGCTAATTCTGTTCTTGTGGAATTGGAAAAGGGATATTTGGAAGCCCATAGAGGGCTATGGTGAAAAAGGAAATATCTTCCGTTCAAAACTGGAAAGAAGCTTTCTGAGAAACTGCTCTGTGTTCTGTTAATTCATCTCACAGAGTTACATCTTTCCCTTCAAGAAGCCTTTCGCTAAGGCTGTTCTTGTGGAATTGGCAAAGGGATATTTGGAAGCCCATAGAGGGCTATGGTGAAAAAGTAAATATCTTCCGTTCAAAACTTGAAAGAAGCTTTCTGAGAAACTGCTCTGTGTTCTGTTAATTCATCTCACAGGGTTACATCTTTCCCTTCAAGTAGCCTTTCGCTAAGGCTGTTCTTGTGGAATTCGCAAAGGGATATTTGGAAGCCCATAGACGGCTATGGTGAAAAAGGAAATATCTTCCCTTCAAAACTGGAAAGAAACTTTCTGAGAAACCGCTCTGTGTTCTGTTAATTCATCTCACAGAGTTACATCTTTCCCTTCAAGTAGCCTTTCGCTAAGGCTGTTCTTGTGGAATTGGCAAAGGGATATTTGGAAGCCCATAGAGGGCTATGGTGAAAAAGGAAATATCTTCCGTTCAAAACTGGAAAGAAGCTTTCTGAGAAACCGCTCTGTGTTCTGTTAATTCATCTCACAGAGTTACATCTTTCCCTTCAAGAAGCCTTTCGCTAAGGCTGTTCTTGTGGAATTGGCAAAGGGATATTTGGAAGCCCATAGAGGGCTATGGTGAAAAAGGAAATATCTTCCGTTCAAAACTGGAAAGAAGCTTTCTGAGAAACTGCTCTGTGTTCGGTTAATTCATCTCACAGAGTTACATCTTTCCCTTCAAGAAGCCTTTCGCTAAGGCTGTTCTTGTGGAATTGGCAAAGGGATATTTGGAAGCCCATAGAGGGCTATGGTGAAAAAGGAAATATCTTCCGTTCAAAACTGGAAAGAAGCTTACTGAGAAACTGCTCTGTGTTCTGTTAATTCATCTCACAGAATTACATCTTTCCCTTCAAGAAGCCTTTCGCTAAGGCTGTTCTTGTGGAATTGGCAAAGGGATATTTGGAAGCCCATAGAGGGCTATGGTGAAAAAGGAAATATCTTCCGTTCAAAACTGGAAAGAAGCTTTCTGAGAAACTACTCTGTGTTCTGTTAATTCATCTCACAGAGTTACATCTTTCCCTTCAAGAAGCCTTTCGCTAAGGCTGTTCTTGTGGAATTGGCAAAGGGATATTTGGAAGCCCATAGAGGGCTATGGTGAAAAAGCAAATATCTTCCGTTCAAAACTGGAAAGAAGCTTTCTGAGAAACTGCTCTGTGTTCTGTTAATTCATCTCACAGAGTTACATCTTTCCCTTCAAGTAGCCTTTCGCTAAGGCTGTTCTTGTGGAATTGGCAAAGGGATATTTGGAAGCCCATAGAGGGCTATGGTGAAAAAGGAAATATCTTCCGTTCAAAACTGGAAAGAAACTTTCTGAGAAACTGCTCTGTGTTCTGTTAATTCATCTCACAGAGTTACATCTTTCCCTTCAAGAAGCCTTTCGCTAAGGCTGTTCTTGTGGAATTGGCAAAGGGATATTTGGAAGCCCATAGAGGGCTATGGTGAAAAAGGAAATATCTTCCGTTCAAAACTGGAAAGAAGCTTTCTGAGAAACGGCTCTGTGTTCTGTTAATTCATCTCACAGAGTTACATCTTTCCCTTCATGAAGCCTTTCGCTAAGGCTGTTCTTCTGGAATTGGCAAAGGGATATTTGGAAGCCCATAGAGGGCTATGGTGAAAAAGGAAATATCTTCCGTTCAAAACTGGAAAGAAGCTTTCTGAGAAACCGCTCTGTGTTCTGTTAATTCATCTCACAGAGTTACATCTTTCCCTTCAAGAAGCCTTTCGCTAAGGCTGTTCTTGTGGAATTGGCAAAGGGATATTTGGAAGCCCATAGAGGGCTATGGTGAAAAAGGAAATATCTTCCGTTCAAAACTGGAAAGAAGCTTTCTGATGAACTGCTCTGTGTTCTGTTAATTCATCTCACAGAGTTACATCTTTCCCTTCAAGAAGCCTTTCGCTAAGGCTGTTCATGTGGAATTGGCAAAGGGATATTTGGAAGCCCATAGAGGGCTATGGTGAAAAAGGAAATATCTTCCGTTCAAAACTGGAAAGAAGCTTTCTGAGAAACTGCTCTGTGTTCTGTTAATTCATCTCACAGAGTTACATCTTTCCCTTCAAGAAGCCTTTCGCTAAGGCTGTTCTTGTGGAATTGGCAAAGGGATATTTGGAAGCCCATAGAGGGCTATGGTGAAAAAGGAAATATCTTCCGTTCAAAACTGGAAAGAAGCTTTCTGAGAAACTGCTCTGTGTTCTGTTAATTCATCTCAAAGAGTTACATCTTTCCCTTCAAGAAGCCTTTCGCTAAGACTGTTCTTGTGGAATTGGCAAAGGGATATTTGGAAGCCCATAGAGGGCTATGGTGAAAAAGGAAATATCTTCCGTTCAAAACTGGAAAGAAGCTTTCTGAGAAACTGCTCTGTGTTCTGTTAATTCATCTCACAGAGTTACATCTTTCCCTTCAAGAAGCCTTTCGCTAAGGCTGTTCTTGTGGAATTGGCAAAGGGATATTTGGAAGCCCATAGAGGGCTATGGTGAAAAAGGAAATATCTTCCGTTCAAAACTGGAAAGAAGCTTTCTGAGAAACTGCTCTGTGTTCTGTTAATTCATCTCACAGAGTTACATCTTTCCCTTCAAGAAGCCTTTCGCTAATTCTGTTCTTGTGGAATTGGAAAAGGGATATTTGGAAGCCCATAGAGGGCTATGGTGAAAAAGGAAATATCTTCCGTTCAAAACTGGAAAGAAGCTTTCTGAGAAACTGCTCTGTGTTCTGTTAATTCATCTCACAGAGTTACATCTTTCCCTTCAAGAAGCCTTTCGCTAAGGCTGTTCTTGTGGAATTGGCAAAGGGATATTTGGAAGCCCATAGAGGGCTATGGTGAAAAAGTAAATATCTTCCGTTCAAAACTTGAAAGAAGCTTTCTGAGAAACTGCTCTGTGTTCTGTTAATTCATCTCACAGGGTTACATCTTTCCCTTCAAGTAGCCTTTCGCTAAGGCTGTTCTTGTGGAATTCGCAAAGGGATATTTGGAAGCCCATAGAAGGCTATGGTGAAAAAGGAAATATCTTCCCTTCAAAACTGGAAAGAAACTTTCTGAGAAACCGCTCTGTGTTCTGTTAATTCATCTCACAGAGTTACATCTTTCCCTTCAAGTAGCCTTTCGCTAAGGCTGTTCTTGTGTTATTGGCAAAGGGATATTTGGAAGCCCATAGAGGGCTATGGTGAAAAAGGAAATATCTTCCGTTCAAAACTGGAAAGAAGCTTTCTGAGAAACTGCTCTGTGTTCTGTTAATTCATCTCACAGAGTTACATCTTTCCCTTCAAGAAGCCTTTCGCTAAGGCTGTTCTTCTGGAATTGGCAAAGGGATATTTGGAAGCCCTTAGAGGGCTATGGTGAAAAAGGAAATATCTTCCGTTCAAAACTGGAAAGAAGCTTTCTGAGAAACTGCTCTGTGTTCTGTTAATTCATCTCACAGAGTTACATCTTTCCCTTCAAGAAGCCTTTCGCTAATTCTGTTCTTGTGGAATTGGAAAAGGGATATTTGGAAGCCCATAGAGGGCTATGGTGAAAAAGGAAATATCTTCCGTTCAAAACTGGAAAGAAGCTTTCTGAGAAACTGCTCTGTGTTCTATTAATTCATCTCACAGAGTTACATCTTTCCCTTCAAGAAGCCTTTCGCTAAGGCTGTTCTTGTGGAATTGGCAAAGGGATATTTGGAAGCCCATAGAGGGCTATGGTGAAAAAGGAAATATCTTCCGTTCAAAACTGGAAAGAAGCTTTCTGAGAAACTGCTCTGTGTTCTGTTAATTCATCTCACAGAGTTACATCTTTCCCTTCAAGAAGCCTTTCGCTAAGGCTGTTCTTGTGGAATTGGCAAAGGGATATTTGGAAGCCCATAGAGGGCTATGGTGAAAAAGGAAATATCTTCCGTTCAAAACTGGAAAGAAGCTTTCTGAGAAACTGCTCTGTGTTCTGTTAATTCATCTCACAGAGTTACATCTTTCCCTTCAAGAAGCCTTTCGCTAAGGCTGTTCTTGTGGAATTGGCAAAGGGATATTTGGAAGCCCATAGAGGGCTATGGTGAAAAAGGAAATATCTTCCGTTCAAAACTGGAAAGAAGCTTTCTGAGAAACTGCTCTGTGTTCTGTTAATTCATCTCACAGAGTTACATCTTTCCCTTCAAGAAGCCTTTCGCTAATTCTGTTCTTGTGGAATTGGAAAAGGGATATTTGGAAGCCCATAGAGGGCTATGGTGAAAAAGGAAATATCTTCCGTTCAAAACTGGAAAGAAGCTTTCTGAGAAACTGCTCTGTGTTCTGTTAATTCATCTCACAGAGTTACATCTTTCCCTTCAAGAAGCCTTTCGCTAAGGCTGTTCTTGTGGAATTGGCAAAGGGATATTTGGAAGCCCATAGAGGGCTATGGTGAAAAAGTAAATATCTTCCGTTCAAAACTTGAAAGAAGCTTTCTGAGAAACTGCTCTGTGTTCTGTTAATTCATCTCACAGGGTTACATCTTTCCCTTCAAGTAGCCTTTCGCTAAGGCTGTTCTTGTGGAATTCGCAAAGGGATATTTGGAAGCCCATAGACGGCTATGGTGAAAAAGGAAATATCTTCCCTTCAAAACTGGAAAGAAACTTTCTGAGAAACCGCTCTGTGTTCTGTTAATTCATCTCACAGAGTTACATCTTTCCCTTCAAGTAGCCTTTCGCTAAGGCTGTTCTTGTGGAATTGGCAAAGGGATATTTGGAAGCCCATAGAGGGCTATGGTGAAAAAGGAAATATCTTCCGTTCAAAACTGGAAAGAAGCTTTCTGAGAAACCGCTCTGTGTTCTGTTAATTCATCTCACCGAGTTACATCTTTCCCTTCAAGAAGCCTTTCGCTAAGGCTGTTCTTGTGGAATTGGCAAAGGGATATTTGGAAGCCCATAGAGGGCTATGGTGAAAAAGGAAATATCTTCCGTTCAAAACTGGAAAGAAGCTTTCTGAGAAACTGCTCTGTGTTCGGTTAATTCATCTCACAGAGTTACATCTTTCCCTTCAAGAAGCCTTTCGATAAGGCTGTTCTTGTGGAATTGGCAAAGGGATATTTGGAAGCCCATAGAGGGCTATGGTGAAAAAGGGAATATCTTCCGTTCAAAACTGGAAAGAAGCTTTCTGAGAAACTGCTCTGTGTTCTGTTAATTCATCTCACAGAGTTACATCTTTCCCTTCAAGAAGCCTTTCGCTAAGGCTGTTCTTGTGGAATTGGCAAAGGGATATTTGGAAGCCCATAGAGGGCTATGGTGAAAAAGGAAATATCTTCCGTTCAAAACTGGAAAGAAGCTTTCTGAGAAACTGCTCTGTGTTCTGTTAATTCATCTCACAGAGTTACATCTTTCCCTTCAAGAAGCCTTTCGCTAAGGCTGTTCTTCTGGAATTGGCAAAGGGATATTTGGAAGCCCATAGAGGGCTATGGTGAAAAAGGAAATATCTTCCGTTCAAAACTGGAAAGAAGCTTTCTGAGAAACTGCTCTGTGTTCTGTTAATTCATCTCACAGAGTTACATCTTTCCCTTCAAGAAGCCTTTCGCTAATTCTGTTCTTGTGGAATTGGAAAAGGGATATTTGGAAGCCCATAGAGGGCTATGGTGAAAAAGGAAATATCTTCCGTTCAAAACTGGAAAGAAGCTTTCTGAGAAACTGCTCTGTGTTCTACTAATTCATCTCACAGAGTTACATCTTTCCCTTCAAGAACCCTTTCGCTAAGGCTGTTCTTGTGGAATTGGCAAAGGGATATTTGGAAGCCCATAGAGGGCTATGGTGAAAAAGGAAATATCTTCCGTTCAAAACTGGAAAGAAGCTTTCTGAGAAACTGCTCTGTGTTCTGTTAATTCATCTCACAGAGTTACATCTTTCCCTTCAAGAAGCCTTTCGCTAAGGCTGTTCTTGTGGAATTGGCAAAGGGATATTTGGAAGCCAATAGAGGGCTATGGTGAAAAAGGAAATATCTTCCGTTCAAAACTGGAAAGAAGCTTTCTGAGAAACTGCTCTGTGTTCTGTTAATTCATCTCACAGAGTTACATCTTTCCCTTCAAGAAGCCTTTCGCTAAGGCTGTTCTTGTGGAATTGGCAAAGGGATATTTGGAAGCCCATAGAGGGCTATGGTGAAAAAGGAAATATCTTCCGTTCAAAACTGGAAAGAAGCTTTCTGAGAAACGGCTCTGTGTTCTGTTAATTCATCTCACAGAGTTACATCTTTCCCTTCATGAAGCCTTTCGCTAAGGCTGTTCTTCTGGAATTGGCAAAGGGATATTTGGAAGCCCATAGAGGGCTATGGTGAAAAAGGAAATATCTTCCGTTCAAAACTGGAAAGAAGCTTTCTGAGAAACCGCTCTGTGTTCTGTTAATTCATCTCACAGAGTTACATCTTTCCCTTCAAGAAGCCTTTCGCTAAGGCTGTTCTTGTGGAATTGGCAAAGGGATATTTGGAAGCCCATAGAGGGCTATGGTGAAAAAGGAAATATCTTCCGTTCAAAACTGGAAAGAAGCTTTCTGATGAACTGCTCTGTGTTCTGTTAATTCATCTCACAGAGTTACATCTTTCCCTTCAAGAAGCCTTTCGATAAGGCTGTTCATGTGGAATTGGCAAAGGGATATTTGGAAGCCCATAGAGGGCTATGGTGAAAAAGGAAATATCTTCCGTTCAAAACTGGAAAGAAGCTTTCTGAGAAACTGCTCTGTGTTCTGTTAATTCATCTCACAGAGTTACATCTTTCCCTTCAAGAAGCCTTTCGCTAAGGCTGTTCTTGTGGAATTGGCAAAGGGATATTTGGAAGCCCATAGAGGGCTATGGTGAAAAAGGAAATATCTTCCGTTCAAAACTGGAAAGAAGCTTTCTGAGAAACTGCTCTGTGTTCTGTTAATTCATCTCAAAGAGTTACATCTTTCCCTTCAAGAAGCCTTTCGCTAAGACTGTTCTTGTGGAATTGGCAAAGGGATATTTGGAAGCCCATAGAGGGCTATGGTGAAAAAGGAAATATCTTCCGTTCAAAACTGGAAAGAAGCTTTCTGAGAAACTGCTCTGTGTTCTGTTAATTCATCTCACAGAGTTACATCTTTCCCTTCAAGTAGCCTTTCGCTAAGGCTGTTCTTGTGGAATTGGCAAAGGGATATTTGGAAGCCCATAGAGGGCTATGGTGAAAAAGGAAATATCTTCCGTTCAAAACTGGAAAGAAGCTTTCTGAGAAACTGCTCTGTGTTCTGTTAATTCATCTCACAGAGTTACATCTTTCCCTTCAAGAAGCCTTTCGCTAATTCTGTTCTTGTGGAATTGGAAAAGGGATATTTGGAAGCCCATAGAGGGCTATGGTGAAAAAGGAAATATCTTCCGTTCAAAACTGGAAAGAAGCTTTCTGAGAAACTGCTCTGTGTTCTGTTAATTCATCTCACAGAGTTACATCTTTCCCTTCAAGAAGCCTTTCGCTAAGGCTGTTCTTGTGGAATTGGCAAAGGGATATTTGGAAGCCCATAGAGGGCTATGGTGAAAAAGTAAATATCTTCCGTTCAAAACTTGAAAGAAGCTTTCTGAGAAACTGCTCTGTGTTCTGTTAATTCATCTCACAGGGTTACATCTTTCCCTTCAAGTAGCCTTTCGCTAAGGCTGTTCTTGTGGAATTCGCAAAGGGATATTTGGAAGCCCATAGACGGCTATGGTGAAAAAGGAAATATCTTCCCTTCAAAACTGGAAAGAAACTTTCTGAGAAACCGCTCTGTGTTCTGTTAATTCATCTCACAGAGTTACATCTTTCCCTTCAAGAAGCCTTTCGCTAAGGCTGTTCTTGTGGAATTCGCAAAGGGATATTTGGAAGCCCATAGAGGGCTATGGTGAAAAAGGAAATATCTTCCGTTCAAAACTGGAAAGAAGCTTTCTGAGAAACCGCTCTGTGTTCTGTTAATTCATCTCACAGAGTTACATCTTTCCCTTCAAGAAGCCTTTTGCTAAGGCTGTTCTTGTGGAATTGGCAAAGGGATATTTGGAAGCCCATAGAGGGCTATGGTGAAAAAGGAAATATCTTCCGTTCAAAACTGGAAAGAAGCTTTCTGAGAAACTGCTCTGTGTTCGGTTAATTCATCTCACAGAGTTACATCTTTCCCTTCAAGAAGCCTTTCGATAAGGCTGTTCTTGTGGAATTGGCAAAGGGATATTTGGAAGCCCATAGAGGGCTATGGTGAAAAAGGAAATATCTTCCGTTCAACACTGGAAAGAAGCTTTCTGAGAAACTGCTCTGTGTTCTGTTAATTCATCTCACAGAGTTACATCTTTCCCTTCAAGAAGCCTTTCGCTAAGGCTGTTCTTGTGGAATTGGCAAAGGGATATTTGGAAGCCCATAGAGGGCTATGGTGAAAAAGGAAATATCTTCCGTTCAAAACTGGAAAGAATCTTTCTGAGAAACTGCTCTGTGTTCTGTTAATTCATCTCACAGAGTTACATCTTTCCCTTTAAGAAGCCTTTCGCTAAGGGTGTTCTTCTGGAATTGGCAAAGGGATATTTGGAAGCCCACAGAGGGCTATGGTGAAAAAGGAAATATCTTCCGTTCAAAACTGGAAAGAAGCTTTCTGAGAAACTGCTCTGTGTTCTATTAATTCATCTCACAGAGTTACATCTTTCCCTTCAAGAAGCCTTTCGCTAAGGCTGTTCTTGTGGAATTGGCAAAGGGATATTTGGAAGCCCATAGAGGGCTATGGTGAAAAAGGAAATATCTTCCGTTCAAAACTGGAAAGAAGCTTTCTGAGAAACTGCTCTGTGTTCTGTTAATTCATCTCACAGAGTTACATCTTTCCCTTCAAGAAGCCTTTCGCTAAGGCTGTTCTTGTGGAATTGGCAAAGGGATATTTGGAAGCCCATAGAGGGCTATGGTGAAAAAGGAAATATCTTCCGTTCAAAACTGGAAAGAAGCTTTCTGAGAAACTGCTCTGTGTTCTGTTAATTCATCTCACATAGTTACATCTTTCCCTTCAAGAAGCCTTTCGCTAAGGCTGTTCTTGTGGAATTGGCAAAGGGATATTTGGAAGCCCATAGAGGGCTATGGTGAAAAAGGAAATATCTTCCGTTCAAAACTGGAAAGAAGCTTACTGAGAAACTGCTCTGTGTTCTGTTAATTCATCTCACAGAGTTACATCTTTCCCTTCAAGAAGCCTTTCGCTAAGGCTGTTCTTGTGGAATTGGCAAAGGGATATTTGGAAGCCCATAGAGGGCTATGGTGAAAAAGGAAATATCTTCCGTTCAAAACTGGAAAGAAGCTTTCTGAGAAACTGCTCTGTGTTCTGTTAATTCATCTCACAGAGTTAAATCTTTCCCTTCAGGAAGCCTTTCGCTAAGGCTGTTCTTGTGGAATTGGCAAAGGGATATTTGGAAGCCCATAGAGGGCTATGGTGAAAAAGGAAATATCTTCCGTTCAAAACTGGAAAGAAGCTTTCTGAGAAACTGCTCTGTGTTCTGTTAATTCATCTCACAGAGTTACATCTTTCCCTTCAAGTAGCCTTTCGCTAAGGCTGTTCTTGTGGAATTGGCAAAGGGATATTTGGAAGCCCATAGAGGGCTATGGTGAAAAAGGAAATATCTTCCGTTCAAAACTGGAAAGAAACTTTCTGAGAAACTGCTCTGTGTTCTGTTAATTCATCTCACAGAGTTACATCTTTCCCTTCAAGAAGCCTTTCGCTAAGGCTGTTCTTGTGGAATTGGCAAAGGGATATTTGGAAGCCCATAGAGGGCTATGGTGAAAAAGGAAATATCTTCCGTTCAAAACTGGAAAGAAGCTTTCTGAGAAACTGCTCTGTGTTCTGTTAATTCATCTCACAGAGTTACATCTTTCCCTTCAAGAAGCCTTTCGCTAAGGCTGTTCTTCTGGAATTGGCAAAGGGATATTTGGAAGCCCATAGAGGGCTATGGTGAAAAAGGAAATATCTTCCGTTCAAAACTGGAAAGAAGCTTTCTGAGAAACTGCTCTGTGTTCTGTTAATTCATCTCACAGAGTTACATCTTTCCCTTCAAGAAGCCTTTCGCTAATTCTGTTCTTGTGGAATTGGCAAAGGGATATTTGGAAGCCCATAGAGGGCTATGGTGAAAAAGGAAATATCTTCCGTTCAAAACTGGAAAGAAGCTTTCTGAGAAACCGCTCTGTGTTCTGTTAATTCATCTCACAGAGTTACATCTTTCCCTTCAAGAAGCCTTTCGCTAAGGCTGTTCTTGTGGAATTGGCAAAGGGATATTTGGAAGCCAATAGAGGGCTATGGTGAAAAAGGAAATATCTTCCGTTCAAAACTGGAAAGAAGCTTTCTGATGAACTGCTCTGTGTTCTGTTAATTCATCTCACAGAGTTACATCTTTCCCTTCAAGAAGCCTTTCGATAAGGCTGTTCATGTGGAATTGGCAAAGGGATATTTGGAAGCCCATAGAGGGCTATGGTGAAAAAGGAAATATCTTCCGTTCAAAACTGGAAAGAAGCTTTCTGAGAAACTGCTCTGTGTTCTGTTAATTCATCTCACAGAGTTACATCTTTCCCTTCAAGAAGCCTTTCGCTAAGGCTGTTCTTGTGGAATTGGCAAAGGGATATTTGGAAGCCCATAGAGGGCTATGGTGAAAAAGGAAATATCTTCCGTTCAAAACTGGAAAGAAGCTTTCTGAGAAACTGCTCTGTGTTCTGTTAATTCATCTCAAAGAGTTACATCTTTCCCTTCAAGAAGCCTTTCGCTAAGACTGTTCTTGTGGAATTGGCAAAGGGATATTTGGAAGCCCATAGAGGGCTATGGTGAAAAAGGAAATATCTTCCGTTCAAAACTGGAAAGAAGCTTTCTGAGAAACTGCTCTGTGTTCTGTTAATTCATCTCACAGAGTTACATCTTTCCCTTCAAGAAGCCTTTCGCTAAGGCTGTTCTTGTGGAATTGGCAAAGGGATATTTGGAAGCCCATAGAGGGCTATGGTGAAAAAGGAAATATCTTCCGTTCAAAACTGGAAAGAAGCTTTCTGAGAAACTGCTCTGTGTTCTGCTAATTCATCTCACAGACTTACATCTTTCCCTTCAAGAAGCCTTTCGCTAATTCTGTTCTTGTGGAATTGGAAAAGGGATATTTGGAAGCCCATAGAGGGCTATGGTGAAAAAGGAAATATCTTCCGTTCAAAACTGGAAAGAAGCTTTCTGAGAAACTGCTCTGTGTTCTATTAATTCATCTCACAGAGTTACATCTTTCCCTTCAAGAAGCCTTTCGCTAAGGCTGTTCTTGTGGAATTGGCAAAGGGATATTTGGAAGCCCATAGAGGGCTATGGTGAAAAAGGAAATATCTTCCGTTCAAAACTGGAAAGAAGCTTTCTGAGAAACTGCTCTGTGTTCTGTTAATTCATCTCACAGAGTTACATCTTTCCCTTCAAGAAGCCTTTCGCTAAGGCTGTTCTTGTGGAATTGGCAAAGGGATATTTGGAAGCCCATAGAGGGCTATGGTGAAAAAGGAAATATCTTCCGTTCAAAACTGGAAAGAAGCTTTCTGAGAAACTGCTCTGTGTTCTGTTAATTCATCTCACATAGTTACATCTTTCCCTTCAAGAAGCCTTTCGCTAAGGCTGTTCTTGTGGAATTGGCAAAGGGATATTTGGAAGCCCATAGAGGGCTATGGTGAAAAAGGAAATATCTTCCGTTCAAAACTGGAAAGAAGCTTACTGAGAAACTGCTCTGTGTTCTGTTAATTCATCTCACAGAGTTACATCTTTCCCTTCAAGAAGCCTTTCGCTAAGGCTGTTCTTGTGGAATTGGCAAAGGGATATTTGGAAGCCCATAGAGGGCTATGGTGAAAAAGGAAATATCTTCCGTTCAAAACTGGAAAGAAGCTTTCTGAGAAACTGCTCTGTGTTCTGTTAATTCATCTCACAGAGTTAAATCTTTCCCTTCAGGAAGCCTTTCGCTAAGGCTGTTCTTGTGGAATTGGCAAAGGGATATTTGGAAGCCCATAGAGGGCTATGGTGAAAAAGGAAATATCTTCCGTTCAAAACTGGAAAGAAGCTTTCTGAGAAACTGCTCTGTGTTCTGTTAATTCATCTCACAGAGTTACATCTTTCCCTTCAAGTAGCCTTTCGCTAAGGCTGTTCTTGTGGAATTGGCAAAGGGATATTTGGAAGCCCATAGAGGGCTATGGTGAAAAAGGAAATATCTTCCGTTCAAAACTGGAAAGAAACTTTCTGAGAAACTGCTCTGTGTTCTGTTAATTCATCTCACAGAGTTACATCTTTCCCTTCAAGAAGCCTTTCGCTAAGGCTGTTCTTGTGGAATTGGCAAAGGGATATTTGGAAGCCCATAGAGGGCTATGGTGAAAAAGGAAATATCTTCCGTTCAAAACTGGAAAGAAGCTTTCTGAGAAACTGCTCTGTGTTCTGTTAATTCATCTCACAGAGTTACATCTTTCCCTTCAAGAAGCCTTTCGCTAAGGCTGTTCTTCTGGAATTGGCAAAGGGATATTTGGAAGCCCATAGAGGGCTATGGTGAAAAAGGAAATATCTTCCGTTCAAAACTGGAAAGAAGCTTTCTGAGAAACTGCTCTGTGTTCTGTTAATTCATCTCACAGAGTTACATCTTTCCCTTCAAGAAGCCTTTCGCTAATTCTGTTCTTGTGGAATTGGCAAAGCGATATTTGGAAGCCCATAGAGGGCTATGGTGAAAAAGGAAATATCTTCCGTTCAAAACTGGAAAGAAGCTTTCTGAGAAACCGCTCTGTGTTCTGTTAATTCATCTCACAGAGTTACATCTTTCCCTTCAAGAAGCCTTTCGCTAAGGCTGTTCTTGTGGAATTGGCAAAGGGATATTTGGAAGCCAATAGAGGGCTATGGTGAAAAAGGAAATATCTTCCGTTCAAAACTGGAAAGAAGCTTTCTGATGAACTGCTCTGTGTTCTGTTAATTCATCTCACAGAGTTACATCTTTCCCTTCAAGAAGCCTTTCGATAAGGCTGTTCATGTGGAATTGGCAAAGGGATATTTGGAAGCCCATAGAGGGCTATGGTGAAAAAGGAAATATCTTCCGTTCAAAACTGGAAAGAAGCTTTCTGAGAAACTGCTCTGTGTTCTGTTAATTCATCTCACAGAGTTACATCTTTCCCTTCAAGAAGCCTTTCGCTAAGGCTGTTCTTGTGGAATTGGCAAAGGGATATTTGGAAGCCCATAGAGGGCTATGGTGAAAAAGGAAATATCTTCCGTTCAAAACTGGAAAGAAGCTTTCTGAGAAACTGCTCTGTGTTCTGTTAATTCATCTCAAAGAGTTACATCTTTCCCTTCAAGAAGCCTTTCGCTAAGACTGTTCTTGTGGAATTGGCAAAGGGATATTTGGAAGCCCATAGAGGGCTATGGTGAAAAAGGAAATATCTTCCGTTCAAAACTGGAAAGAAGCTTTCTGAGAAACTGCTCTGTGTTCTGTTAATTCATCTCACAGAGTTACATCTTTCCCTTCAAGAAGCCTTTCGCTAAGGCTGTTCTTGTGGAATTGGCAAAGGGATATTTGGAAGCCCATAGAGGGCTATGGTGAAAAAGGAAATATCTTCCGTTCAAAACTGGAAAGAAGCTTTCTGAGAAACTGCTCTGTGTTCTGCTAATTCATCTCACAGACTTACATCTTTCCCTTCAAGAAGCCTTTCGCTAATTCTGTTCTTGTGGAATTGGAAAAGGGATATTTGGAAGCCCATAGAGGGCTATGGTGAAAAAGGAAATATCTTCCGTTCAAAACTGGAAAGAAGCTTTCTGAGAAACTGCTCTGTGTTCTATTAATTCATCTCACAGAGTTACATCTTTCCCTTCAAGAAGCCTTTCGCTAAGGCTGTTCTTGTGGAATTGGCAAAGGGATATTTGGAAGCCCATAGAGGGCTATGGTGAAAAAGGAAATATCTTCCGTTCAAAACTGGAAAGAAGCTTTCTGAGAAACTGCTCTGTGTTCTGTTAATTCATCTCACAGAGTTACATCTTTCCCTTCAAGAAGCCTTTCGCTAAGGCTGTTCTTGTGGAATTGGCAAAGGGATATTTGGAAGCCCATAGAGGGCTATGGTGAAAAAGGAAATATCTTCCGTTCAAAACTGGAAAGAAGCTTTCTGAGAAACTGCTCTGTGTTCTGTTAATTCATCTCACATAGTTACATCTTTCCCTTCAAGAAGCCTTTCGCTAAGGCTGTTCTTGTGGAATTGGCAAAGGGATATTTGGAAGCCCATAGAGGGCTATGGTGAAAAAGGAAATATCTTCCGTTCAAAACTGGAAAGAAGCTTACTGAGAAACTGCTCTGTGTTCTGTTAATTCATCTCACAGAGTTACATCTTTCCCTTCAAGAAGCCTTTCGCTAAGGCTGTTCTTGTGGAATTGGCAAAGGGATATTTGGAAGCCCATAGAGGGCTATGGTGAAAAAGGAAATATCTTCCGTTCAAAACTGGAAAGAAGCTTTCTGAGAAACTGCTCTGTGTTCTGTTAATTCATCTCACAGAGTTAAATCTTTCCCTTCAGGAAGCCTTTCGCTAAGGCTGTTCTTGTGGAATTGGCAAAGGGATATTTGGAAGCCCATAGAGGGCTATGGTGAAAAAGGAAATATCTTCCGTTCAAAACTGGAAAGAAGCTTTCTGAGAAACTGCTCTGTGTTCTGTTAATTCATCTCACAGAGTTACATCTTTCCCTTCAAGTAGCCTTTCGCTAAGGCTGTTCTTGTGGAATTGGCAAAGGGATATTTGGAAGCCCATAGAGGGCTATGGTGAAAAAGGAAATATCTTCCGTTCAAAACTGGAAAGAAACTTTCTGAGAAACTGCTCTGTGTTCTGTTAATTCATCTCACAGAGTTACATCTTTCCCTTCAAGAAGCCTTTCGCTAAGGCTGTTCTTGTGGAATTGGCAAAGGGATATTTGGAAGCCCATAGAGGGCTATGGTGAAAAAGGAAATATCTTCCGTTCAAAACTGGAAAGAAGCTTTCTGAGAAACTGCTCTGTGTTCTGTTAATTCATCTCACAGAGTTACATCTTTCCCTTCAAGAAGCCTTTCGCTAAGGCTGTTCTTCTGGAATTGGCAAAGGGATATTTGGAAGCCCATAGAGGGCTATGGTGAAAAAGGAAATATCTTCCGTTCAAAACTGGAAAGAAGCTTTCTGAGTAACTGCTCTGTGTTCTGTTAATTCATCTCACAGAGTTACATCTTTCCCTTCAAGAAGCCTTTCGCTAATTCTGTTCTTGTGGAATTGGCAAAGGGATATTTGGAAGCCCATAGAGGGCTATGGTGAAAAAGGAAATATCTTCCGTTCAAAACTGGAAAGAAGCTTTCTGAGAAACCGCTCTGTGTTCTGTTAATTCATCTCACAGAGTTACATCTTTCCCTTCAAGAAGCCTTTCGCTAAGGCTGTTCTTGTGGAATTGGCAAAGGGATATTTGGAAGCCAATAGAGGGCTATGGTGAAAAAGGAAATATCTTCCGTTCAAAACTGGAAAGAAGCTTTCTGATGAACTGCTCTGTGTTCTGTTAATTCATCTCACAGAGTTACATCTTTCCCTTCAAGAAGCCTTTCGATAAGGCTGTTCATGTGGAATTGGCAAAGGGATATTTGGAAGCCCATAGAGGGCTATGGTGAAAAAGGAAATATCTTCCGTTCAAAACTGGAAAGAAGCTTTCTGAGAAACTGCTCTGTGTTCTGTTAATTCATCTCACAGAGTTACATCTTTCCCTTCAAGAAGCCTTTCGCTAAGGCTGTTCTTGTGGAATTGGCAAAGGGATATTTGGAAGCCCATAGAGGGCTATGGTGAAAAAGGAAATATCTTCCGTTCAAAACTGGAAAGAAGCTTTCTGAGAAACTGCTCTGTGTTCTGTTAATTCATCTCAAAGAGTTACATCTTTCCCTTCAAGAAGCCTTTCGCTAAGACTGTTCTTGTGGAATTGGCAAAGGGATATTTGGAAGCCCATAGAGGGCTATGGTGAAAAAGGAAATATCTTCCGTTCAAAACTGGAAAGAAGCTTTCTGAGAAACTGCTCTGTGTTCTGTTAATTCATCTCACAGAGTTACATCTTTCCCTTCAAGAAGCCTTTCGCTAAGGCTGTTCTTGTGGAATTGGCAAAGGGATATTTGGAAGCCCATAGAGGGCTATGGTGAAAAAGGAAATATCTTCCGTTCAAAACTGGAAAGAAGCTTTCTGAGAAACTGCTCTGTGTTCTGTTAATTCATCTCACAGAGTTACATCTTTCCCTTCAAGAAGCCTTTCGCTAATTCTGTTCTTGTGGAATTGGAAAAGGGATATTTGGAAGCCCATAGAGGGCTATGGTGAAAAAGGAAATATCTTCCGTTCAAAACTGGAAAGAAGCTTTCTGAGAAACTGCTCTGTGTTCTGTTAATTCATCTCACAGAGTTACATCTTTCCCTTCAAGAAGCCTTTCGCTAAGGCTGTTCTTGTGGAATTGGCAAAGGGATATTTGGAAGCCCATAGAGGGCTATGGTGAAAAAGTAAATATCTTCCGTTCAAAACTTGAAAGAAGCTTTCTGAGAAACTGCTCTGTGTTCTGTTAATTCATCTCACAGGGTTACATCTTTCCCTTCAAGTAGCCTTTCGCTAAGGCTGTTCTTGTGGAATTCGCAAAGGGATATTTGGAAGCCCATAGACGGCTATGGTGAAAAAGGAAATATCTTCCCTTCAAAACTGGAAAGAAACTTTCTGAGAAACCGCTCTGTGTTCTGTTAATTCATCTCACAGAGTTACATCTTTCCCTTCAAGAAGCCTTTCGCTAAGGCTGTTCTTGTGGAATTGGCAAAGGGATATTTGGAAGCCCATAGAGGGCTATGGTGAAAAAGGAAATATCTTCCGTTCAAAACTGGAAAGAAGCTTTCTGAGAAACCGCTCTGTGTTCTGTTAATTCATCTCACAGAGTTACATCTTTCCCTTCAAGAAGCCTTTTGCTAAGGCTGTTCTTGTGGAATTGGCAAAGGGATATTTGGAAGCCCATAGAGGGCTATGGTGAAAAAGGAAATATCTTCCGTTCAAAACTGGAAAGAAGCTTTCTGAGAAACTGCTCTGTGTTCGGTTAATTCATCTCACAGAGTTATATCTTTCCCTTCAAGAAGCCTTTCGCTAAGGCTGTTCTTGTGGAATTGGCAAAGGGATATTTGGAAGCCCATAGAGGGCTATGGTGAAAAAGGAAATATCTTCCGTTCAAAACTGGAAAGAAGCTTTCTGAGAAACTGCTCTGTGTTCTGTTAATTCATCTCACAGAGTTACATCTTTCCCTTCAAGAAGCCTTTCGCTAAGGCTGTTCTTCTGGAATTGGCAAAGGGATATTTGGAAGCCCATAGAGGGCTATGGTGAAAAAGGAAATATCTTCCGTTCAAAACTGGAAAGAAGCTTTCTGAGAAACTGCTCTGTGTTCTGTTAATTCATCTCACAGAGTTACATCTTTCCCTTCAAGAAGCCTTTCGATAAGGCTGTTCATGTGGAATTGGCAAAGGGATATTTGGAAGCCCATAGAGGGCTATGGTGAAAAAGGAAATATCTTCCGTTCAAAACTGGAAAGAAGCTTTCTGAGAAACTGCTCTGTGTTCTGTTAATTCATCTCACAGAGCTACATCTTTCCCTTCAAGAAGCCTTTCGCTAAGGCTGTTCTTGTGGAATTGGCAAAGGGATATTTGGAAGCCCATAGAGGGCTATGGTGAAAAAGGAAATATCTTCCGTTCAAAACTGGAAAGAAGCTTTCTGAGAAACTGCTCTGTGTTCTGTTAATTCATCTCAAAGAGTTACATCTTTCCCTTCAAGAAGCCTTTCGCTAAGACTGTTCTTGTGGAATTGGCAAAGGGATATTTGGAAGCCCATAGAGGGCTATGGTGAAAAAGGAAATATCTTCCGTTCAAAACTGGAAAGAAGCTTTCTGAGAAACTGCTCTGTGTTCTGTTAATTCATCTCACAGAGTTACATCTTTCCCTTCAAGAAGCCTTTCGCTAAGGCTGTTCTTGTGGAATTGGCAAAGGGATATTTGGAAGCCCATAGAGGGCTATGGTGAAAAAGGAAATATCTTCCGTTCAAAACTGGAAAGAAGCTTTCTGAGAAACTGCTCTGTGTTCTGTTAATTCATCTCACAGAGTTACATCTTTCCCTTCAAGAAGCCTTTCGCTAATTCTGTTCTTGTGGAATTGGAAAAGGGATATTTGGAAGCCCATAGAGGGCTATGGTGAAAAAGGAAATATCTTCCGTTCAAAACTGGAAAGAAGCTTTCTGAGAAACTGCTCTGTGTTCTGTTAATTCATCTCACAGAGTTACATCTTTACCTTCAAGAAGCCTTTCGCTAAGGCTGTTCTTGTGGAATTGGCAAAGGGATATTTGGAAGCCCATAGAGGGCTATGGTGAAAAAGTAAATATCTTCCGTTCAAAACTTGAAAGAAGCTTTCTGAGAAACTGCTCTGTGTTCTGTTAATTCATCTCACAGGGTTACATCTTTCCCTTCAAGTAGCCTTTCGCTAAGGCTGTTCTTGTGGAATTCGCAAAGGGATATTTGGAAGCCCATAGACGGCTATGGTGAAAAAGGAAATATCTTCCCTTCAAAACTGGAAAGAAACTTTCTGAGAAACCGCTCTGTGTTCTGTTAATTCATCTCACAGAGTTACATCTTTCCCTTCAAGAAGCCTTTCGCTAAGGCTGTTCTTCTGGAATTCGCAAAGGGATATTTGGAAGCCCATAGAGGGCTATGGTGAAAAAGGAAATATCTTCCGTTCAAAACTGGAAAGAAGCTTTCTGAGAAACCGCTCTGTGTTCTGTTAATTCATCTCACAGAGTTACATCTTTCCCTTCAAGAAGCCTTTTGCTAAGGCTGTTCTTGTGGAATTGGCAAAGGGATATTTGGAAGCCCATAGAGGGCTATGGTGAAAAAGGAAATATCTTCCGTTCAAAACTGGAAAGAAGCTTTCTGAGAAACTGCTCTGTGTTCGGTTAATTCATCTCACAGAGTTACATCTTTCCCTTCAAGAAGCCTTTCGCTAAGGCTGTTCTTGTGGAATTGGCAAAGGGATATTTGGAAGCCCATAGAGGGCTATGGTGAAAAAGGAAATATCTTCCGTTCAAAACTGGAAAGAAGCTTTCTGAGAAACTGCTCTGTGTTCTGTTAATTCATCTCACAGAGTTACATCTTTCCCTTCAAGAAGCCTTTCGCTAAGGTTGTTCTTCTGGAATTGGCAAAGGGATATTTGGAAGCCCATAGAGGGCTATGGTGAAAAAGGAAATATCTTCCGTTCAAAACTGGAAAGAAGCTTTCTGAGAAACTGCTCTGTGTTCTGTTAATTCATCTCACAGAGTTACATCTTTCCCTTCAAGAAGCCTTTCGCTAATTCTGTTCTTTTGGAATTGGAAAAGGGATATTTGGAAGCCCATAGAGGGCTATGGTGAAAAAGGAAATATCTTCCGTTCAAAACTGGAAAGAAGCTTTCTGAGAAACTGCTCTGTGTTCTATTAATTCATCTCACAGAGTTACATCTTTCCCTTCAAGAAGCCTTTCGCTAAGGCTGTTCTTGTGGAATTGGCAAAGGGATATTTGGAAGCCCATAGAGGGCTATGGTGAAAAAGGAAATATCTTCCGTTCAAAACTGGAAAGAAGCTTTCTGAGAAACTGTTCTGTGTTCTGTTAATTCATCTCACAGAGTTACATCTTTCCCTTCAAGAAGCCTTTCGCTAAGGCTGTTCTTGTGGAATTGGCAAAGGGATATTTGGAAGCCCATAGAGGGCTATGGTGAAAAAGGAAATATCTTCCGTTCAAAACTGGAAAGAAGCTTTCTGAGAAACTGCTCTGTGTTCTGTTAATTCATCTCTCATAGTTACATCTTTCCCTTCAAGAAGCCTTTCGCTAAGGCTGTTCTTGTGGAATTGGCAAAGGGATATTTGGAAGCCCATAGAGGGCTATGGTGAAAAAGGAAATATCTTCCGTTCAAAACTGGAAAGAAGCTTACTGAGAAACTGCTCTGTGTTCTGTTAATTCATCTCACAGAGTTACATCTTTCCCTTCAAGAAGCCTTTCGCTAAGGCTGTTCTTGTGGAATTGGCAAAGGGATATTTGGAAGCCCATAGAGGGCTATGGTCAAAAAGGAAATATCTTCCGTTCAAAACTGGAAAGAAGCTTTCTGAGAAACTGCTCTGTGTTCTGTTAATTCATCTCACAGAGTTACATCTTTCCCTTCAAGAAGCCTTTCGCTAAGGCTGTTCTTGTGGAATTGGCAAAGGGATATTTGGAAGCCCATAGAGGGCTATGGTGAAAAAGGAAATATCTTCCGTTCAAAACTGGAAAGAAGCTTTCTGAGAAACTGCTCTGTGTTCTGTTAATTCATCTCACAGAGTTACATCTTTCCCTTCAAGTAGCCTTTCGCTAAGGCTGTTCTTGTGGAATTGGCAAAGGGATATTTGGAAGCCCATAGAGGGCTATGGTGAAAAAGGAAATATCTTCCGTTCAAAACTGGAAAGAAACTTTCTGAGAAACTGCTCTGTGTTCTGTTAATTCATCTCACAGAGTTACATCGTTCCCTTCAAGAAGCCTTTCGCTAAGGCTGTTCTTGTGGAATTGGCAAAGGGATATTTGGAAGCCCATAGAGGGCTATGGTGAAAAAGGAAATATCTTCCGTTCAAAACTGGAAAGAAGCTTTCTGAGAAACGGCTCTGTGTTCTGTTAATTCATCTCACAGAGTTACATCTTTCCCTTCATGAAGCCTTTCGCTAAGGCTGTTCTTCTGGAATTGGCAAAGGGATGTTTGGAAGCCCATAGAGGGCTATGGTGAAAAAGGAAATATCTTCCGTTCAAAACTGTAAAGAAGCTTTCTGAGAAACCGCTCTGTGTTCTGTTAATTCATCTCACAGAGTTACATCTTTCACTTCAAGAAGCCTTTCGCTAAGGCTGTTCTTGTGGAATTGGCAAAGGGATATTTGGAAGCCCATAGAGGGCTATGGTGAAAAAGGAAATATCTTCCGTTCAAAACTGGAAAGAAGCTTTCTGATGAACTGCTCTGTGTTCTGTTAATTCATCTCACAGAGTTACATCTTTCCCTTCAAGAAGCCTTTCGATAAGGCTGTTCATGTGGAATTGGCAAAGGGATATTTGGAAGCCCATAGAGGGCTATGGTGAAAAAGGAAATATCTTCCGTTCAAAACTGGAAAGAAGCTTTCTGAGAAACTGCTCTGTGTTTTGTTAATTCATCTCACAGAGTTACATCTTTCCCTTCAAGAAGCCTTTCGCTAAGGCTGTTCTTGTGGAATTGGCAAAGGGATATTTGGAAGCCCATAGAGGGCTATGGTGAAAAAGGAAATATCTTCCGTTCAAAACTGGAAAGAAGCTTTCTGAGAAACTGCTCTGTGTTTTGTTAATTCATCTCACAGAGTTACATCTTTCCCTTCAAGAAGCCTTTCGCTAAGGCTGTTCTTGTGGAATTGGCAAAGGGATATTTGGAAGCCCATAGAGGGCTATGGTGAAAAAGGAAATATCTTCCGTTCAAAACTGGAAAGAAGCTTTCTGAGAAACTGCTCTGTGTTCTGTTAATTCATCTCACAGAGTTACATCTTTCCCTTCAAGAAGCCTTTCGCTAAGGCTGTTCTTGTGGAATTGGCAAAGGGATATTTGGAAGCCCATAGAGGGCTATGGTGAAAAAGGAAATATCTTCCGTTCAAAACTGGAAAGAAGCTTTCTGAGAAACTGCTCTGTGTTCTGTTAATTCATCTCAAAGAGTTACATCTCTCCCTTCAAGAAGCCTTTCGCTAAGACTGTTCTTGTGGAATTGGCAAAGGGATATTTGGAAGCCCATAGAGGGCTATCGTGAAAAAGGAAATATCTTCCGTTCAAAACTGGAAGGAAGCTTTCTGAGAAACTGCTCTGTGTTCTGTTAATTCATCTCACAGAGTTACATCTTTCCCTTCAAGAAGCCTTTCGCTAAGGCTGTTCTTGTGGAATTGGCAAAGGGATATTTGGAAGCCCATAGAGGGCTATGGTGAAAAAGGAAATATCTTCCGTTCAAAACTGGAAAGAAGCTTTCTGAGAAACTGCTCTGTGTTCTGTTAATTCATCTCACAGAGTTACATCTTTCCTTTCAAGAAGCCTTTCGCTAATTCTGTTCTTGTGGAATTGGAAAAGGGATATTTGGAAGCCCATAGAGGGCTATGGTGAAAAAGGAAATATCTTCCGTTCAAAACTGGAAAGAAGCTTTCTGAGAAACTGCTCTGTGTTCTGTTAATTCATCTCACAGGGTTACATCTTTCCCTTCAAGTAGCCTTTCGCTAAGGCTGTTCTTGTGGAATTCGCAAAGGGATATTTGGAAGCCCATAGACGGCTATGGTGAAAAAGGAAATATCTTCCCTTCAAAACTGGAAAGAAACTTTCTGAGAAACCGCTCTGTGTTCTGTTAATTCATCTCACAGAGTTACATCTTTCCCTTCAAGTAGCCTTTCGCTAAGGCTGTTCTTGTGGAATTGGCAAAGGGATATTTGGAAGCCCATAGAGGGCTATGGTGAAAAAGGGAATATCTTCCGTTCAAAACTGGAAAGAAGCTTTCTGAGAAACCGCTCTGTGTTCTGTTAATTCATCTCACAGAGTTACATCTTTCCCTTCAAGAAGCCTTTCGCTAAGGCTGTTCTTGTGGAATTGGCAAAGGGATATTTGGAAGCCCATAGAGGGCTATGGTGAAAAAGGAAATATCTTCCGTTCAAAACTGGAAAGAAGCTTTCTGAGAAACTGCTCTGTGTTCGGTTAATTCATCTCACAGAGTTACATCTTTCCCTTCAAGAAGCCTTTCGCTAAGGCTGTTCTTGTGGAATTGGCAAAGGGATATTTGGAAGCCCATAGAGGGCTATGGTGAAAAAGGAAATATCTTCCGTTCAAAACTGGAAAGAAGCTTACTGAGAAACTGCTCTGTGTTCTGTTAATTCATCTCACAGAATTACATCTTTCCCTTCAAGAAGCCTTTCGCTAAGGCTGTTCTTGTGGAATTGGCAAAGGGATATTTGGAAGCCCATAGAGGGCTATGGTGAAAAAGGAAATATCTTCCGTTCAAAACTGGAAAGAAGCTTTCTGAGAAACTGCTCTGTGTTCTGTTAATTCATCTCACAGAGTTACATCTTTCCCTTCAAGAAGCCTTTCGCTAAGGCTGTTCTTGTGGAATTGGCAAAGGGATATTTGGGTTCCCATAGAGGGCTATGGTGAAAAAGCAAATATCTTCCGTTCAAAACTGGAAAGAAGCTTTCTGAGAAACTGCTCTGTGTTCTGTTAATTCATCTCACAGAGTTACATCTTTCCCTTCAAGTAGCCTTTCGCTAAGGCTGTTCTTGTGGAATTGGCAAAGGGATATTTGGAAGCCCATAGAGGGCTATGGTGAAAAAGGAAATATCTTCCGTTCAAAACTGGAAAGAAACTTTCTGAGAAACTGCTCTGTGTTCTGTTAATTCATCTCACAGAGTTACATCTTTCCCTTCAAGAAGCCTTTCGCTAAGGCTGTTCTTGTGGAATTGGCAAAGGGATATTTGGAAGCCCATAGAGGGCTATGGTGAAAAAGGAAATATCTTCCGTTCAAAACTGGAAAGAAGCTTTTTGAGAAACGGCTCTGTGTTCTGTTAATTCATCTCACAGAGTTACATCTTTCCCTTCATGAAGCCTTTCGCTAAGGCTGTTCTTCTGGAATTGGCAAAGGGATATTTGGAAGCCCATAGAGGGCTATGGTGAAAAAGGAAATATCTTCCGTTCAAAACTGGAAAGAAGCTTTCTGAGAAACCGCTCTGTGTTCTGTTAATTCATCTCACAGAGTTACATCTTTCCCTTCAAGAAGCCTTTCGCTAAGGCTGTTCTTGTGGAATTGGCAAAGGGATATTTGGAAGCCCATAGAGGGCTATGGTGAAAAAGGAAATATCTTCCGTTCAAAACTGGAAAGAAGCTGTCTGATGAACTGCTCTGTGTTCTGTTAATTCATCTCACAGAGTTACATCTTTCCCTTCAAGAAGCCTTTCGATAAGGCTGTTCATGTGGAATTGGCAAAGGGATATTTGGAAGCCCATAGAGGGCTATGGTGAAAAAGGAAATATCTTCCGTTCAAAACTGGAAAGAAGCTTTCTGAGAAACTGCTCTGTGTTCTGTTAATTCATCTCACAGAGTTACATCTTTCCCTTCAAGAAGCCTTTCGCTAAGGCTGTTCTTGTGGAATTGGCAAAGGGATATTTGGAAGCCCATAGAGGGCTATGGTGAAAAAGGAAATATCTTCCGTTCAAAACTGGAAAGAAGCTTTCTGAGAAACTGCTCTGTGTTCTGTTAATTCATCTCACAGAGTTACATCTTTCCCTTCAAGAAGCCTTTCGCTAAGGCTGTTCTTGTGGAATTGGCAAAGGGATATTTGGAAGCCCATAGAGGGCTATGGTGAAAAAGGAAATATCTTCCGTTCAAAACTGGAAAGAAGCTTTCTGAGAAACTGCTCTGTGTTCTGTTAATTCATCTCACAGAGTTACATCTTTCCCTTCAAGAAGCCTTTCGCTAATTCTGTTCTTGTGGAATTGGCAAAGGGATATTTGGAAGCCCATAGAGGGCTATGGTGAAAAAGGAAATATCTTCCGTTCAAAACTGGAAAGAAGCATTCTGAGAAACTGCTCTGTGTTCTGTTAATTCATCTCACAGAGTTACATCTTTCCCTTCAAGAAGCCTTTCGCTAAGGCTGTTCTTGTGGAATTGGCAAAGGGATATTTGGAAGCCCATAGAGGGCTATGGTGAAAAAGTAAATATCTTCCGTTCAAAACTTGAAAGAAGCTTTCTGAGAAACTGCTCTGTGTTCTGTTAATTCATCTCACAGGGTTACATCTTTCCCTTCAAGTAGCCTTTCGCTAAGGCTGTTCTTGTGGAATTCGCAAAGGGATATTTGGAAGCCCATAGACGGCTATGGTGAAAAAGGAAATATCTTCCCTTCAAAACTGGAAAGAAACTTTCTGAGAAACCGCTCTGTGTTCTGTTAATTCATCTCACAGAGTTACATCTTTCCCTTCAAGAAGCCTTTCGCTAAGGCTGTTCTTGTGGAATTGGCAAAGGGATATTTGGAAGCCAATAGAGGGCTATGGTGAAAAAGGAAATATCTTCCGTTCAAAACTGGAAAGAAGCTTTCTGATGAACTGCTCTGTGTTCTGTTAATTCATCTCACAGAGTTACATCTTTCCCTTCAAGAAGCCTTTCGATAAGGCTGTTCATGTGGAATTGGCAAAGGGATATTTGGAATCCCATAGAGGGCTATGGTGAAAAAGGAAATATCTTCCGTTCAAAACTGGAAAGAAGCTTTCTGAGAAACTGCTCTGTGTTCTGTTAATTCATCTCACAGAGTTACATCTTTCCCTTCAAGAAGCCTTTCGCTAAGGCTGTTCTTGTGGAATTGGCAAAGGGATATTTGGAAGCCCATAGAGGGCTATGGTGAAAAAGGAAATATCTTCCGTTCAAAACTGGAAAGAAGCTTTCTGAGAAACTGCTCTGTGTTCTGTTAATTCATCTCAAAGAGTTACATCTTTCCCTTCAAGAAGCCTTTCGCTAAGACTGTTCTTGTGGAATTGGCAAAGGGATATTTGGAAGCCCATAGAGGGCTATGGTGAAAAAGGAAATATCTTCCGTTCAAAACTGGAAAGAAGCTTTCTGAGAAACTGCTCTGTGTTCTGTTAATTCATCTCACAGAGTTACATCTTTCCCTTCAAGAAGCCTTTCGCTAATTCTGTTCTTGTGGAATTGGAAAAGGGATATTTGGAAGCCCATAGAGGGCTATGGTGAAAAAGGAAATATCTTCCGTTCAAAACTGGAAAGAAGCTTTCTGAGAAACTGCTCTGTGTTCTGTTAATTCATCTCACAGAGTTACATCTTTCCCTTCAAGAAGCCTTTCGCTAAGGCTGTTCTTGTGGAATTGGCAAAGGGATATTTGGAAACCCATAGAGGGCTATGGTGAAAAAGTAAATATCTTCCGTTCAAAACTTGAAAGAAGCTTTCTGAGAAACTGCTCTGTGTTCTGTTAATTCATCTCACAGGGTTACATCTTTCCCTTCAAGTAGCCTTTCGCTAAGGCTGTTCTTGTGGAATTCGCAAAGGGATATTTGGAAGCCCATAGACGGCTATGGTGAAAAAGGAAATATCTTCCCTTCAAAACTGGAAAGAAACTTTCTGAGAAACCGCTCTGTGTTCTGTTAATTCATCTCACAGAGTTACATCTTTCCCTTCAAGAAGCCTTTCGCTAAGGCTGTTCTTGTGGAATTGGCAAAGGGATATTTGGAAGCCCATAGAGGGCTATGGTGAAAAAGGAAATATCTTCCGTTCAAAACTGGAAAGAAGCTTTCTGAGAAACCGCTCTGTGTTCTGTTAATTCATCTCACAGAGTTACATCTTTCCCTTCAAGAAGCCTTTTGCTAAGGCTGTTCTTGTGGAATTGGCAAAGGGATATTTGGAAGCCCATAGAGGGCTATGGTGAAAAAGGAAATATCTTCCGTTCAAAACTGGAAAGAAGCTTTCTGAGAAACTGCTCTGTGTTCGGTTAATTCATCTCACAGAGTTATATCTTTCCCTTCAAGAAGCCTTTCGCTAAGGCTGTTCTTGTGGAATTGGCAAAGGGATATTTGGAAGCCCATAGAGGGCTATGGTGAAAAAGGAAATATCTTCCGTTCAAAACTGGAAAGAAGCTTTCTGAGAAACTGCTCTGTGTTCTGTTAATTCATCTCACAGAGTTACATCTTTCCCTTCAAGAAGCCTTTCGCTAAGGCTGTTCTTCTGGAATTGGCAAAGGGATATTTGGAAGCCCATAGAGGGCTATGGTGAAAAAGGAAATATCTTCCGTTCAAAACTGGAAAGAAGCTTTCTGAGAAACTGCTCTGTGTTCTGTTAATTCATCTCACAGAGTTACATCTTTCCCTTCAAGAAGCCTTTCGCTAATTCTGTTCTTGTGGAATTGGAAAAGGGATATTTGGAAGCCCATAGAGGGCTATGGTGAAAAAGGAAATATCTTCCGTTCAAAACTGGAAAGAAGCTTTCTGAGAAACTGCTCTGTGTTCTATTAATTCATCTCACAGAGTTACATCTTTCCCTTCAAGAAGCCTTTCGCTAAGGCTGTTCTTGTGGAATTGGCAAAGGGATATTTGGAAGCCCATAGAGGGCTATGGTGAAAAAGGAAATATCTTCCGTTCAAAACTGGAAAGAAGCTTTCTGAGAAACTGCTCTGTGTTCTGTTAATTCAGCTCACAGAGTTACATCTTTCCCTTCAAGAAGCCTTTCGCTAAGTCTGTTCTTGTGGAATTGGCAAAGGGATATTTGGAAGCCCATAGAGGGCTACGGTGAAAAAGGAAATACCTCCGTTCAAAACTGGAAAGAAGCTTTCTGAGAAACTGCTCTGTGTTCTGTTAATTCATCTCACATAGTTACATCTTTCCCTTCAAGAAGCCTTTCGCTAAGGCTGTTCTTGTGGAATTGGCAAAGGGATATTTGGAAGCCCATAGAGGGCTATGGTGAAAAAGGAAATATCTTCCGTTCAAAACTGGAAAGAAGCTTACTGAGAAACTGCTCTGTGTTCTGTTAATTCATCTCACAGAGTTACATCTTTCCCTTCAAGAAGCCTTTCGCTAAGGCTGTTCTTGTGGAATTGGCAAAGGGATATTTGGAAGCCCATAGAGGGCTATGGTGAAAAAGGAAATATCTTCCGTTCAAAACTGGAAAGAAGCTTTCTGAGAAACTGCTCTGTGTTCTGTTAATTCATCTCACAGAGTTACATCTTTCCCTTCAAGAAGCCTTTCGATAAGGCTGTTCATGTGGAATTGGCAAAGGGATATTTGGAAGCCCATAGAGGGCTATGGCTAAAAAGGAAATATCTTCCGTTCAAAACTGGAAAGAAGCTTTCTGAGAAACTGCTCTGTGTTCTGTTAATTCATCTCACAGAGTTACATCTTTCCCTTCAAGAAGCCTTTCGCTAAGGCTGTTTTTGTGGAATTGGCAAAGGGATATTTGGAAGCCCATAGAGGGCTATGGTGAAAAAGGAAATATCTTCCGTTCAAAACTGGAAAGAAGCTTTCTGAGAAACTGCTCTGTGTTCTGTTAATTCATCTCAAAGAGTTACATCTTTCCCTTCAAGAAGCCTTTCGCTAAGACTGTTCTTGTGGAATTGGCAAAGGGATATTTGGAAGCCCATAGAGGGCTATGGTGAAAAAGGAAATATCTTCCGTTCAAAACTGGAAAGAAGCTTTCTGAGAAACTGCTCTGTGTTCTGTTAATTCATCTCACAGAGTTACATCTTTCCCTTCAAGAAGCCTTTCGCTAAGGCTGTTCTTGTGGAATTGGCAAAGGGATATTTGGAAGCCCATAGAGGGCTATGGTGAAAAAGGAAATATCTTCCTTTCAAAACTGGAAAGAAGCTTTCTGAGAAACTGCTCTGTGTTCTGTTAATTCATCTCACAGAGTTACATCTTTCCCTTCAAGAAGCCTTTCGCTAATTCTGTTCTTGTGGAATTGGAAAAGGGATATTTGGAAGCCCATAGAGGGCTATGGTGAAAAAGGAAATATCTTCCGTTCAAAACTTGAAAGAAGCTTTCTGAGAAACTGCTCTGTGTTCTGTTAATTCATCTCACAGAGTTACATCTTTACCTTCAAGAAGCCTTTCGCTAAGGCTGTTCTTGTGGAATTGGCAAAGGGATATTTGGAAGCCCATAGAGGGCTATGGTGAAAAAGTAAATATCTTCCGTTCAAAACTTGAAAGAAGCTTTCTGAGAAACTGCTCTGTGTTCTGTTAATTCATCTCACAGGGTTACATCTTTCCCTTCAAGTAGCCTTTCGCTAAGGCTGTTCTTGTGGAATTCGCAAAGGGATATTTGGAAGCCCATAGACGGCTATGGTGAAAAAGGAAATATCTTCCCTTCAAAACTGGAAAGAAACTTTCTGAGAAACCGCTCTGTGTTCTGTTAATTCATCTCACAGAGTTACATCTTTCCCTTCAAGAAGCCTTTCGCTAAGGCTGTTCTTCTGGAATTCGCAAAGGGATATTTGGAAGCCCATAGAGGGCTATGGTGAAAAAGGAAATATCTTCCGTTCAAAACTGGAAAGAAGCTTTCTGAGAAACCGCTCTGTGTTCTGTTAATTCATCTCACAGAGTTACATCTTTCCCTTCAAGAAGCCTTTTGCTAAGGCTGTTCTTGTGGAATTGGCAAAGGGATATTTGGAAGCCCATAGAGGGCTATGGTGAAAAAGGAAATATCTTCCGTTCAAAACTGGAAAGAAGCTTTCTGAGAAACTGCTCTGTGTTCGGTTAATTCATCTCACAGAGTTACATCTTTCCCTTCAAGAAGCCTTTCGCTAAGGCTGTTCTTGTGGAATTGGCAAAGGGATATTTGGAAGCCCATAGAGGGCTATGGTGAAAAAGGAAATATCTTCCGTTCAAAACTGGAAAGAAGCTTTCTGAGAAACTGCTCTGTGTTCTGTTAATTCATCTCACAGAGTTACATCTTTCCCTTCAAGAAGCCTTTCGCTAAGGTTGTTCTTCTGGAATTGGCAAAGGGATATTTGGAAGCCCATAGAGGGCTATGGTGAAAAAGGAAATATCTTCCGTTCAAAACTGGAAAGAAGCTTTCTGAGAAACTGCTCTGTGTTCTGTTAATTCATCTCACAGAGTTACATCTTTCCCTTCAAGAAGCCTTTCGCTAATTCTGTTCTTTTGGAATTGGAAAAGGGATATTTGGAAGCCCATAGAGGGCTATGGTGAAAAAGGAAATATCTTCCGTTCAAAACTGGAAAGAAGCTTTCTGAGAAACTGCTCTGTGTTCTATTAATTCATCTCACAGAGTTACATCTTTCCCTTCAAGAAGCCTTTCGCTAAGGCTGTTCTTGTGGAATTGGCAAAGGGATATTTGGAAGCCCATAGAGGGCTATGGTGAAAAAGGAAATATCTTCCGTTCAAAACTGGAAAGAAGCTTTCTGAGAAACTGCTCTGTGTTCTGTTAATTCATCTCACAGAGTTACATCTTTCCCTTCAAGAAGCCTTTCGCTAAGGCTGTTCTTGTGGAATTGGCAAAGGGATATTTGGAAGCCCATAGAGGGCTATGGTGAAAAAGGAAATATCTTCCGTTCAAAACTGGAAAGAAGCTTTCTGAGAAACTGCTCTGTGTTCTGTTAATTCATCTCACATAGTTACATCTTTCCCTTCAAGAAGCCTTTCGCTAAGGCTGTTCTTGTGGAATTGGCAAAGGGATATTTGGAAGCCCATAGAGGGCTATGGTGAAAAAGGAAATATCTTCCGTTCAAAACTGGAAAGAAGCTTACTGAGAAACTGCTCTGTGTTCTGTTAATTCATCTCACAGAGTTACATCTTTCCCTTCAAGAAGCCTTTCGCTAAGGCTGTTCTTGTGGAATTGGCAAAGGGATATTTGGAAGCCCATAGAGGGCTATGGTGAAAAAGGAAATATCTTCCGTTCAAAACTGGAAAGAAGCTTTCTGAGAAACTGCTCTGTGTTCTGTTAATTCATCTCACAGAGTTACATCTTTCCCTTCAAGAAGCCTTTCGCTAAGGCTGTTCTTGTGGAATTGGCAAAGGGATATTTGGAAGCCCATAGAGGGCTATGGTGAAAAAGGAAATATCTTCCGTTCAAAACTGGAAAGAAGCTTTCTGAGAAACTGCTCTGTGTTCTGTTAATTCATCTCACAGAGTTACATCTTTCCCTTCAAGTAGCCTTTCGCTAAGGCTGTTCTTGTGGAATTGGCAAAGGGATATTTGGAAGCCCATAGAGGGCTATGGTGAAAAAGGAAATATCTTCCGTTCAAAACTGGAAAGAAACTTTCTGAGAAACTGCTCTGTGTTCTGTTAATTCATCTCACAGAGTTACATCGTTCCCTTCAAGAAGCCTTTCGCTAAGGCTGTTCTTGTGGAATTGGCAAAGGGATATTTGGAAGCCCATAGAGGGCTATGGTGAAAAAGGAAATATCTTCCGTTCAAAACTGGAAAGAAGCTTTCTGAGAAACGGCTCTGTGTTCTGTTAATTCATCTCACAGAGTTACATCTTTCCCTTCATGAAGCCTTTCGCTAAGGCTGTTCTTCTGGAATTGGCAAAGGGATATTTGGAAGCCCATAGAGGGCTATGGTGAAAAAGGAAATATCTTCCGTTCAAAACTGTAAAGAAGCTTTCTGAGAAACCGCTCTGTGTTCTGTTAATTCATCTCACAGAGTTACATCTTTCACTTCAAGAAGCCTTTCGCTAAGGCTGTTCTTGTGGAATTGGCAAAGGGATATTTGGAAGCCCATAGAGGGCTATGGTGAAAAAGGAAATATCTTCCGTTCAAAACTGGAAAGAAGCTTTCTGATGAACTGCTCTGTGTTCTGTTAATTCATCTCACAGAGTTACATCTTTCCCTTCAAGAAGCCTTTCGATAAGGCTGTTCATGTGGAATTGGCAAAGGGATATTTGGAAGCCCATAGAGGGCTATGGTGAAAAAGGAAATATCTTCCGTTCAAAACTGGAAAGAAGCTTTCTGAGAAACTGCTCTGTGTTTTCTTAATTCATCTCACAGAGTTACATCTTTCCCTTCAAGAAGCCTTTCGCTAAGGCTGTTCTTGTGGAATTGGCAAAGGGATATTTGGAAGCCCATAGAGGGCTATGGTGAAAAAGGAAATATCTTCCGTTCAAAACTGGAAAGAAGCTTTCTGAGAAACTGCTCTGTGTTCTGTTAATTCATCTCAAAGAGTTACATCTTTCCCTTCAAGAAGCCTTTCGCTAAGACTGTTCTTGTAGAATTGGCAAAGGGATATTTGGAAGCCCATAGAGGGCTATGGTGAAAAAGGAAATATCTTCCGTTCAAAACTGGAAAGAAGCTTTCTGAGAAACTGCTCTGTGTTCTGTTAATTCATCTCACAGAGTTACATCTTTCCCTTCAAGAAGCCTTTCGCTAAGGCTGTTCTTGTGGAATTGGAAAAGGGATATTTGGAAGCCCATAGAGGGCTATGGTGAAAAAGGAAATATCTTCCGTTCAAAACTGGAAAGAAGCTTTCTGATGAACTGCTCTGTGTTCTGTTAATTCATCTCACAGAGTTACATCTTTCCCTTCAAGAAGCCTTTCGATAAGGCTGTTCATGTGGAATTGGCAAAGGGATATTTGGAAGCCCATAGAGGGCTATGGTGAAAAAGGAAATATCTTCCGTTCAAAACTGGAAAGAAGCTTTCTGAGAAACTGCTCTGTGTTCTGTTAATTCATCTCACAGAGTTACATCTTTCCCTTCAAGAAGCCTTTCGCTAAGGCTGTTCTTGTGGAATTGGCAAAGGGATATTTGGAAGCCCATAGAGGGCTATGGTGAAAAAGGAAATATCTTCCGTTCAAAACTGGAAAGAAGCTTTCTGAGAAACTGCTCTGTGTTCTGTTAATTCATCTCAAAGAGTTACATCTCTCCCTTCAAGAAGCCTTTCGCTAAGACTGTTCTTGTGGAATTGGCAAAGGGATATTTGGAAGCCCATAGAGGGCTATCGTGAAAAAGGAAATATCTTCCGTTCAAAACTGGAAGGAAGCTTTCTGAGAAACTGCTCTGTGTTCTGTTAATTCATCTCACAGAGTTACATCTTTCCCTTCAAGAAGCCTTTCGCTAAGGCTGTTCTTGTGGAATTGGCAAAGGGATATTTGGAAGCCCATAGAGGGCTATGGTGAAAAAGGAAATATCTTCCGTTCAAAACTGGAAAGAAGCTTTCTGAGAAACTGCTCTGTGTTCTGTTAATTCATCTCACAGAGTTACATCTTTCCTTTCAAGAAGCCTTTCGCTAATTCTGTTCTTGTGGAATTGGCAAAGGGATATTTGGAAGCCCATAGAGGGCTATGGTGAAAAAGGAAATATCTTCCGTTCAAAACTGGAAAGAAGCTTTCTGAGAAACTGCTCTGTGTTCTGTTAATTCATCTCACAGGGTTACATCTTTCCCTTCAAGTAGCCTTTCGCTAAGGCTGTTCTTGTGGAATTCGCAAAGGGATATTTGGAAGCCCATAGACGGCTATGGTGAAAAAGGAAATATCTTCCCTTCAAAACTGGAAAGAAACTTTCTGAGAAACCGCTCTGTGTTCTGTTAATTCATCTCACAGAGTTACATCTTTCCCTTCAAGTAGCCTTTCGCTAAGGCTGTTCTTGTGGAATTGGCAAAGGGATATTTGGAAGCCCATAGAGGGCTATGGTGAAAAAGGGAATATCTTCCGTTCAAAACTGGAAAGAAGCTTTCTGAGAAACCGCTCTGTGTTCTGTTAATTCATCTCACAGAGTTACATCTTTCCCTTCAAGAAGCCTTTCGCTAAGGCTGTTCTTGTGGAATTGGCAAAGGGATATTTGGAAGCCCATAGAGGGCTATGGTGAAAAAGGAAATATCTTCCGTTCAAAACTGGAAAGAAGCTTTCTGAGAAACTGCTCTGTGTTCGGTTAATTCATCTCACAGAGTTACATCTTTCCCTTCAAGAAGCCTTTCGCTAAGGCTGTTCTTGTGGAATTGGCAAAGGGATATTTGGAAGCCCATAGAGGGCTATGGTGAAAAAGGAAATATCTTCCGTTCAAAACTGGAAAGAAGCTTACTGAGAAACTGCTCTGTGTTCTGTTAATTCATCTCACAGAATTACATCTTTCCCTTCAAGAAGCCTTTCGCTAAGGCTGTTCTTGTGGAATTGGCAAAGGGATATTTGGAAGCCCATAGAGGGCTATGGTGAAAAAGGAAATATCTTCCGTTCAAAACTGGAAAGAAGCTTTCTGAGAAACTGCTCTGTGTTCTGTTAATTCATCTCACAGAGTTACATCTTTCCCTTCAAGAAGCCTTTCGCTAAGGCTGTTCTTGTGGAATTGGCAAAGGGATATTTGGGTGCCCATAGAGGGCTATGGTGAAAAAGCAAATATCTTCCGTTCAAAACTGGAAAGAAGCTTTCTGAGAAACTGCTCTGTGTTCTGTTAATTCATCTCACAGAGTTACATCTTTCCCTTCAAGTAGCCTTTCGCTAAGGCTGTTCTTGTGGAATTGGCAAAGGGATATTTGGAAGCCCATAGAGGGCTATGGTGAAAAAGGAAATATCTTCCGTTCAAAACTGGAAAGAAACTTTCTGAGAAACTGCTCTGTGTTCTGTTAATTCATCTCACAGAGTTACATCTTTCCCTTCAAGAAGCCTTTCGCTAAGGCTGTTCTTGTGGAATTGGCAAAGGGATATTTGGAAGCCCATAGAGGGCTATGGTGAAAAAGGAAATATCTTCCGTTCAAAACTGGAAAGAAGCTTTCTGAGAAACGGCTCTGTGTTCTGTTAATTCATCTCACAGAGTTACATCTTTCCCTTCATGAAGCCTTTCGCTAAGGCTGTTCTTCTGGAATTGGCAAAGGGATATTTGGAAGCCCATAGAGGGCTATGGTGAAAAAGGAAATATCTTCCGTTCAAAACTGGAAAGAAGCTTTCTGAGAAACCGCTCTGTGTTCTGTTAATTCATCTCACAGAGTTACATCTTTCCCTTCAAGAAGCCTTTCGCTAAGGCTGTTCTTGTGGAATTGGCAAAGGGATATTTGGAAGCCCATAGAGGGCTATGGTGAAAAAGGAAATATCTTCCGTTCAAAACTGGAAAGAAGCTGTCTGATGAACTGCTCTGTGTTCTGTTAATTCATCTCACAGAGTTACATCTTTCCCTTCAAGAAGCCTTTCGATAAGGCTGTTCATGTGGAATTGGCAAAGGGATATTTGGAAGCCCATAGAGGGCTATGGTGAAAAAGGAAATATCTTCCGTTCAAAACTGGAAAGAAGCTTTCTGAGAAACTGCTCTGTGTTCTGTTAATTCATCTCACAGAGTTACATCTTTCCCTTCAAGAAGCCTTTCGCTAAGGCTGTTCTTGTGGAATTGGCAAAGGGATATTTGGAAGCCCATAGAGGGCTATGGTGAAAAAGGAAATATCTTCCGTTCAAAACTGGAAAGAAGCTTTCTGAGAAACTGCTCTGCGTTTTGTTAATTCATCTCAAAGAGTTACATCTTTCCCTTCAAGAAGCCTTTCGCTAAGACTGTTCTTGTGGAATTGGCAAAGGGATATTTGGAAGCCCATAGAGGGCTATGGTGAAAAAGGAAATATCTTCCGTTCAAAACTGGAAAGAAGCTTTCTGAGAAACTGCTCTGTGTTCTGTTAATTCATCTCACAGAGTTACATCTTTCCCTTCAAGAAGCCTTTCGCTAAGGCTGTTCTTGTGGAATTGGCAAAGGGATATTTGGAAGCCCATAGAGGGCTATGGTGAAAAAGGAAATATCTTCCGTTCAAAACTGGAAAGAAGCTTTCTGAGAAACTGCTCTGTGTTCTGTTAATTCATCTCACAGAGTTACATCTTTCCCTTCAAGAAGCCTTTCGCTAATTCTGTTCTTGTGGAATTGGAAAAGGGATATTTGGAAGCCCATAGAGGGCTATGGTGAAAAAGGAAATATCTTCCGTTCAAAACTGGAAAGAAGCATTCTGAGAAACTGCTCTGTGTTCTGTTAATTCATCTCACAGAGTTACATCTTTCCCTTCAAGAAGCCTTTCGCTAAGGCTGTTCTTGTGGAATTGGCAAAGGGATATTTGGAAGCCCATAGAGGGCTATGGTGAAAAAGTAAATATCTTCCGTTCAAAACTTGAAAGAAGCTTTCTGAGAAACTGCTCTGTGTTCTGTTAATTCATCTCACAGGGTTACATCTTTCCCTTCAAGTAGCCTTTCGCTAAGGCTGTTCTTGTGGAATTCGCAAAGGGATATTTGGAAGCCCATAGACGGCTATGGTGAAAAAGGAAATATCTTCCCTTCAAAACTGGAAAGAAACTTTCTGAGAAACCGCTCTGTGTTCTGTTAATTCATCTCACAGAGTTACATCTTTCCCTTCAAGTAGCCTTTCGCTAAGGCTGTTCTTGTGGAATTGGCAAAGGGATATTTGGAAGCCCATAGAGGGCTATGGTGAAAAAGGAAATATCTTCCGTTCAAAACTGGAAAGAAGCTTTCTGAGAAACAGCTCTGTGTTTTGTTAATTCATCTCACAGAGTTACATCTTTCCCTTCAAGAAGCCTTTCGCTAAGGCTGTTCTTGTGGAATTGGCAAAGGGATATTTGGAAGCCCATAGAGGGCTATGGTGAAAAAGGAAATATCTTCCGTTCAAAACTGGAAAGAAGCTTTCTGAGAAACTGCTCTGTGTTCGGTTAATTCATCTCACAGAGTTACATCTTTCCCTTCAAGAAGCCTTTCGCTAATTCTGTTCTTGTGGAATTGGAAAAGGGATATTTGGAAGCCCATAGAGGGCTATGGTGAAAAAGGAAATATCTTCCGTTCAAAACTGGAAAGAAGCTTTCTGAGAAACTGCTCTGTGTTCTGTTAATTCATCTCACAGAGTTACATCTTTCCCTTCAAGAAGCCTTTCGCTAAGGCTGTTCTTGTGGAATTGGCAAAGGGATATTTGGAAGCCCATAGAGGGCTATGGTGAAAAAGGAAATATCTTCCGTTCAAAACTGGAAAGAAGCTTTCTGATGAACTGCTCTGTGTTCTGTTAATTCATCTCACAGAGTTACATCTTTCCCTTCAAGAAGCCTTTCGATAAGGCTGTTCATGTGGAATTGGCAAAGGGATATTTGGAAGCCCATAGAGGGCTATGGTGAAAAAGGAAATATCTTCCGTTGAAAACTGGAAAGAAGCTTTCTGAGAAACTGCTCTGTGTTCTGTTAATTCATCTCACAGAGTTACATCTTTCCCTTCAAGAAGCCTTTCGCTAAGGCTGTTCTTGTGGAATTGGCAAAGGGATATTTGGAAGCCCATAGAGGGCTATGGTGAAAAAGCAAATATCTTCCGTTCAAAACTGGAAAGAAGCTTTCTGAGAAACTGCTCTGTGTTCTGTTAATTCATCTCACAGAGTTACATCTTTCCCTTCAAGAAGCCTTTCGCTAAGGCTGTTCTTGTGGAATTGGCAAAGGGATATTTGGAAGCCCATAGAGGGCTATGGTGAAAAAGGAAATATCTTCCGTTCAAAACTGGAAAGAAGCTTTCTGAGAAACTGCTCTGTGTTCTGTTAATTCATCTCAAAGAGTTACATCTTTCCCTTCAAGAAGCCTTTCGCTAAGACTGTTCTTGTGGAATTGGCAAAGGGATATTTGGAAGCCCATAGAGGGCTATGGTGAAAAAGGAAATATCTTCCGTTCAAAACTGGAAAGAAGCTTTCTGAGAAACTGCTCTGTGTTCTGTTAATTCATCTCACAGAGTTACATCTTTCCCTTCAAGAATCCTTTCGCTAAGGCTGTTCTTGTGGAATTGGCAAAGGGATATTTGGAAGCCCATGGAGGGCTATGGTGAAAAAGGAAATATCTTCCGTTCAAAACTGTTAAGAAGCTTTCTGAGAAACTGCTCTGTGTTCTGTTAATTCATCTCACAGAGTTACATCTTTCCCTTCAAGAAGCCTTTCGCTAAGGCTGTTCTTGTGGAATTGGCAAAGGGATATTTGGAAGCCCATAGAGGGCTATGGTGAAAAAGGAAATATCTTCCGTTCAAAACTGGAAAGAAGCTTTCTGAGAAACTGCTCTGTGTTCTGTTAATTCATCTCAAAGAGTTACATCTTTCCCTTCAAGAAGCCTGTCGCTAAGACTGTTCTTGTGGAATTGGCAAAGGGATATTTGGAAGCCCATAGAGGGCTATGGTGAAAAAGGAAATATCTTCCGTTCAAAACTGGAAAGAAGCTTTCTGAGAAACTGCTCTGTGTTCTGTTAATTCATCTCACAGAGTTACATCTTTCCCTTCAAGAAGCCTTTCGCTAAGGCTGTTCTTGTGGAATTGGCAAAGGGATATTTGGAAGCCCATAGAGGGCTATGGTGAAAAAGGAAATATCTTCCGTTCAAAACTGGAAAGAAGCTTTCTGAGAAACTGCTCTGTGTTCTGTTAATTCATCTCACAGCGTTACATCTTTCCCTTCAAGAAGCCTTTCGCTAATTCTGTTCTTGTGGAATTGGAAAAGGGATATTTGGAAGCCCATAGAGGGCTATGGTGAAAAAGGAAATATCTTCCGTTCAAAACTGGAAAGAAGCTTTCTGAGAAACTGCTCTGTGTTCTGTTAATTCATCTCACAGAGTTACATCTTTCCCTTCAAGAAGCCTTTCGCTAAGGCTGTTCTTGTGGAATTGGCAAAGGGATATTTGGAAGCCCATAGAGGGCTATGGTGAAAAAGTAAATATCTTCCGTTCAAAACTTGAAAGAAGCTTTCTGAGAAACTGCTCTGTGTTCTGTTAATTCATCTCACAGGGTTACATCTTTCCCTTCAAGTAGCCTTTCGCTAAGGCTGTTCTTGTGGAATTCGCAAAGGGATATTTGGAAGCCCATAGACGGCTACGGTGAAAAAGGAAATATCTTCCCTTCAAAACTGGAAAGAAACTTTCTGAGAAACCGCTCTGTGTTCTGTTAATTCATCTCACAGAGTTACATCTTTCCCTTCAAGTAGCCTTTCGCTAAGGCTGTTCTTGTGGAATTGGCAAAGGGATATTTGGAAGCCCATAGAGGGCTATGGTGAAAAAGGAAATATCTTCCGTTCAAAACTGGAAAGAAGCTTTCTGAGAAACCGCTCTGTGTTCTGTTAATTCATCTCACAGAGTTACATCTTTCCCTTCAAGAAGCCTTTCGCTAAGGCTGTTCTTGTGGAATTGGCAAAGGGATATTTGGAAGCCCATAGAGGGCTATGGTGAAAAAGGAAATATCTTCCGTTCAAAACTGGAAAGAAGCTTTCTGAGAAACCGCTCTGTGTTCTGTTAATTCATCTCACAGAGTTACATCTTTCCCTTCAAGAAGCCTTTCGCTAAGGCTGTTCTTGTGGAATTGGCAAAGGGATATTTGGAAGCCCATAGAGGGCTATGGTGAAAAAGGAAATATCTTCCGTTCAAAACTGGAAAGAAGCTTTCTGAGAAACTGCTCTGTGTTCGGTTAATTCATCTCACAGAGTTACATCTTTCCCTTCAAGAAGCCTTTCGATAAGGCTGTTCTTGTGGAATTGGCAAAGGGATATTTGGAAGCCCATAGAGGGCTATGGTGAAAAAGGGAATATCTTCCGTTCAAAACTGGAAAGAAGCTTTCTGAGAAACTGCTCTGTGTTCTGTTAATTCATCTCACAGAGTTACATCTTTCCCTTCAAGAAGCCTTTCGCTAAGGCTGTTCTTGTGGAATTGGCAAAGGGATATTTGGAAGCCCATAGAGGGCTATGGTGAAAAAGGAAATATCTTCCGTTCAAAACTGGAAAGAAGCTTTCTGAGAAACTGCTCTGTGTTCGGTTAATTCATCTCACAGAGTTACATCTTTCCCTTCAAGAAGCCTTTCGCTAAGGCTGTTCTTGTGGAATTGGCAAAGGGATATTTGGAAGCCCATAGAGGGCTATGGTGAAAAAGGAAATATCTTCCGTTCAAAACTGGAAAGAAGCTTTCTGAGAAACTGCTCTGTGTTCTGTTAATTCATCTCACAGAGTTACATCTTTCCCTTCAAGAAGCCTTTCGCTAAGGCTGTTCTTGTGGAATTGGAAAAGGGATATTTGGAAGCCCATAGAGGGCTATGGTGAAAAAGGAAATATCTTCCGTTCAAAACTGGAAAGAAGCTTTCTGAGAAACTGCTCTGTGTTCTGTTAATTCATCTCACAGAGTTACATCTTTCCCTTCAAGAAGCCTTTCGCTAAGGCTGTTCTTGTGGAATTGGCAAAGGGATATTTGGAAGCCCATAGAGGGCTATGGTGAAAAAGTAAATATCTTCCCTTCAAAACTGGAAAGAAACTTTCTGAGAAACCGCTCTGTGTTCTGTTAATTCATCTCACAGAGTTACATCTTTCCCTTCAAGTAGCCTTTCGCTAAGGCTGTTCTTGTGGAATTGGCAAAGGGATATTTGGAAGCCCATAGAGGGCTATGGTGAAAAAGGAAATATCTTCCGTTCAAAACTGGAAAGAAGCTTTCTGAGAAACCGCTCTGTGTTCTGTTAATTCATCTCACAGAGTTACATCTTTCCCTTCAAGAAGCCTTTCGCTAAGGCTGTTCTTGTGGAATTGGCAAAGGGATATTTGGAAGCCCATAGAGGGCTATGGTGAAAAAGGAAATATCTTCCGTTCAAAACTGGAAAGAAGCTTTCTGAGAAACTGCTCTGTGTTCGGTTAATTCATCTCACAGAGTTACATCTTTCCCTTCAAGAAGCCTTTCGCTAATTCTGTTCTTGTGGAATTGGAAAAGGGATATTTGGAAGCCCATAGAGGGCTATGGTGAAAAAGGAAATATCTTCCGTTCAAAACTGGAAAGAAGCTTTCTGAGAAACTGCTCTGTGTTCTGTTAATTCATCTCACAGAGTTACATCTTTCCCTTCAAGAAGCCTTTCGCTAAGGCTGTTCTTGTGGAATTGGCAAAGGGATATTTGGAAGCCCATAGAGGGCTATGGTGAAAAAGTAAATATCTTCCGTTCAAAACTTGAAAGAAGCTTTCTGAGAAACTGCTCTGTGTTCTGTTAATTCATCTCACAGAGTTACATCTTTCCCTTCAAGTAGCCTTTCGCTAAGGCTGTTCTTGTGGAATTCGCAAAGGGATATTTGGAAGCCCATAGACGGCTATGGTGAAAAAGGAAATATCTTCCCTTCAAAACTGGAAAGAAACTTTCTGAGAAACCGCTCTGTGTTCTGTTAATTCATCTCACAGAGTTACATCTTTCCCTTCAAGTAGCCTTTCGCTAAGGCTGTTCTTGTGGAATTGGCAAAGGGATATTTGGAAGCCCATAGAGGGCTATGGTGAAAAAGGAAATATCTTCCGTTCAAAACTGGAAAGAAGCTTTCTGAGAAACCGCTCTGTGTTCTGTTAATTCATCTCACAGAGTTACATCTTTCCCTTCAAGAAGCCTTTCGCTAAGGCTGTTCTTGTGGAATTGGAAAAGGGATATTTGGAAGCCCATAGAGGGCTATGGTGAAAAAGGAAATATCTTCCGTTCAAAACTGGAAAGAAGCTTTCTGAGAAACTGCTCTGTGTTCTGTTAATTCATCTCACAGAGTTACATCTTTCCCTTCAAGAAGCCTTTCGCTAAGGCTGTTCTTGTGGAATTGGCAAAGGGATATTTGGAAGCCCATAGAGGGCTATGGTGAAAAAGTAAATATCTTCCCTTCAAAACTGGAAAGAAACTTTCTGAGAAACCGCTCTGTGTTCTGTTAATTCATCTCACAGAGTTACATCTTTCCCTTCAAGTAGCCTTTCGCTAAGGCTGTTCTTGTGGAATTGGCAAAGGGATATTTGGAAGCCCATAGAGGGCTATGGTGAAAAAGGAAATATCTTCCGTTCAAAACTGGAAAGAAGCTTTCTGAGAAACCGCTCTGTGTTCTGTTAATTCATCTCACAGAGTTACATCTTTCCCTTCAAGAAGCCTTTCGCTAAGGCTGTTCTTGTGGAATTGGCAAAGGGATATTTGGAAGCCCATAGAGGGCTATGGTGAAAAAGGAAATATCTTCCGTTCAAAACTGGAAAGAAGCTTTCTGAGAAACTGCTCTGTGTTCGGTTAATTCATCTCACAGAGTTACATCTTTCCCTTCAAGAAGCCTTTCGCTAATTCTGTTCTTGTGGAATTGGAAAAGGGATATTTGGAAGCCCATAGAGGGCTATGGTGAAAAAGGAAATATCTTCCGTTCAAAACTGGAAAGAAGCTTTCTGAGAAACTGCTCTGTGTTCTGTTAATTCATCTCACAGAGTTACATCTTTCCCTTCAAGAAGCCTTTCGCTAAGGCTGTTCTTGTGGAATTGGCAAAGGGATATTTGGAAGCCCATAGAGGGCTATGGTGAAAAAGTAAATATCTTCCGTTCAAAACTTGAAAGAAGCTTTCTGAGAAACTGCTCTGTGTTCTGTTAATTCATCTCACAGAGTTACATCTTTCCCTTCAAGTAGCCTTTCGCTAAGGCTGTTCTTGTGGAATTCGCAAAGGGATATTTGGAAGCCCATAGACGGCTATGGTGAAAAAGGAAATATCTTCCCTTCAAAACTGGAAAGAAACTTTCTGAGAAACCGCTCTGTGTTCTGTTAATTCATCTCACAGAGTTACATCTTTCCCTTCAAGTAGCCTTTCGCTAAGGCTGTTCTTGTGGAATTGGCAAAGGGATATTTGGAAGCCCATAGAGGGCTATGGTGAAAAAGGAAATATCTTCCGTTCAAAACTGGAAAGAAGCTTTCTGAGAAACCGCTCTGTGTTCTGTTAATTCATCTCACAGAGTTACATCTTTCCCTTCAAGAAGCCTTTCGCTAAGGCTGTTCTTGTGGAATTGGCAAAGGGATATTTGGAAGCCCATAGAGGGCTATGGTGAAAAAGGAAATATCTTCCGTTCAAAACTGGAAAGAAGCTTTCTGAGAAACTGCTCTGTGTTCGGTTAATTCATCTCACAGAGTTACATCTTTCCCTTCAAGAAGCCTTTCGCTAAGGCTGTTCTTGTGGAATTGGCAAAGGGATATTTGGAAGCCCATAGAGGGCTATGGTGAAAAAGGAAATATCTTCCGTTCAAAACTGGAAAGAAGCTTACTGAGAAACTGCTCTGTGTTCTGTTAATTCATCTCACAGAATTACATCTTTCCCTTCAAGAAGCCTTTCGCTAAGGCTGTTCTTGTGGAATTGGCAAAGGGATATTTGGAAGCCCATAGAGGGCTATGGTGAAAAAGGAAATATCTTCCGTTCAAAACTGGAAAGAAGCTTTCTGAGAAACTGCTCTGTGTTCTGTTAATTCATCTCACAGAGTTACATCTTTCCCTTCAAGAAGCCTTTCGCTAAGGCTGTTCTTGTGGAATTGGCAAAGGGATATTTGGAAGCCCATAGAGGGCTATGGTGAAAAAGCAAATATCTTCCGTTCAAAACTGGAAAGAAGCTTTCTGAGAAACTGCTCTGTGTTCTGTTAATTCATCTCACAGAGTTACATCTTTCCCTTCAAGTAGCCTTTCGCTAAGGCTGTTCTTGTGGAATTGGCAAAGGGATATTTGGAAGCCCATAGAGGGCTATGGTGAAAAAGGAAATATCTTCCGTTCAAAACTGGAAAGAAACTTTCTGAGAAACTGCTCTGTGTTCTGTTAATTCATCTCACAGAGTTACATCTTTCCCTTCAAGAAGCCTTTCGCTAAGGCTGTTCTTGTGGAATTGGCAAAGGGATATTTGGAAGCCCATAGAGGGCTATGGTGAAAAAGGAAATATCTTCCGTTCAAAACTGGAAAGAAGCTTTCTGAGAAACGGCTCTGTGTTCTGTTAATTCATCTCACAGAGTTACATCTTTCCCTTCATGAAGCCTTTCGCTAAGGCTGTTCTTCTGGAATTGGCAAAGGGATATTTGGAAGCCCATAGAGGGCTATGGTGAAAAAGGAAATATCTTCCGTTCAAAACTGGAAAGAAGCTTTCTGAGAAACCGCTCTGTGTTCTGTTAATTCATCTCACAGAGTTACATCTTTCCCTTCAAGAAGCCTTTCGCTAAGGCTGTTCTTGTGGAATTGGCAAAGGGATATTTGGAAGCCCATAGAGGGCTATGGTGAAAAAGGAAATATCTTCCGTTCAAAACTGGAAAGAAGCTTTCTGATGAACTGCTCTGTGTTCTGTTAATTCATCTCACAGAGTTACATCTTTCCCTTCAAGAAGCCTTTCGATAAGGCTGTTCATGTGGAATTAGCAAAGGGATATTTGGAAGCCCATAGAGGGCTATGGTGAAAAAGGAAATATCTTCCGTTCAAAACTGGAAAGAAGCTTTCTGAGAAACTGCTCTGTGTTCTGTTAATTCATCTCACAGAGTTACATCTTTCCCTTCAAGAAGCCTTTCGCTAAGGCTGTTCTTGTGGAATTGGCAAAGGGATATTTGGAAGCCCATAGAGGGCTATGGTGAAAAAGGAAATATCTTCCGTTCAAAACTGGAAAGAAGCTTTCTGAGAAACTGCTCTGTGTTCTGTTAATTCATCTCACAGAGTTACATCTTTCCCTTCAAGAAGCCTTTCGCTAATTCTGTTCTTGTGGAATTGGAAAAGGGATATTTGGAAGCCCATAGAGGGCTATGGTGAAAAAGGAAATATCTTCCGTTCAAAACTGGAAAGAAGCTTTCTGAGAAACTGCTCTGTGTTCTGTTAATTCATCTCACAGAGTTACATCTTTCCTTTCAAGAAGCCTTTCGCTAATTCTTTTCTTGTGGAATTGGAAAAGGGATATTTGGAAGCCCATAGAGGGCTATGGTGAAAAAGGAAATATCTTCCGTTCAAAACTGGAAAGAAGCTTTCTGAGAAACTGCTCTGTGTTCTGTTAATTCATCTCACAGGGTTACATCTTTCCCTTCAAGTAGCCTTTCGCTAAGGCTGTTCTTGTGGAATTCGCAAAGGGATATTTGGAAGCCCATAGACGGCTATGGTGAAAAAGGAAATATCTTCCCTTCAAAACTGGAAAGAAACTTTCTGAGAAACCGCTCTGTGTTCTGTTAATTCGTCTCACAGAGTTACATCTTTCCCTTCAAGTAGCCTTTCGCTAAGGCTGTTCTTGTGGAATTGGCAAAGGGATATTTGGAAGCCCATAGAGGGCTATGGTGAAAAAGGAAATATCTTCCGTTCAAAACTGGAAAGAAGTTTTCTGAGAAACCGCTCTGTGTTCTGTTAATTCATCTCACAGAGTTACATCTTTCCCTTCAAGAAGCCTTTCGCTAAGGCTGTTCTTGTGGAATTGGCAAAGGGATATTTGGAAGCCCATAGAGGGCTATGGTGAAAAAGGAAATATCTTCCGTTCAAAACTGGAAAGAAGCTTTCTGAGAAACTGCTCTGTGTTCGGTTAATTCATCTCACAGAGTTACATCTTTCCCTTCAAGAAGCCTTTCGCTAAGGCTGTTCTTGTGGAATTGGCAAAGGGATATTTGGAAGCCCATAGAGGGCTATGGTGAAAAAGGAAATATCTTCCGTTCAAAACTGGAAAGAAGCTTACTGAGAAACTGCTCTGTGTTCTGTTAATTCATCTCACAGAATTACATCTTTCCCTTCAAGAAGCCTTTCGCTAAGGCTGTTCTTGTGGAATTGGCAAAGGGATATTTGGAAGCCCATAGAGGGCTATGGTGAAAAAGGAAATATCTTCCGTTCAAAACTGGAAAGAAGCTTTCTGAGAAACTGCTCTGTGTTCTGTTAATTCATCTCACAGAGTTACATCTTTCCCTTCAAGAAGCCTTTCGCTAAGGCTGTTCTTGTGGAATTGGCAAAGGGATATTTGGAAGCCCATAGAGGGCTATGGTGAAAAAGCAAATATCTTCCGTTCAAAACTGGAAAGAAGCTTTCTGAGAAACTGCTCTGTGTTCTGTTAATTCATCTCACAGAGTTACATCTTTCCCTTCAAGTAGCCTTTCGCTAAGGCTGTTCTTGTGGAATTGGCAAAGGGATATTTGGAAGCCCATAGAGGGCTATGGTGAAAAAGGAAATATCTTCCGTTCAAAACTGGAAAGAAACTTTCTGAGAAACTGCTCTGTGTTCTGTTAATTCATCTCACAGAGTTACATCTTTCCCTTCAAGAAGCCTTTCGCTAAGGCTGTTCTTGTGGAATTGGCAAAGGGATATTTGGAAGCCCATAGAGGGCTATGGTGAAAAAGGAAATATCTTCCGTTCAAAACTGGAAAGAAGCTTTCTGAGAAACGGCTCTGTGTTCTGTTAATTCATCTCACAGAGTTACATCTTTCCCTTCATGAAGCCTTTCGCTAAGGCTGTTCTTCTGGAATTGGCAAAGGGATATTTGGAAGCCCATAGAGGGCTATGGTGAAAAAGGAAATATCTTCCGTTCAAAACTGGAAAGAAGCTTTCTGAGAAACCGCTCTGTGTTCTGTTAATTCATCTCACAGAGTTACATCTTTCCCTTCAAGAAGCCTTTCGCTAAGGCTGTTCTTGTGGAATTGGCAAAGGGATATTTGGAAGCCCATAGAGGGCTATGGTGAAAAAGGAAATATCTTCCGTTCAAAACTGGAAAGAAGCTGTCTGATGAACTGCTCTGTGTTCTGTTAATTCATCTCAAAGAGTTACATCTTTCCCTTCAAGAAGCCTTTCGCTAAGACTGTTCTTGTGGAATTGGCAAAGGGATATTTGGAAGCCCATAGAGGGCTATGGTGAAAAAGGAAATATCTTCCGTTCAAAACTGGAAAGAAGCTTTCTGAGAAACTGCTCTGTGTTCTGTTAATTCATCTCACAGAGTTACATCTTTCCCTTCAAGAAGCCTTTCGCTAAGGCTGTTCTTGTGGAATTGGCAAAGGGATATTTGGAAGCCCATAGAGGGCTATGGTGAAAAAGGAAATATCTTCCGTTCAAAACTGGAAAGAAGCTTTCTGAGAAACTGCTCTGTGTTCTGTTAATTCATCTCACAGGGTTACATCTTTCCCTTCAAGTAGCCTTTCGCTAAGGCTGTTCTTGTGGAATTCGCAAAGGGATATTTGGAAGCCCATAGACGGCTATGGTGAAAAAGGAAATATCTTCCCTTCAAAACTGGAAAGAAACTTTCTGAGAAACCGCTCTGTGTTCTGTTAATTCATCTCACAGAGTTACATCTTTCCCTTCAAGTAGCCTTTCGCTAAGGCTGTTCTTGTGGAATTGGCAAAGGGATATTTGGAAGCCCATAGAGGGCTATGGTGAAAAAGGAAATATCTTCCGTTCAAAACTGGAAAGAAGCTTTCTGAGAAACCGCTCTGTGTTTTGTTAATTCATCTCACAGAGTTACATCTTTCCCTTCAAGAAGCCTTTCGCTAAGGCTGTTCTTGTGGAATTGGCAAAGGGATATTTGGAAGCCCATAGAGGGCTATGGTGAAAAAGGAAATATCTTCCGTTCAAAACTGGAAAGAAGCTTTCTGAGAAACTGCTCTGTGTTCGGTTAATTCATCTCACAGAGTTACATCTTTCCCTTCAAGAAGCCTTTCGCTAATTCTGTTCTTGTGGAATTGGAAAAGGGATATTTGGAAGCCCATAGAGGGCTATGGTGAAAAAGGAAATATCTTCCGTTCAAAACTGGAAAGAAGCTTTCTGAGAAACTGCTCTGTGTTCTGTTAATTCATCTCACAGAGTTACATCTTTCCCTTCAAGAAGCCTTTCGCTAAGGCTGTTCTTGTGGAATTGGCAAAGGGATATTTGGAAGCCCATAGAGGGCTATGGTGAAAAAGGAAATATCTTCCGTTCAAAACTGGAAAGAAGCTTTCTGATGAACTGCTCTGTGTTCTGTTAATTCATCTCACAGAGTTACATCTTTCCCTTCAAGAAGCCTTTCGATTAGGCTGTTCATGTGGAATTGGCAAAGGGATATTTGGAAGCCCATAGAGGGCTATGGTGAAAAAGGAAATATCTTCCGTTCAAAACTGGAAAGAAGCTTTCTGAGAAACTGCTCTGTGTTCTGTTAATTCATCTCACAGAGTTACATCTTTCCCTTCAAGAAGCCTTTCGCTAAGGCTGTTCTTGTGGAATTGGCAAAGGGATATTTGGAAGCCCATAGAGGGCTATGGTGAAAAAGGAAATATCTTCCGTTCAAAACTGGAAAGAAACTTTCTGAGAAACTGCTCTGTGTTCTGTTAATTCATCTCACAGAGTTACATCTTTCCCTTCAAGAAGCCTTTCGCTAAGGCTGTTCTTGTGGAATTGGCAAAGGGATATTTGGAAGCCCATAGAGGGCTATGGTGAAAAAGGAAATATCTTCCGTTCAAAACTGGAAAGAAGCTTTCTGAGAAACTGCTCTGTGTTCTGTTAATTCATCTCACAGAGTTACATCTTTCCCTTCAAGAAGCCTTTCGCTAAGGCTGTTCTTGTGGAATTGGCAAAGGGATATTTGGAAGCCCATAGAGGGCTATGGTGAAAAAGGAAATATCTTCCGTTGAAAACTGGAAAGAAGCTTTCTGAGAAACTGCTCTGTGTTCTGTTAATTCATCTCAAAGAGTTACATCTTTCCCTTCAAGAAGCCTTTCGCTAAGACTGTTCTTGTGGAATTGGCAAAGGGATATTTGGAAGCCCATAGAGGGCTATGGTGAAAAAGGAAATATCTTCCGTTCAAAACTGGAAAGAAGCTTTCTGAGAAACTGCTCTGTGTTCTGTTAATTCATCTCACAGAGTTACATCTTTCCCTTCAAGAAGCCTTTCGCTAAGGCTGTTCTTGTGGAATTGGCAAAGGGATATTTGGAAGCCCATAGAGGGCTATGGTGAAAAAGGAAATATCTTCCGTTCAAAACTGGAAAGAAGCTTACTGAGAAACTGCTCTGTGTTCTGTTAATTCATCTCACAGAATTACATCTTTCCCTTCAAGAAGCCTTTCGCTAAGGCTGTTCTTGTGGAATTGGCAAAGGGATATTTGGAAGCCCATAGAGGGCTATGGTGAAAAAGGAAATATCTTCCGTTCAAAACTGGAAAGAAGCTTTCTGAGAAACTGCTCTGTGTTCTGTTAATTCATCTCACAGAGTTACATCTTTCCCTTCAAGAAGCCTTTCGCTAAGGCTGTTCTTGTGGAATTGGCAAAGGGATATTTGGAAGCCCATAGAGGGCTATGGTGAAAAAGCAAATATCTTCCGTTCAAAACTGGAAAGAAGCTTTCTGAGAAACGGCTCTGTGTTCTGTTAATTCATCTCACAGAGTTACATCTTTCCCTTCAAGTAGCCTTTCGCTAAGGCTGTTCTTGTGGAATTGGCAAAGGGATATTTGGAAGCCCATAGAGGGCTATGGTGAAAAAGGAAATATCTTCCGTTCAAAACTGGAAAGAAACTTTCTGAGAAACTGCTCTGTGTTCTGTTAATTCATCTCAGAGAGTTACATCTTTCCCTTCAAGAAGCCTTTCGCTAAGGCTGTTCTTGTGGAATTGGCAAAGGGATATTTGGAAGCCCATAGAGGGCTATGGTGAAAAAGGAAATAACTTCCGTTCAAAACTGGAAAGAAGCTTTCTGAGAAACGGCTCTGTGTTCTGTTAATTCATCTCACAGAGTTACATCTTTCCCTTCATGAAGCCTTTCGCTAAGGCTGTTCTTCTGGAATTGGCAAAGGGATATTTGGAAGCCCATAGAGGGCTATGGTGAAAAAGGAAATATCTTCCGTTCAAAACTGGAAAGAAGCTTTCTGAGAAACCGCTCTGTGTTCTGTTAATTCATCTCACAGAGTTACATCTTTCCCTTCAAGAAGCCTTTCGCTAAGGCTGTTCTTGTGGAATTGGCAAAGGGATATTTGGAAGCCCATAGAGGGCTATGGTGAAAAAGGAAATATCTTCCGTTCAAAACTGGAAAGAAGCTTTCTGATGAACTGCTCTGTGTTCTGTTAATTCATCTCACAGAGTTACATCTTTCCCTTCAAGAAGCCTTTCGATAAGGCTGTTCATGTGGAATTGGCAAAGGGATATTTGGAAGCCCATAGAGGGCTATGGTGAAAAAGGAAATATCTTCCGTTCAAAACTGGAAAGAAGCTTTCTGAGAAACTGCTCTGTGTTCTGTTAATTCATCTCACAGAGTTACATCTTTCCCTTCAAGAAGCCTTTCGCTAAGGCTGTTCTTGTGGAATTGGCAAAGGGATATTTGGAAGCCCATAGAGGGCTATGGTGAAAAAGGAAATATCTTCCGTTCAAAACTGGAAAGAAGCTTTCTGAGAAACTGCTCTGTGTTCTGTTAATTCATCTCAAAGAGTTACATCTTTCCCTTCAAGAAGCCTTTCGCTAAGACTGTTCTTGTGGAATTGGCAAAGGGATATTTGGAAGCCCATAGAGGGCTATGGTGAAAAAGGAAATATCTTCCGTTCAAAACTGGAAAGAAGCTTTCTGAGAAACTGCTCTGTGTTCTGTTAATTCATCTCACAGAGTTACATCTTTCCCTTCAAGAAGCCTTTCGCTAAGGCTGTTCTTGTGGAATTGGCAAAGGGATATTTGGAAGCCCATAGAGGGCTATGGTGAAAAAGGAAATATCTTCCATTCAAAAATGGAAAGAAGCTTTCTGAGAAACTGCTCTGTGTTCTGTTAATTCATCTCACAGAGTTACATCTTTCCCTTCAAGAAGCCTTTCGCTAATTCTGTTCTTGTGGAATTGGAAAAGGGATATTTGGAAGCCCATAGAGGGCTATGGTGAAAAAGGAAATATCTTCCGTTCAAAACTGGAAAGAAGCTTTCTGAGAAACTGCTCTGTGTTCTGTTAATTCATCTCACAGAGTTACATCTTTCCCTTCAAGAAGCCTTTCGCTAAGGCTGTTCTTGTGGAATTGGCAAAGGGATATTTGGAAGCCCATAGAGGGCTATGGTGAAAAAGTAAATATCTTCCGTTCAAAACTTGAAAGAAGCTTTCTGAGAAACTGCTCTGTGTTCTGTTAATTCATCTCACAGGGTTACATCTTTCCCTTCAAGTAGCCTTTCGCTAAGGCTGTTCTTGTGGAATTCGCAAAGGGATATTTGGAAGCCCATAGACGGCTATGGTGAAAAAGGAAATATCTTCCCTTCAAAACTGGAAAGAAACTTTCTGAGAAACCGCTCTGTGTTCTGTTAATTCATCTCACAGAGTTACATCTTTCCCTTCAAGTAGCCTTTCGCTAAGGCTGTTCTTGTGGAATTGGCAAAGGGATATTTGGAAGCCCATAGAGGGCTATGGTGAAAAAGGAAATATCTTCCGTTCAAAACTGGAAAGAAGCTTTCTGAGAAACCGCTCTGTGTTCTGTTAATTCATCTCACAGAGTTACATCTTTCCCTTCAAGAAGCCTTTCGCTAAGGCTGTTCTTGTGGAATTGGCAAAGGGATATTTGGAAGCCCATAGAGGGCTATGGTGAAAAAGGAAATATCTTCCGTTCAAAACTGGAAAGAAGCTTTCTGAGAAACTGCTCTGTGTTCGGTTAATTCATCTCACAGAGTTACATCTTTCCCTTCAAGAAGCCTTTCGATAAGGCTGTTCTTGTGGAATTGGCAAAGGGATATTTGGAAGCCCATAGAGGGCTATGGTGAAAAAGGGAATATCTTCCGTTCAAAACTGGAAAGAAGCTTTCTGAGAAACTGCTCTGTGTTCTGTTAATTCATCTCACAGAGTTACATCTTTCCCTTCAAGAAGCCTTTCGCTAAGGCTGTTCTTGTGGAATTGGCAAAGGGATATTTGGAAGCCCATAGAGGGCTATGGTGAAAAAGGAAATATCTTCCGTTCAAAACTGGAAAGAAGCTTTCTGAGAAACTGCTCTGTGTTCTGTTAATTCATCTCACAGGGTTACATCTTTCCCTTCAAGTAGCCTTTCGCTAAGGCTGTTCTTGTGGAATTCGCAAAGGGATATTTGGAAGCCCATAGACGGCTATGGTGAAAAAGGAAATATCTTTCCTTCAAAACTGGAAAGAAACTTTCTGAGAAACCGCTCTGTGTTCTGTTAATTCATCTCACAGAGTTACATCTTTCCCTTCAAGTAGCCTTTCGCTAAGGCTGTTCTTGTGGAATTGGCAAAGGGATATTTGGAAGCCCATAGAGGGCTATGGTGAAAAAGGAAATATCTTCCGTTCAAAACTGGAAAGAAGCTTTCTGAGAAACCGCTCTGTGTTCTGTTAATTCATCTCACAGAGTTACATCTTTCCCTTCAAGAAGCCTTTCGCTAAGGCTGTTCTTGTGGAATTGGCAAAGGGATATTTGGAAGCCCATAGAGGGCTATGGTGAAAAAGGAAATATCTTCCGTTCAAAACTGGAAAGAAGCTTTCTGAGAAACTGCTCTGTGTTCGGTTAATTCATCTCACAGAGTTACATCTTTCCCTTCAAGAAGCCTTTCGATAAGGCTGTTCTTGTGGAATTGGCAAAGGGATATTTGGAAGCCCATAGAGGGCTATGGTGAAAAAGGGAATATCTTCCGTTCAAAACTGGAAAGAAGCTTTCTGAGAAACTGCTCTGTGTTCTGTTAATTCATCTCACAGAGTTACATCTTTCCCTTCAAGAAGCCTTTCGCTAAGGCTGTTCTTGTGGAATTGGCAAAGGGATATTTGGAAGCCCATAGAGGGCTATGGTGAAAAAGGAAATATCTTCCGTTCAAAACTGGAAAGAAGCTTTCTGAGAAACTGCTCTGTGTTCTGTTAATTCATCTCACAGAGTTACATCTTTCCCTTCAAGAAGCCTTTCGCTAAGGCTGTTCTTCTGGAATTGGCAAAGGGATATTTGGAAGCCCATAGAGGGCTATGGTGAAAAAGGAAATATCTTCCGTTCAAAACTGGAAAGAAGCTTTCTGAGAAACTGCTCTGTGTTCTGTTAATTCATCTCACAGAGTTACATCTTTCCCTTCAAGAAGCCTTTCGCTAATTCTGTTCTTGTGGAATTGGAAAAGGGATATTTGGAAGCCCATAGAGGGCTATGGTGAAAAAGGAAATATCTTCCGTTCAAAACTGGAAAGAAGCTTTCTGAGAAACTGCTCTGTGTTCTATTAATTCATCTCACAGAGTTACATCTTTCCCTTCAAGAAGCCTTTCGCTAAGGCTGTTCTTGTGGAATTGGCAAAGGGATATTTGGAAGCCCATAGAGGGCTATGGTGAAAAAGGAAATATCTTCCGTTCAAAACTGGAAAGAAGCTTTCTGAGAAACTGCTCTGTGTTCTGTTAATTCATCTCACAGAGTTACATCTTTCCCTTCAAGAAGCCTTTCGCTAAGGCTGTTCTTGTGGAATTGGCAAAGGGATATTTGGAAGCCCATAGAGGGCTATGGTGAAAAAGGAAATATCTTCCGTTCAAAACTGGAAAGAAGCTTTCTGAGAAACTGCTCTGTGTTCTGTTAATTCATCTCACAGAGTTACATCTTTCCCTTCAAGAAGCCTTTCGCTAAGGCTGTTCTTGTGGAATTGGCAAAGGGATATTTGGAAGCCCATAGAGGGCTATGGTGAAAAAGGAAATATCTTCCGTTCAAAACTGGAAAGAAGCTTTCTGAGAAACTGCTCTGTGTTCTGTTAATTCATCTCACAGAGTTACATCTTTCCCTTCAAGAAGCCTTTCGCTAATTCTGTTCTTGTGGAATTGGAAAAGGGATATTTGGAAGCCCATAGAGGGCTATGGTGAAAAAGGAAATATCTTCCGTTCAAAACTGGAAAGAAGCTTTCTGAGAAACTGCTCTGTGTTCTGTTAATTCATCTCACAGAGTTACATCTTTCCTTTCAAGAAGCCTTTCGCTAATTCTGTTCTTGTGGAATTGGAAAAGGGATATTTGGAAGCCCATAGAGGGCTATGGTGAAAAAGGAAATATGTTCCGTTCAAAACTGGAAAGAAGCTTTCTGAGAAACTGCTCTGTGTTCCGTTAATTCATCTCACAGGGTTACATCTTTCCCTTCAAGTAGCCTTTCGCTAAGGCTGTTCTTGTGGAATTCGCAAAGGGATATTTGGAAGCCCATAGACGGCTATGGTGAAAAAGGAAATATCTTCCCTTCAAAACTGGAAAGAAACTTTCTGAGAAACCGCTCTGTGTTCTGTTAATTCATCTCACAGAGTTACATCTTTCCCTTCAAGTAGCCTTTCGCTAAGGCTGTTCTTGTGGAATTGGCAAAGGGATATTTGGAAGCCCATAGAGGGCTATGGTGAAAAAGGAAATATCTTCCGTTCAAAACTGGAAAGAAGCTTTCTGAGAAACCGCTCTGTGTTCTGTTAATTCATCTCACAGAGTTACATCTTTCCCTTCAAGAAGCCTTTCGCTAAGGCTGTTCTTGTGGAATTGGCAAAGGGATATTTGGAAGCCCATAGAGGGCTATGGTGAAAAAGGAAATATCTTCCGTTCAAAACTGGAAAGAAGCTTTCTGAGAAACTGCTCTGTGTTCGGTTAATTCATCTCACAGAGTTACATCTTTCCCTTCAAGAAGCCTTTCGCTAAGGCTGTTCTTGTGGAATTGGCAAAGGGATATTTGGAAGCCCATAGAGGGCTATGGTGAAAAAGGAAATATCTTCCGTTCAAAACTGGAAAGAAGCTTACTGAGAAACTGCTCTGTGTTCTGTTAATTCATCTCACAGAATTACATCTTTCCCTTCAAGAAGCCTTTCGCTAAGGCTGTTCTTGTGGAATTGGCAAAGGGATATTTGGAAGCCCATAGAGGGCTATGGTGAAAAAGGAAATATCTTCCGTTCAAAACTGGAAAGAAGCTTTCTGAGAAACTGCTCTGTGTTCTGTTAATTCATCTCACAGAGTTACATCTTTCACTTCAAGAAGCCTTTCGCTAAGGCTGTTCTTGTGGAATTGGCAAAGGGATATTTGGAAGCCCATAGAGGGCTATGGTGAAAAAGCAAATATCTTCCGTTCAAAACTGGAAAGAAGCTTTCTGAGAAACTGCTCTGTGTTCTGTTAATTCATCTCACAGAGTTACATCTTTCTCTTCAAGTAGCCTTTCTCTAAGGCTGTTCTTGTGGAATTGGCAAAGGGATATTTGGAAGCCCATAGAGGGCTATGGTGAAAAAGGAAATATCTTCCGTTCAAAACTGGAAAGAAACTTTCTGAGAAACTGCTCTGTGTTCTGTTAATTCATCTCACAGAGTTACATCTTTCCCTTCAAGAAGCCTTTCGCTAAGGCTGTTCTTGTGGAATTGGCAAAGGGATATTTGGAAGCCCATAGAGGGCTATGGTGAAAAAGGAAATATCTTCCGTTCAAAACTGGAAAGAAGCTTTCTGAGAAACGGCTCTGTGTTCTGTTAATTCATCTCACAGAGTTACATCTTTCCCTTCATGAAGCCTTTCGCTAAGGCTGTTCTTCTGGAATTGGCAAAGGGATATTTGGAAGCCCATAGAGGGCTATGGTGAAAAAGGAAATATCTTCCGTTCAAAACTGGAAAGAAGCTTTCTGAGAAACCGCTCTGTGTTCTGTTAATTCATCTCACAGAGTTACATCTTTCCCTTCAAGAAGCCTTTCGCTAAGGCTGTTCTTGTGGAATTGGCAAAGGGATATTTGGAAGCCCATAGAGGGCTATGGTGAAAAAGGAAATATCTTCCGTTCAAAACTGGAAAGAAGCTGTCTGATGAACTGCTCTGTGTTCTGTTAATTCATCTCACAGAGTTACATCTTTCCCTTCAAGAAGCCTTTCGATAAGGCTGTTCATGTGGAATTGGCAAAGGGATATTTGGAAGCCCATAGAGGGCTATGGTGAAAAAGGAAATATCTTCCGTTCAAAACTGGAAAGAAGCTTTCTGAGAAACTGCTCTGTGTTCTGTTAATTCAACTCACAGAGTTACATCTTTCCCTTCAAGAAGCCTTTCGCTAAGGCTGTTCTTGTGGAATTGGCAAAGGGATATTTGGAAGCCCATAGAGGGCTATGGTGAAAAAGTAAATATCTTCCGTTCAAAACTTGAAAGAAGCTTTCTGAGAAACTGCTCTGTGTTCTGTTAATTCATCTCACAGGGTTACATCTTTCCCTTCAAGTAGCCTTTCGCTAAGGCTGTTCTTGTGGAATTCGCAAAGGGATATTTGGAAGCCCATAGACGGCTATGGTGAAAAAGGAAATATCTTCCCTTCAAAACTGGAAAGAAACTTTCTGAGAAACCGCTCTGTGTTCTGTTAATTCATCTCACAGAGTTACATCTTTCCCTTCAAGTAGCCTTTCGCTAAGGCTGTTCTTGTGGAATTGGCAAAGGGATATTTGGAAGCCCATAGAGGGCTATGGTGAAAAAGGAAATATCTTCCGTTCAAAACTGGAAAGAAGCTTTCTGAGAAACCGCTCTGTGTTTTGCTAATTCATCTCACAGAGTTACATCTTTCCCTTCAAGAAGCCTTTCGCTAAGGCTGTTCTTGTGGAATTGGCAAAGGGATATTTGGAAGCCCATAGAGGGCTATGGTGAAAAAGGAAATATCTTCCGTTCAAAACTGGAAAGAAGCTTTCTGAGAAACTGCTCTGTGTTCGGTTAATTCATCTCACAGAGTTACATCTTTCCCTTCAAGAAGCCTTTCGCTAATTCTGTTCTTGTGGAATTGGAAAAGGGATATTTGGAAGCCCATAGAGGGCTATGGTGAAAAAGGAAATATCTTCCGTTCAAAACTGGAAAGAAGCTTTCTGAGAAACTGCTCTGTGTTCTGTTAATTCATCTCACAGAGTTACATCTTTCCCTTCAAGAAGCCTTTCGCTAAGGCTGTTCTTGTGGAATTGGCAAAGGGATATTTGGAAGCCCATAGAGGGCTATGGTGAAAAAGGAAATATCTTCCGTTCAAAACTGGAAAGAAGCTTTTTGATGAACTGCTCTGTGTTCTGTTAATTCATCTCACAGAGTTACATCTTTCCCTTCAAGAAGCCTTTAGATAAGGCTGTTCATGTGGAATTGGCAAAGGGATATTTGGAAGCCCATAGAGGGCTATGGTGAAAAAGGAAATATCTTCCGTTCAAAACTGGAAAGAAGCTTTCTGAGAAACTGCTCTGTGTTCTGTTAATTCATCTCACAGAGTTACATCTTTCCCTTCAAGAAGCCTTTCGCTAAGGCTGTTCTTGTGGAATTGGCAAAGGGATATTTGGAAGCCCATAGAGGGCTATGGTGAAAAAGGAAATATCTTCCGTTCAAAACTGGAAAGAAGCTTTCTGAGAAACTGCTCTGTGTTCTGTTAATTCATCTCACAGAGTTACATCTTTCCCTTCAAGAAGCCTTTCGCTAAGGCTGTTCTTGTGGAATTGGCAAAGGGATATTTGGAAGCCCATAGAGGGCTATGGTGAAAAAGCAAATATCTTCCGTTCAAAACTGGAAAGAAGCTTTCTGAGAAACTGCTCTGTGTTCTGTTAATTCATCTCACAGAGTAACATCTTTCCCTTCAAGAAGCCTTTCGCTAAGGCTGTTCTTGTGGAATTGGCAAAGGGATATTTGGAAGCCCATAGAGGGCTATGGTGAAAAAGGAAATATCTTCCGTTCAAAACTGGAAAGAAGCTTTCTGAGAAACTGCTCTGTGTTCTGTTAATTCATCTCAAAGAGTTACATCTTTCCCTTCAAGAAGCCTTTCGCTAAGACTGTTCTTGTGGAATTGGCAAAGGGATATTTGGAAGCCCATAGAGGGCTATGGTGAAAAAGGAAATATCTTCCGTTCAAAACTGGAAAGAAGCTTTCTGAGAAACTGCTCTGTGTTCTGTTAATTCATCTCACAGAGTTACATCTTTCCCTTCAAGAAGCCTTTCGCTAAGGCTGTTCTTGTGGAATTGGCAAAGGGATATTTGGAAGCCCATAGAGGGCTATGGTGAAAAAGGAAATATCTTCCGTTCAAAACTGGAAAGAAGCTTTCTGAGAAACTGCTCTGTGTTCTGTTAATTCATCTCACAGAGTTACATCTTTCCCTTCAAGAAGCCTTTCGCTAAGGCTGTTCTTGTGGAATTGGCAAAGGGATATTTGGAAGCCCATAGAGGGCTATGGTGAAAAAGGAAATATCTTCCGTTCAAAACAGGAAAGAAGCTTTCTGATGAACTGCTCTGTGTTCTGTTAATTCATCTCACAGAGTTACATCTTTCCCTTCAAGAAGCCTTTCGATAAGGCTGTTCATGTGGAATTGGCAAAGGGATATTTGGAAGCCCATAGAGGGCTATGGTGAAAAAGGAAATATCTTCCGTTCAAAACTGGAAAGAAGCTTTCTGAGAAACTGCTCTGTGTTCTGTTAATTCATCTCACAGAGTTAAATCTTTCCCTTCAAGAAGCCTTTCGCTAAGGCTGTTCTTGTGGAATTGGCAAAGGGATATTTGGAAGCCCATAGAGGGCTATGGTGAAAAAGGAAATATCTTCCGTTCAAAACTGGAAAGAAGCTTTCTGAGAAACTGCTCTGTGTTCTGTTAATTCATCTCAAAGAGTTACATCTTTCCCTTCAAGAAGCCTTTCGCTAAGACTGTTCTTGTGGAATTGGCAAAGGGATATTTGGAAGCCCATAGAGGGCTATGGTGAAAAAGGAAATATCTTCCGTTCAAAACTGGAAAGAAGCTTTCTGAGAAACTGCTCTGTGTTCTGTTAATTCATCTCACAGAGTTACATCTTTCCCTTCAAGAAGCCTTTCGCTAAGGCTGTTCTTGTGGAATTGGCAAAGGGATATTTGGAAGCCCATAGAGGGCTATGGTGAAAAAGGAAATATCTTCCGTTCAAAACTGGAAAGAAGCTTTCTGAGAAACTGCTCTGTGTTCTGTTAATTCATCTCACAGAGTTACATCTTTCCCTTTAAGAAGCCTTTCGCTAATTCTGTTCTTGTGGAATTGGAAAAGGGATATTTGGAAGCCCTTAGAGGGCTATGGTGAAAAAGGAAATATCTTCCGTTCAAAACTGGAAAGAAGCTTTCTGAGAAACTGCTCTGTGTTCTGTTAATTCATCTCACAGAGTTACATCTTTCCCTTCAAGAAGCCTTTCGCTAAGGCTGTTCTTGTGGAATTGGCAAAGGGATATTTGGAAGCCCATAGAGGGCTATGGTGAAAAAGTAAATATCTTCCGTTCAAAACTTGAAAGAAGCTTTCTGAGAAACGGCTCTGTGTTCTGTTAATTCATCTCACAGGGTTACATCTTTCCCTTCAAGTAGCCTTTCGCTAAGGCTGTTCTTGTGGAATTCGCAAAGGGATATTTGGAAGCCCATAGACGGCTATGGTGAAAAAGGAAATATCTTCCCTTCAAAACTGGAAAGAAACTTTCTGAGAAACCGCTCTGTGTTCTGTTAATTCATCTCACAGAGTTACATCTTTCCCTTCAAGTAGCCTTTCGCTAAGGCTGTTCTTGTGGAATTGGCAAAGGGATATTTGGAAGCCCATAGAGGGCTATGGTGAAAAAGGAAATATCTTCCGTTCAAAACTGGAAAGAAGCTTTCTGAGAAACTGCTCTGTGTTCTGTTGATTCATCTCACAGAGTTACATCTTTCCCTTCAAGAAGCCTTTCGCTAAGGCTGTTCTTGTGGAATTGGCAAAGGGATATTTGGAAGCCCATAGAGGGCTATGGTGAAAAAGGAAATATCTTCCGTTCAAAACTGGAAAGAAGCTTTCTGAGAAACGGCTCTGTGTTCTGTTAATTCATCTCACAGAGTTACATCTTTCCCTTCATGAAGCCTTTCGCTAAGGCTGTTCTTCTGGAATTGGCAAAGGGATATTTGGAAGCCCATAGAGGGCTATGGTGAAAAAGGAAATATCTTCCGTTCAAAACTGGAAAGAAGCTTTCTGAGAAACCGCTCTGTGTTCTGTTAATTCATCTCACAGAGTTACATCTTTCCCTTCAAGAAGCCTTTCGCTAAGGCTGTTCTTGTGGAATTGGCAAAGGGATATTTGGAAGCCCATAGAGGGCTATGGTGAAAAAGGAAATATCTTCCGTTCAAAACTGGAAAGAAGCTTTCTGATGAACTGCTCTGTGTTCTGTTAATTCATCTCACAGAGTTACATCTTTCCCTTCAAGAAGCCTTTCGCTAAGGCTGTTCTTGTGGAATTGGCAAAGGGATATTTGGAAGCCCATAGAGGGCTATGGTGAAAAAGGAAATATCTTCCGTTCAAAACTGGAAAGAAGCTTTCTGAGAAACGGCTCTGTGTTCTGTTAATTCATCTCACAGAGTTACATCTTTCCCTTCATGAAGCCTTTCGCTAAGGCTGTTCTTCTGGAATTGGCAAAGGGATATTTGGAAGCCCATAGAGGGCTATGGTGAAAAAGGAAATATCTTCCGTTCAAAACTGGAAAGAAGCTTTCTGAGAAACCGCTCTGTGTTCTGTTAATTCATCTCACAGAGTTACATCTTTCCCTTCAAGAAGCCTTTCGCTAAGGCTGTTCTTGTGGAATTGGCAAAGGGATATTTGGAAGCCCATAGAGGGCTATGGTGAAAAAGGAAATATCTTCCGTTCAAAACTGGAAAGAAGCTTTCTGATGAACTGCTCTGTGTTCTGTTAATTCATCTCACAGAGTTACATCTTTCCCTTCAAGAAGCCTTTCGATAAGGCTGTTCATGTGGAATTGGCAAAGGGATATTTGGAAGCCCATAGAGGGCTATGGTGAAAAAGGAAATATCTTCCGTTCAAAACTGGAAAGAAGCTTTCTGAGAAACTGCTCTGTGTTCTGTTAATTCATCTCACAGAGTTACATCTTTCCCTTCAAGAAGCCTTTCGCTAAGGCTGTTCTTGTGGAATTGGCAAAGGGATATTTGGAAGCCCATAGAGGGCTATGGTGAAAAAGGAAATATCTTCCGTTCAAAACTGGAAAGAAGCTTTCTGAGAAACTGCTCTGTGTTCTGTTAATTCATCTCACAGAGTTACATCTTTCCCTTCAAGAAGCCTTTCGCTAAGGCTGTTCTTGTGGAATTGGCAAAGGGATATTTGGAAGCCCATAGAGGGCTATGGTGAAAAAGGAAATATCTTCCGTTCAAAACTGGAAAGAAGCTTTCTGAGAAACTGCTCTGTGTTCTGTTAATTCATCTCACAGGGTTACATCTTTCCCTTCAAGTAGCCTTTCGCTAAGGCTGTTCTTGTGGAATTCGCAAAGGGATATTTGGAAGCCCATAGAGGGCTATGGTGAAAAAGGAAATATCTTCCCTTCAAAACTGGAAAGAAACTTTCTGAGAAACCGCTCTGTGTTCTGTTAATTCATCTCACAGAGTTACATCTTTCCCTTCAAGAAGCCTTTCGCTAAGGCTGTTCTTGTGGAATTGGCAAAGGGATATTTGGAAGCCCATAGAGGGCTATGGTGAAAAAGTAAATATCTTCCGTTCAAAACTTGAAAGAAGCTTTCTGAGAAACTGCTCTGTGTTCTGTTAATTCATCTCACAGGGTTACATCTTTCCCTTCAAGTAGCCTTTCGCTAAGGCTGTTCTTGTGGAATTCGCAAAGGGATATTTGGAAGCCCATAGACGGCTATGGTGAAAAAGGAAATATCTTCCCTTCAAAACTGGAAAGAAACTTTCTGAGAAACCGCTCTGTGTTCTGTTAATTCATCTCACAGAGTTACATCTTTCCCTTCAAGTAGCCTTTCGCTAAGGCTGTTCTTGTGGAATTGGCAAAGGGATATTTGGAAGCCCATAGAGGGCTATGGTGAAAAAGGAAATATCTTCCGTTCAAAACTGGAAAGAAGCTTTCTGAGAAACCGCTCTGTGTTCTGTTAATTCATCTCACAGAGTTACATCTTTCCCTTCAAGAAGCCTTTCGCTAAGGCTGTTCTTGTGGAATTGGCAAAGGGATATTTGGAAGCCCATAGAGGGCTATGGTGAAAAAGGAAATATCTTCCGTTCAAAACTGGAAAGAAGCTTTCTGAGAAACTGCTCTGTGTTCGGTTAATTCATCTCAAAGAGTTACATCTTTCCCTTCAAGAAGCCTTTCGATAAGGCTGTTCTTGTGGAATTGGCAAAGGGATATTTGGAAGCCCATAGAGGGCTATGGTGAAAAAGGGAATATCTTCCGTTCAAAACTGGAAAGAAGCTTTCTGAGAAACTGCTCTGTGTTCTGTTAATTCATCTCACAGAGTTACATCTTTCCCTTCAAGAAGCCTTTCGCTAAGGCTGTTCTTGTGGAATTGGCAAAGGGATATTTGGAAGCCCATAGAGGGCTATGGTGAAAAAGGAAATATCTTCCGTTCAAAACTGGAAAGAAGCTTTCTGAGAAACTGCTCTGTGTTCTGTTAATTCATCTCACAGAGTTACATCTTTCCCTTCAAGAAGCCTTTCGCTAAGGCTGTTCTTCTGGAATTGGCAAAGGGATATTTGGAAGCCCATAGAGGGCTATGGTGAAAAAGGAAATATCTTCCGTTCAAAACTGGAAAGAAGCTTTCTGAGAAACTGCTCTGTGTTCTGTTAATTCATCTCACAGAGTTACATCTTTCCCTTCAAGAAGCCTTTCGCTAATTCTGTTCTTGTGGAATTGGCAAAGGGATATTTGGAAGCCCATAGAGGGCTATGGTGAAAAAGGAAATATCTTCCGTTCAAAACTGGAAAGAAGCTTTATGAGAAACTGCTCTGTGTTCTATTAATTCATCTCACAGAGTTACATCTTTCCCTTCAAGAAGCCTTTCGCTAAGGCTGTTCTTGTGGAATTGGCAAAGGGATATTTGGAAGCCCATAGAGGGCTATGGTGAAAAAGGAAATATCTTCCGTTCAAAACTGGAAAGAAGCTTTGTGAGAAACTGCTCTGTGTTCTGTTAATTCATCTCACAGAGTTACATCTTTCCCTTCAAGAAGCCTTTCGCTAAGGCTGTTCTTGTGGAATTGGCAAAGGGATATTTGGAAGCCCATAGAGGGCTATGGTGAAAAAGGAAATATCTTCCGTTCAAAACTGGAAAGAAGCTTTCTGAGAAACTGCTCTGTGTTCTGTTAATTCATCTCACAGAGTTACATCTTTCCCTTCAAGAAGCCTTTCGCTAAGGCTGTTCTTGTGGAATTGGCAAAGGGATATTTGGAAGCCCATAGAGGGCTATGGTGAAAAAGGAAATATCTTCCGTTCAAAACTGGAAAGAAGCTTTCTGAGAAACTGCTCTGTGTTCTGTTAATTCATCTCACAGAGTTACATCTTTCACTTCAAGAAGCCTTTCGCTAAGGCTGTTCTTGTGGAATTGGCAAAGGGATATTTGGAAGCCCATAGAGGGCTATGGTGAAAAAGCAAATATCTTCCGTTCAAAACTGGAAAGAAGCTTTCTGAGAAACTGCTCTGTGTTCTGTTAATTCATCTCACAGAGTTACATCTTTCTCTTCAAGTAGCCTTTCTCTAAGGCTGTTCTTGTGGAATTGGCAAAGGGATATTTGGAAGCCCATAGAGGGCTATGGTGAAAAAGGAAATATCTTCCGTTCAAAACTGGAAAGAAACTTTCTGAGAAACTGCTCTGTGTTCTGTTAATTCATCTCACAGAGTTACATCTTTCCCTTCAAGAAGCCTTTCGCTAAGGCTGTTCTTGTGGAATTGGCAAAGGGATATTTGGAAGCCCATAGAGGGCTATGGTGAAAAAGGAAATATCTTCCGTTCAAAACTGGAAAGAAGCTTTCTGAGAAACGGCTCTGTGTTCTGTTAATTCATCTCACAGAGTTACATCTTTCCCTTCATGAAGCCTTTCGCTAAGGCTGTTCTTCTGGAATTGGCAAAGGGATATTTGGAAGCCCATAGAGGGCTATGGTGAAAAAGGAAATATCTTCCGTTCAAAACTGGAAAGAAGCTTTCTGAGAAACCGCTCTGTGTTCTGTTAATTCATCTCACAGAGTTACATCTTTCCCTTCAAGAAGCCTTTCGCTAAGGCTGTTCTTGTGGAATTGGCAAAGGGATATTTGGAAGCCCATAGAGGGCTATGGTGAAAAAGGAAATATCTTCCGTTCAAAACTGGAAAGAAGCTGTCTGATGAACTGCTCTGTGTTCTGTTAATTCATCTCACAGAGTTACATCTTTCCCTTCAAGAAGCCTTTCGATAAGGCTGTTCATGTGGAATTGGCAAAGGGATATTTGGAAGCCCATAGAGGGCTATGGTGAAAAAGGAAATATCTTCCGTTCAAAACTGGAAAGAAGCTTTCTGAGAAACTGCTCTGTGTTCTGTTAATTCATCTCACAGAGTTACATCTTTCCCTTCAAGAAGCCTTTCGCTAAGGCTGTTCTTGTGGAATTGGCAAAGGGATATTTGGAAGCCCATAGAGGGCTATGGTGAAAAAGGAAATATCTTCCGTTCAAAACTGGAAAGAAGCTTTCTGAGAAACTGCTCTGTGTTCTGTTAATTCATCTCAAAGAGTTACATCTTTCCCTTCAAGAAGCCTTTCGCTAAGACTGTTCTTGTGGAATTGGCAAAGGGATATTTGGAAGCCCATAGAGGGCTATGGTGAAAAAGGAAATATCTTCCGTTCAAAACTGGAAAGAAGCTTTCTGAGAAACTGCTCTGTGTTCTGTTAATTCATCTCACAGAGTTACATCTTTCCCTTCAAGAAGCCTTTCGCTAAGGCTGTTCTTGTGGAATTGGCAAAGGGATATTTGGAAGCCCATAGAGGGCTATGGTGAAAAAGGAAATATCTTCCGTTCAAAACTGGAAAGAAGCTTTCTGAGAAACTGCTCTGTGTTCTGTTAATTCATCTCACAGAGTTACATCTTTCCCTTCAAGAAGCCTTTCGCTAAGGCTGTTCTTGTGGAATTGGAAAAGGGATATTTGGAAGCCCATAGAGGGCTATGGTGAAAAAGGAAATATCTTCCGTTCAAAACTGGAAAGAAGCTTTCTGAGAAACTGCTCTGTGTTCTGTTAATTCATCTCACAGAGTTACATCTTTCCCTTCAAGAAGCCTTTCGCTAAGGCTGTTCTTGTGGAATTGGCAAAGGGATATTTGGAAGCCCATAGAGGGCTATGGTGAAAAAGTAAATATCTTCCGTTCAAAACTTGAAAGAAGCTTTCTGAGAAACTGCTCTGTGTTCTGTTAATTCATCTCACAGGGTTACATCTTTCCCTTCAAGTAGCCTTTCGCTAAGGCTGTTCTTGTGGAATTCGCAAAGGGATATTTGGAAGCCCATAGACGGCTATGGTGAAAAAGGAAATATCTTCCCTTCAAAACTGGAAAGAAACTTTCTGAGAAACCGCTCTGTGTTCTGTTAATTCATCTCACAGAGTTACATCTTTCCCTTCAAGTAGCCTTTCGCTAAGGCTGTTCTTGTGGAATTGGCAAAGGGATATTTGGAAGCCCATAGAGGGCTATGGTGAAAAAGGAAATATCTTCCGTTCAAAACTGGAAAGAAGCTTTCTGAGAAACCGCTCTGTGTTTTGCTAATTCATCTCACAGAGTTACATCTTTCCCTTCAAGAAGCCTTTCGCTAAGGCTGTTCTTGTGGAATTGGCAAAGGGATATTTGGAAGCCCATAGAGGGCTATGGTGAAAAAGGAAATATCTTCCGTTCAAAACTGGAAAGAAGCTTTCTGAGAAACTGCTCTGTGTTCGGTTAATTCATCTCACAGAGTTACATCTTTCCCTTCAAGAAGCCTTTCGCTAATTCTGTTCTTGTGGAATTGGAAAAGGGATATTTGGAAGCCCATAGAGGGCTATGGTGAAAAAGGAAATATCTTCCGTTCAAAACTGGAAAGAAGCTTTCTGAGAAACTGCTCTGTGTTCTGTTAATTCATCTCACAGAGTTACATCTTTCCCTTCAAGAAGCCTTTCGCTAAGGCTGTTCTTGTGGAATTGGCAAAGGGATATTTGGAAGCCCATAGAGGGCTATGGTGAAAAAGGAAATATCTTCCGTTCAAAACTGGAAAGAAGCTTTTTGATGAACTGCTCTGTGTTCTGTTAATTCATCTCACAGAGTTACATCTTTCCCTTCAAGAAGCCTTTAGATAAGGCTGTTCATGTGGAATTGGCAAAGGGATATTTGGAAGCCCATAGAGGGCTATGGTGAAAAAGGAAATATCTTCCGTTCAAAACTGGAAAGAAGCTTTCTGAGAAACTGCTCTGTGTTCTGTTAATTCATCTCACAGAGTTACATCTTTCCCTTCAAGAAGCCTTTCGCTAAGGCTGTTCTTGTGGAATTGGCAAAGGGATATTTGGAAGCCCATAGAGGGCTATGGTGAAAAAGGAAATATCTTCCGTTCAAAACTGGAAAGAAGCTTTCTGAGAAACTGCTCTGTGTTCTGTTAATTCATCTCACAGAGTTACATCTTTCCCTTCAAGAAGCCTTTCGCTAAGGCTGCTCTTGTGGAATTGGCAAAGGGATATTTGGAAGCCCATAGAGGGCTATGGTGAAAAAGCAAATATCTTCCGTTCAAAACTGGAAAGAAGCTTTCTGAGAAACTGCTCTGTGTTCTGTTAATTCATCTCACAGAGTAACATCTTTCCCTTCAAGAAGCCTTTCGCTAAGGCTGTTCTTGTGGAATTGGCAAAGGGATATTTGGAAGCCCATAGAGGGCTATGGTGAAAAAGGAAATATCTTCCGTTCAAAACTGGAAAGAAGCTTTCTGAGAAACTGCTCTGTGTTCTGTTAATTCATCTCAAAGAGTTACATCTTTCCCTTCAAGAAGCCTTTCGCTAAGACTGTTCTTGTGGAATTGGCAAAGGGATATTTGGAAGCCCATAGAGGGCTATGGTGAAAAAGGAAATATCTTCCGTTCAAAACTGGAAAGAAGCTTTCTGAGAAACTGCTCTGTGTTCTGTTAATTCATCTCACAGAGTTACATCTTTCCCTTCAAGAAGCCTTTCGCTAAGGCTGTTCTTGTGGAATTGGCAAAGGGATATTTGGAAGCCCATAGAGGGCTATGGTGAAAAAGGAAATATCTTCCGTTCAAAACTGGAAAGAAGCTTTCTGAGAAACTGCTCTGTGTTCTGTTAATTCATCTCACAGAGTTACATCTTTCCCTTCAAGAAGCCTTTCGCTAAGGCTGTTCTTGTGGAATTGGCAAAGGGATATTTGGAAGCCCATAGAGGGCTATGGTGAAAAAGGAAATATCTTCCGTTCAAAACAGGAAAGAAGCTTTCTGATGAACTGCTCTGTGTTCTGTTAATTCATCTCACAGAGTTACATCTTTCCCTTCAAGAAGCCTTTCGATAAGGCTGTTCATGTGGAATTGGCAAAGGGATATTTGGAAGCCCATAGAGGGCTATGGTGAAAAAGGAAATATCTTCCGTTCAAAACTGGAAAGAAGCTTTCTGAGAAACTGCTCTGTGTTCTGTTAATTCATCTCACAGAGTTACATCTTTCCCTTCAAGAAGCCTTTCGCTAAGGCTGTTCTTGTGGAATTGGCAAAGGGATATTTGGAAGCCCATAGAGGGCTATGGTGAAAAAGGAAATATCTTCCGTTCAAAACTGGAAAGAAGCTTTCTGAGAAACTGCTCTGTGTTCTGTTAATTCATCTCAAAGAGTTACATCTTTCCCTTCAAGAAGCCTTTCGCTAAGACTGTTCTTGTGGAATTGGCAAAGGGATATTTGGAAGCCCATAGAGGGCTATGGTGAAAAAGGAAATATCTTCCGTTCAAAACTGGAAAGAAGCTTTCTGAGAAACTGCTCTGTGTTCTGTTAATTCATCTCACAGAGTTACATCTTTCCCTTCAAGAAGCCTTTCGCTAAGGCTGTTCTTGTGGAATTGGCAAAGGGATATTTGGAAGCCCATAGAGGGCTATGGTGAAAAAGGAAATATCTTCCGTTCAAAACTGGAAAGAAGCTTTCTGAGAAACTGCTCTGTGTTCTGTTAATTCATCTCACAGAGTTACATCTTTCCCTTCAAGAAGCCTTTCGCTAATTCTGTTCTTGTGGAATTGGAAAAGGGATATTTGGAAGCCCTTAGAGGGCTATGGTGAAAAAGGAAATATCTTCCGTTCAAAACTGGAAAGAAGCTTTCTGAGAAACTGCTCTGTGTTCTGTTAATTCATCTCACAGAGTTACATCTTTCCCTTCAAGAAGCCTTTCGCTAAGGCTGTTCTTGTGGAATTGGCAAAGGGATATTTGGAAGCCCATAGAGGGCTATGGTGAAAAAGTAAATATCTTCCGTTCAAAACTTGAAAGAAGCTTTCTGAGAAACTGCTCTGTGTTCTGTTAATTCATCTCACAGGGTTACATCTTTCCCTTCAAGTAGCCTTTCGCTAAGGCTGTTCTTGTGGAATTCGCAAAGGGATATTTGGAAGCCCATAGACGGCTATGGTGAAAAAGGAAATATCTTCCCTTCAAAACTGGAAAGAAACTTTCTGAGAAACCGCTCTGTGTTCTGTTAATTCATCTCACAGAGTTACATCTTTCCCTTCAAGTAGCCTTTCGCTAAGGCTGTTCTTGTGGAATTGGCAAAGGGATATTTGGAAGCCCATAGAGGGCTATGGTGAAAAAGGAAATATCTTCCGTTCAAAACTGGAAAGAAGCTTTCTGAGAAACTGCTCTGTGTTCTGTTGATTCATCTCACAGAGTTACATCTTTCCCTTCAAGAAGCCTTTCGCTAAGGCTGTTCTTGTGGAATTGGCAAAGGGATATTTGGAAGCCCATAGAGGGCTATGGTGAAAAAGGAAATATCTTCCGTTCAAAACTGGAAAGAAGCTTTCTGAGAAACGGCTCTGTGTTCTGTTAATTCATCTCACAGAGTTACATCTTTCCCTTCATGAAGCCTTTCGCTAAGGCTGTTCTTCTGGAATTGGCAAAGGGATATTTGGAAGCCCATAGAGGGCTATGGTGAAAAAGGAAATATCTTCCGTTCAAAACTGGAAAGAAGCTTTCTGAGAAACCGCTCTGTGTTCTGTTAATTCATCTCACAGAGTTACATCTTTCCCTTCAAGAAGCCTTTCGCTAAGGCTGTTCTTGTGGAATTGGCAAAGGGATATTTGGAAGCCCATAGAGGGCTATGGTGAAAAAGGAAATATCTTCCGTTCAAAACTGGAAAGAAGCTTTCTGATGAACTGCTCTGTGTTCTGTTAATTCATCTCACAGAGTTACATCTTTCCCTTCAAGAAGCCTTTCGCTAAGGCTGTTCTTGTGGAATTGGCAAAGGGATATTTGGAAGCCCATAGAGGGCTATGGTGAAAAAGGAAATATCTTCCGTTCAAAACTGGAAAGAAGCTTTCTGAGAAACGGCTCTGTGTTCTGTTAATTCATCTCACAGAGTTACATCTTTCCCTTCATGAAGCCTTTCGCTAAGGCTGTTCTTCTGGAATTGGCAAAGGGATATTTGGAAGCCCATAGAGGGCTATGGTGAAAAAGGAAATATCTTCCGTTCAAAACTGGAAAGAAGCTTTCTGAGAAACCGCTCTGTGTTCTGTTAATTCATCTCACAGAGTTACATCTTTCCCTTCAAGAAGCCTTTCGCTAAGGCTGTTCTTGTGGAATTGGCAAAGGGATATTTGGAAGCCCATAGAGGGCTATGGTGAAAAAGGAAATATCTTCCGTTCAAAACTGGAAAGAAGCTTTCTGATGAACTGCTCTGTGTTCTGTTAATTCATCTCACAGAGTTACATCTTTCCCTTCAAGAAGCCTTTCGATAAGGCTGTTCATGTGGAATTGGCAAAGGGATATTTGGAAGCCCATAGAGGGCTATGGTGAAAAAGGAAATATCTTCCGTTCAAAACTGGAAAGAAGCTTTCTGAGAAACTGCTCTGTGTTCTGTTAATTCATCTCACAGAGTTACATCTTTCCCTTCAAGAAGCCTTTCGCTAAGGCTGTTCTTGTGGAATTGGCAAAGGGATATTTGGAAGCCCATAGAGGGCTATGGTGAAAAAGGAAATATCTTCCGTTCAAAACTGGAAAGAAGCTTTCTGAGAAACTGCTCTGTGTTCTGTTAATTCATCTCACAGAGTTACATCTTTCCCTTCAAGAAGCCTTTCGCTAAGGCTGTTCTTGTGGAATTGGCAAAGGGATATTTGGAAGCCCATAGAGGGCTATGGTGAAAAAGTAAATATCTTCCGTTCAAAACTTGAAAGAAGCTTTCTGAGAAACTGCTCTGTGTTCTGTTAATTCATCTCACAGGGTTACATCTTTCCCTTCAAGTAGCCTTTCGCTAAGGCTGTTCTTGTGGAATTCGCAAAGGGATATTTGGAAGCCCATAGACGGCTATGGTGAAAAAGGAAATATCTTCCCTTCAAAACTGGAAAGAAACTTTCTGAGAAACCGCTCTGTGTTCTGTTAATTCATCTCACAGAGTTACATCTTTCCCTTCAAGTAGCCTTTCGCTAAGGCTGTTCTTGTGGAATTGGCAAAGGGATATTTGGAAGCCCATAGAGGGCTATGGTGAAAAAGGAAATATCTTCCGTTCAAAACTGGAAAGAAGCTTTCTGAGAAACCGCTCTGTGTTCTGTTAATTCATCTCACAGAGTTACATCTTTCCCTTCAAGAAGCCTTTCGCTAAGGCTGTTCTTGTGGAATTGGCAAAGGGATATTTGGAAGCCCATAGAGGGCTATGGTGAAAAAGGAAATATCTTCCGTTCAAAACTGGAAAGAAGCTTTCTGAGAAACTGCTCTGTGTTCGGTTAATTCATCTCACAGAGTTACATCTTTCCCTTCAAGAAGCCTTTCGCTAAGGCTGTTCTTGTGGAATTGGCAAAGGGATATTTGGAAGCCCATAGAGGGCTATGGTGAAAAAGGAAATATCTTCCGTTCAAAACTGGAAAGAAGCTTACTGAGAAACTGCTCTGTGTTCTGTTAATTCATCTCACAGAATTACATCTTTCCCTTCAAGAAGCCTTTCGCTAAGGCTGTTCTTGTGGAATTGGCAAAGGGATATTTGGAAGCCCATAGAGGGCTATGGTGAAAAAGGAAATATCTTCCGTTCAAAACTGGAAAGAAGCTTTCTGAGAAACTGCTCTGTGTTCTGTTAATTCATCTCACAGAGTTACATCTTTCCCTTCAAGAAGCCTTTCGCTAAGGCTGTTCTTGTGGAATTGGCAAAGGGATATTTGGAAGCCCATAGAGGGCTATGGTGAAAAAGCAAATATCTTCCGTTCAAAACTGGAAAGAAGCTTTCTGAGAAACTGCTCTGTGTTCTGTTAATTCATCTCACAGAGTTACATCTTTCCCTTCAAGTAGCCTTTCGCTAAGGCTGTTCTTGTGGAATTGGCAAAGGGATATTTGGAAGCCCATAGAGGGCTATGGTGAAAAAGGAAATATCTTCCGTTCAAAACTGGAAAGAAACTTTCTGAGAAACTGCTCTGTGTTCTGTTAATTCATCTCACAGAGTTACATCTTTCCCTTCAAGAAGCCTTTCGCTAAGGCTGTTCTTGTGGAATTGGCAAAGGGATATTTGGAAGCCCATAGAGGGCTATGGTGAAAAAGGAAATATCTTCCGTTCAAAACTGGAAAGAAGCTTTCTGAGAAACGGCTCTGTGTTCTGTTAATTCATCTCACAGAGTTACATCTTTCCCTTCATGAAGCCTTTCGCTAAGGCTGTTCTTCTGGAATTGGCAAAGGGATATTTGGAAGCCCATAGAGGGCTATGGTGAAAAAGGAAATATCTTCCGTTCAAAACTGGAAAGAAGCTTTCTGAGAAACCGCTCTGTGTTCTGTTAATTCATCTCACAGAGTTACATCTTTCCCTTCAAGAAGCCTTTCGCTAAGGCTGTTCTTGTGGAATTGGCAAAGGGATATTTGGAAGCCCATAGAGGGCTATGGTGAAAAAGGAAATATCTTCCGTTCAAAACTGGAAAGAAGCTTTCTGATGAACTGCTCTGTGTTCTGTTAATTCATCTCACAGAGTTACATCTTTCCCTTCAAGAAGCCTTTCGATAAGGCTGTTCATGTGGAATTGGCAAAGGGATATTTGGAAGCCCATAGAGGGCTATGGTGAAAAAGGAAATATCTTCCGTTCAAAACTGGAAAGAAGCTTTCTGAGAAACTGCTCTGTGTTCTGTTAATTCATCTCACAGAGTTACATCTTTCCCTTCAAGAAGCCTTTCGCTAAGGCTGTTCTTGTGGAATTGGCAAAGGGATATTTGGAAGCCCATAGAGGGCTATGGTGAAAAAGGAAATATCTTCCGTTCAAAACTGGAAAGAAGCTTTCTGAGAAACTGCTCTGTGTTCTGTTAATTCATCTCACAGAGTTACATCTTTCCCTTCAAGAAGCCTTTCGCTAATTCTGTTCTTGTGGAATTGGAAAAGGGATATTTGGAAGCCCATAGAGGGCTATGGTGAAAAAGGAAATATCTTCCGTTCAAAACTGGAAAGAAGCTTTCTGAGAAACTGCTCTGTGTTCTGTTAATTCATCTCACAGAGTTACATCTTTCCCTTCAAGAAGCCTTTCGCTAAGGCTGTTCTTGTGGAATTGGCAAAGGGATATTTGGAAGCCCATAGAGGGCTATGGTGAAAAAGTAAATATCTTCCGTTCAAAACTTGAAAGAAGCTTTCTGAGAAACTGCTCTGTGTTCTGTTAATTCATCTCACAGGGTTACATCTTTCCCTTCAAGTAGCCTTTCGCTAAGGCTGTTCTTGTGGAATTCGCAAAGGGATATTTGGAAGCCCATAGACGGCTATGGTGAAAAAGGAAATATCTTCCCTTCAAAACTGGAAAGAAACTTTCTGAGAAACCGCTCTGTGTTCTGTTAATTCATCTCACAGAGTTACATCTTTCCCTTCAAGTAGCCTTTCGCTAAGGCTGTTCTTGTGGAATTGGCAAAGGGATATTTGGAAGCCCATAGAGGGCTATGGTGAAAAAGGAAATATCTTCCGTTCAAAACTGGAAAGAAGCTTTCTGAGAAACCGCTCTGTGTTCTGTTAATTCATCTCACAGAGTTACATCTTTCCCTTCAAGAAGCCTTTCGCTAAGGCTGTTCTTGTGGAATTGGCAAAGGGATATTTGGAAGCCCATAGAGGGCTATGGTGAAAAAGGAAATATCTTCCGTTCAAAACTGGAAAGAAGCTTTCTGAGAAACTGCTCTGTGTTCGGTTAATTCATCTCAAAGAGTTACATCTTTCCCTTCAAGAAGCCTTTCGATAAGGCTGTTCTTGTGGAATTGGCAAAGGGATATTTGGAAGCCCATAGAGGGCTATGGTGAAAAAGGGAATATCTTCCGTTCAAAACTGGAAAGAAGCTTTCTGAGAAACTGCTCTGTGTTCTGTTAATTCATCTCACAGAGTTACATCTTTCCCTTCAAGAAGCCTTTCGCTAAGGCTGTTCTTGTGGAATTGGCAAAGGGATATTTGGAAGCCCATAGAGGGCTATGGTGAAAAAGGAAATATCTTCCGTTCAAAACTGGAAAGAAGCTTTCTGAGAAACTGCTCTGTGTTCTGTTAATTCATCTCACAGAGTTACATCTTTCCCTTCAAGAAGCCTTTCGCTAAGGCTGTTCTTCTGGAATTGGCAAAGGGATATTTGGAAGCCCATAGAGGGCTATGGTGAAAAAGGAAATATCTTCCGTTCAAAACTGGAAAGAAGCTTTCTGAGAAACTGCTCTGTGTTCTGTTAATTCATCTCACAGAGTTACATCTTTCCCTTCAAGAAGCCTTTCGCTAATTCTGTTCTTGTGGAATTGGCAAAGGGATATTTGGAAGCCCATAGAGGGCTATGGTGAAAAAGGAAATATCTTCCGTTCAAAACTGGAAAGAAGCTTTATGAGAAACTGCTCTGTGTTCTATTAATTCATCTCACAGAGTTACATCTTTCCCTTCAAGAAGCCTTTCGCTAAGGCTGTTCTTGTGGAATTGGCAAAGGGATATTTGGAAGCCCATAGAGGGCTATGGTGAAAAAGGAAATATCTTCCGTTCAAAACTGGAAAGAAGCTTTGTGAGAAACTGCTCTGTGTTCTGTTAATTCATCTCACAGAGTTACATCTTTCCCTTCAAGAAGCCTTTCGCTAAGGCTGTTCTTGTGGAATTGGCAAAGGGATATTTGGAAGCCCATAGAGGGCTATGGTGAAAAAGGAAATATCTTCCGTTCAAAACTGGAAAGAAGCTTTCTGAGAAACTGCTCTGTGTTCTGTTAATTCATCTCACAGAGTTACATCTTTCCCTTCAAGAAGCCTTTCGCTAAGGCTGTTCTTGTGGAATTGGCAAAGGGATATTTGGAAGGCCATAGAGGGCTATGGTGAAAAAGGAAATATCTTCCGTTCAAAACTGGAAAGAAGCTTACTGAGAAACTGCTCTGTGTTCTGTTAATTCATCTCACAGAGTTACATCTTTCCCTTCAAGAAGCCTTTCGCTAAGGCTGTTCTTGTGGAATTGGCAAAGGGATATTTGGAAGCCCATAGAGGGCTATGGTGAAAAAGGAAATATCTTCCGTTCAAAACTGGAAAGAAGCTTTCTGAGAAACTGCTCTGTGTTCTGTTAATTCATCTCACAGAGTTACATCTTTCCCTTCAAGAAGCCTTTCGCTAAGGCTGTTCTTGTGGAATTGGCAAAGGGATATTTGGAAGCCCATAGAGGGCTATGGTGAAAAAGCAAATATCTTCCGTTCAAAACTGGAAAGAAGCTTTCTGAGAAACTGCTCGGTGTTCTGTTAATTCATCTCACAGAGTTACATCTTTCCCTTCAAGTAGCCTTTCGCTAAGGCTGTTCTTGTGGAATTGGCAAAGGGATATTTGGAAGCCCATAGAGGGCTATGGTGAAAAAGGAAATATCTTCCGTTCAAAACTGGAAAGAAACTTTCTGAGAAACTGCTCTGTGTTCTGTTAATTCATCTCACAGAGTTACATCTTTCCCTTCAAGAAGCCTTTCGCTAAGGCTGTTCTTGTGGAATTGGCAAAGGGATATTTGGAAGCCCATAGAGGGCTATGGTGAAAAAGGAAATATCTTCCGTTCAAAACTGGAAAGAAGCTTTCTGAGAAACGGCTCTGTGTTCTGTTAATTCATCTCACAGAGTTACATCTTTCCCTTCATGAAGCCTTTCGCTAAGGCTGTTCTTGTGGAATTGGCAAAGGGATATTTGGAAGCCCATAGAGGGCTATGGTGAAAAAGGAAATATCTTCCGTTCAAAACTGGAAAGAAGCTTTCTGAGAAACCGCTCTGTGTTCTGTTAATTCATCTCACAGAGTTACATCTTTCCCTTCAAGAAGCCTTTCGCTAAGGCTGTTCTTGTGGAATTGGCAAAGGGATATTTGGAAGCCCATAGAGGGCTATGGTGAAAAATGAAATATCTTCCGTTCAAAACTGGAAAGAAGCTTTCTGATGAACTGCTCTGTGTTCTGTTAATTCATCTCACAGAGTTACATCTTTCCCTTCAAGAAGCCTTTCGATAAGGCTGTTCATGTGGAATTGGCAAAGGGATATTTGGAAGCCCATAGAGGGCTATGGTGAAAAAGGAAATATCTTCCGTTCAAAACTGGAAAGAAGCTTTCTGAGAAACTGCTCTGTGTTCTGTTAATTCATCTCACAGAGTTACATCTTTCCCTTCAAGAAGCCTTTCGCTAAGGCTGTTCTTGTGGAATTGGCAAAGGGATATTTGGAAGCCCATAGAGGGCTATGGTGAAAAAGGAAATATCTTCCGTTCAAAACTGGAAAGAAGCTTTCTGAGAAACTGCTCTGTGTTCTGTTAATTCATCTCAAAGAGTTACATCTTTCCCTTCAAGAAGCCTTTCGCTAAGACTGTTCTTGTGGAATTGGCAAAGGGATATTTGGAAGCCCATAGAGGGCTATGGTGAAAAAGGAAATATCTTCCGTTCAAAACTGGAAAGAAGCTTTCTGAGAAACTGCTCTGTGTTCTGTTAATTCATCTCACAGAGTTACATCTTTCCCTTCAAGAAGCCTTTCGCTAAGGCTGTTCTTGTGGAATTGGCAAAGGGATATTTGGAAGCCCATAGAGGGCTATGGTGAAAAAGGAAATATCTTCCGTTCAAAACTGGAAAGAAGCTTTCTGAGAAACTGCTCTGTGTTCGGTTAATTCATCTCACAGAGTTACATCTTTCCCTTCAAGAAGCCTTTCGATAAGGCTGTTCTTGTGGAATTGGCAAAGGGATATTTGGAAGCCCATAGAGGGCTATGGTGAAAAAGGGAATATCTTCCGTTCAAAACTGGAAAGAAGCTTTCTGAGAAACCGCTCTGTGTTCTGTTAATTCATCTTACAGAGTTACATCTTTCCCTTCAAGAAGCCTTTCGCTAAGGCTGTTCTTGTGGAATAGGCAAAGGGATATTTGGAAGCCCATAGAGGGCTATGGTGAAAAAGGAAATATCTTCCGTTCAAAACTGGAAAGAAGCTTTCTGATGAACTGCTCTGTGTTCTGTTAATTCATCTCACAGAGTTACATCTTTCCCTTCAAGAAGCCTTTCGATAAGGCTGTTCATGTGGAATTGGCAAAGGGATATTTGGAAGCCCATAGAGGGCTATGGTGAAAAAGGAAATATCTTCCGTTCAAAACTGGAAAGAAGCTTTCTGAGAAACTGCTCTGTGTTCTGTTAATTCATCTCACAGAGTTACATCTTTCCCTTCAAGAAGCCTTTCGCTAAGGCTGTTCTTGTGGAATTGGCAAAGGGATATTTGGAAGCCCATAGAGGGCTATGGTGAAAAAGGAAATATCTTCCGTTCAAAACTGGAAAGAAGCTTTCTGAGAAACTGCTCTGTGTTCTGTTAATTCATCTCACATAGTTACATCTTTCCCTTCAAGAACCCTTTCGCTAAGGCTGTTCTTGTGGAATTGGCAAAGGGATATTTGGAAGCCCATAGAGGGCTATGGTGAAAAAGGAAATATCTTCCGTTCAAAACTGGAAAGAAGCTTACTGAGAAACTGCTCTGTGTTCTGTTAATTCATCTCACAGAGTTACATCTTTCCCTTCAAGAAGCCTTTCGCTAAGGCTGTTCTTGTGGAATTGGCAAAGGGATATTTGGAAGCCCATAGAGGGCTATGGTGAAAAAGGAAATATCTTCCGTTCAAAACTGGAAAGAAGCTTTCTGAGAAACTGCTCTGTGTTCTGTTAATTCATCTCACAGAGTTACATCTTTCCCTTCAGGAAGCCTTTCGCTAAGGCTGTTCTTGTGGCATTGGCAAAGGGATATTTGGAAGCCCATAGAGGGCTATGGTGAAAAAGGAAATATCTTCCGTTCAAAACTGGAAAGAAGCTTTCTGAGAAACTGCTCTGTGTTCTGTTAATTCATCTCACAGAGTTACATCTTTCCCTTCAAGTAGCCTTTCGCTAAGGCTGTTCTTGTGGAATTGGCAAAGGGATATTTGGAAGCCCATAGAGGGCTATGGTGAAAAAGGAAATATCTTCCGTTCAAAACTGGAAAGAAACTTTCTGAGAAACTGCTCTGTGTTCTGTTAATTCATCTCACAGAGTTACATCTTTCCCTTCAAGAAGCCTTTCGCTAAGGCTGTTCTTGTGGAATTGGCAAAGGGATATTTGGAAGCCCATAGAGGGCTATGGTGAAAAAGGAAATATCTTCCGTTCAAAACTGGAAAGAAGCTTTCTGAGAAACTGCTCTGTGTTCTGTTAATTCATCTCACAGAGTTACATCTTTCCCTTCAAGAAGCCTTTCGCTAAGGCTGTTCTTCTGGAATTGGCAAAGGGATATTTGGAAGCCCATAGAGGGCTATGGTGAAAAAGGAAATATCTTCCGTTCAAAACTGGAAAGAAGCTTTCTGAGAAACTGCTCTGTGTTCTGTTAATTCATCTCACAGAGTTACATCTTTCCCTTCAAGAAGCCTTTCGCTAATTCTGTTCTTGTGGAATTGGCAAAGGGATATTTGGAAGCCCATAGAGGGCTATGGTGAAAAAGGAAATATCTTCCGTTCAAAACTGGAAAGAAGCTTTATGAGAAACTGCTCTGTGTTCTATTAATTCATCTCACAGAGTTACATCTTTCCCTTCAAGAAGCCTTTCGCTAAGGCTGTTCTTGTGGAATTGGCAAAGGGATATTTGGAAGCCCATAGAGGGCTATGGTGAAAAAGGAAATATCTTCCGTTCAAAACTGGAAAGAAGCTTTGTGAGAAACTGCTCTGTGTTCTGTTAATTCATCTCACAGAGTTACATCTTTCCCTTCAAGAAGCCTTTCGCTAAGGCTGTTCTTGTGGAATTGGCAAAGGGATATTTGGAAGCCCATAGAGGGCTATGCTGAAAAAGGAAATATCTTCCGTTCAAAACTGGAAAGAAGCTTTCTGAGAAACTGCTCTGTGTTCTGTTAATTCATCTCACAGAGTTACATCTTTCCCTTCAAGAAGCCTTTCGCTAAGGCTGTTCTTGTGGAATTGGCAAAGGGATATTTGGAAGCCCATAGAGGGCTATGGTGAAAAAGGAAATATCTTCCGTTCAAAACTGGAAAGAAGCTTACTGAGAAACTGCTCTGTGTTCTGTTAATTCATCTCACAGAGTTACATCTTTCCCTTCAAGAAGCCTTTCGCTAAGGCTGTTCTTGTGGAATTGGCAAAGGGATATTTGGAAGCCCATAGAGGGCTATGGTGAAAAAGGAAATATCTTCCGTTCAAAACTGGAAAGAAGCTTTCTGAGAAACTGCTCTGTGTTCTGTTAATTCATCTCACAGAGTTACATCTTTCCCTTCAAGAAGCCTTTCGCTAAGGCTGTTCTTGTGGAATTGGCAAAGGGATATTTGGAAGCCCATAGAGGGCTATGGTGAAAAAGCAAATATCTTCCGTTCAAAACTGGAAAGAAGCTTTCTGAGAAACTGCTCTGTGTTCTGTTAATTCATCTCACAGAGTTACATCTTTCCCTTCAAGTAGCCTTTCGCTAAGGCTGTTCTTGTGGAATTGGCAAAGGGATATTTGGAAGCCCATAGAGGGCTATGGTGAAAAAGGAAATATCTTCCGTTCAAAACTGGAAAGAAACTTTCTGAGAAACTGCTCTGTGTTCTGTTAATTCATCTCACAGAGTTACATCTTTCCCTTCAAGAAGCCTTTCGCTAAGGCTGTTCTTGTGGAATTGGCAAAGGGATATTTGGAAGCCCATAGAGGGCTATGGTGAAAAAGGAAATATCTTCCGTTCAAAACTGGAAAGAAGCTTTCTGAGAAACGGCTCTGTGTTCTGTTAATTCATCTCACAGAGTTACATCTTTCCCTTCATGAAGCCTTTCGCTAAGGCTGTTCTTCTGGAATTGGCAAAGGGATATTTGGAAGCCCATAGAGGGCTATGGTGAAAAAGGAAATATCTTCCGTTCAAAACTGGAAAGAAGCTTTCTGAGAAACCGCTCTGTGTTCTGTTAATTCATCTCACAGAGTTACATCTTTCCCTTCAAGAAGCCTTTCGCTAAGGCTGTTCTTGTGGAATTGGCAAAGGGATATTTGGAAGCCCATAGAGGGCTATGGTGAAAAAGGAAATATCTTCCGTTCAAAACTGGAAAGAAGCTTTCTGATGAACTGCTCTGTGTTCTGTTAATTCATCTCACAGAGTTACATCTTTCCCTTCAAGAAGCCTTTCGATAAGGCTGTTCATGTGGAATTGGCAAAGGGATATTTGGAAGCCCATAGAGGGCTATGGTGAAAAAGGAAATATCTTCCGTTCAAAACTGGAAAGAAGCTTTCTGAGAAACTGCTCTGTGTTCTGTTAATTCATCTCACAGAGTTACATCTTTCCCTTCAAGAAGCCTTTCGCTAAGGCTGTTCTTGTGGAATTGGCAAAGGGATATTTGGAAGCCCATAGAGGGCTATGGTGAAAAAGGAAATATCTTCCGTTCAAAACTGGAAAGAAGCTTTCTGAGAAACTGCTCTGTGTTCTGTTAATTCATCTCAAAGAGTTACATCTTTCCCTTCAAGAAGCCTTTCGCTAAGACTGTTCTTGTGGAATTGGCAAAGGGATATTTGGAAGCCCATAGAGGGCTATGGTGAAAAAGGAAATATCTTCCGTTCAAAACTGGAAAGAAGCTTTCTGAGAAACTGCTCTGTGTTCTGTTAATTCATCTCACAGAGTTACATCTTTCCCTTCAAGAAGCCTTTCGCTAAGGCTGTTCTTGTGGAATTGGCAAAGGGATATTTGGAAGCCCATAGAGGGCTATGGTGAAAAAGGAAATATCTTCCGTTCAAAACTGGAAAGAAGCTTTCTGAGAAACTGCTCTGTGTTCTGTTAATTCATCTCACAGAGTTACATCTTTCCCTTCAAGAAGCCTTTCGCTAATTCTGTTCTTGTGGAATTGGAAAAGGGATATTTGGAAGCCCATAGAGGGCTATGGTGAAAAAGGAAATATCTTCCGTTCAAAACTGGAAAGAAGCTTTCTGAGAAACTGCTCTGTGTTCTGTTAATTCATCTCACAGAGTTACATCTTTCCCTTCAAGAAGCCTTTCGCTAAGGCTGTTCTTGTGGAATTGGCAAAGGGATATTTGGAAGCCCATAGAGGGCTATGGTGAAAAAGTAAATATCTTCCGTTCAAAACTTGAAAGAAGCTTTCTGAGAAACTGCTCTGTGTTCTGTTAATTCATCTCACAGGGTTACATCTTTCCCTTCAAGTAGCCTTTCGCTAAGGCTGTTCTTGTGGAATTCGCAAAGGGATATTTGGAAGCCCATAGACGGCTATGGTGAAAAAGGAAATATCTTCCCTTCAAAACTGGAAAGAAACTTTCTGAGAAACCGCTCTGTGTTCTGTTAATTCATCTCACAGAGTTACATCTTTCCCTTCAAGAAGCCTTTCGCTAAGGCTGTTCTTGTGGAATTCGCAAAGGGATATTTGGAAGCCCATAGAGGGCTATGGTGAAAAAGGAAATATCTTCCGTTCAAAACTGGAAAGAAGCTTTCTGAGAAACCGCTCTGTGTTCTGTTAATTCATCTCACAGAGTTACATCTTTCCCTTCAAGAAGCCTTTTGCTAAGGCTGTTCTTGTGGAATTGGCAAAGGGATATTTGGAAGCCCATAGAGGGCTATGGTGAAAAAGGAAATATCTTCCGTTCAAAACTGGAAAGAAGCTTTCTGAGAAACTGCTCTGTGTTCGGTTAATTCATCTCACAGAGTTACATCTTTCCCTTCAAGAAGCCTTTCGCTAAGGCTGTTCTTGTGGAATTGGCAAAGGGATATTTGGAAGCCCATAGAGGGCTATGGTGAAAAAGGAAATATCTTCCGTTCAAAACTGGAAAGAAGCTTTCTGAGAAACTGCTCTGTGTTCTGTTAATTCATCTCACAGAGTTACATCTTTCCCTTCAAGAAGCCTTTCGCTAAGGCTGTTCTTCTGGAATTGGCAAAGGGATATTTGGAAGCCCATAGAGGGCTATGGTGAAAAAGGAAATATCTTCCGTTCAAAACTGGAAAGAAGCTTTCTGAGAAACTGCTCTGTGTTCTGTTAATTCATCTCACAGAGTTACATCTTTCCCTTCAAGAAGCCTTTCGCTAATTCTGTTCTTGTGGAATTGGAAAAGGGATATTTGGAAGCCCATAGAGGGCTATGGTGAAAAAGGAAATATCTTCCGTTCAAAACTGGAAAGAAGCTTTCTGAGAAACTGCTCTGTGTTCTATTAATTCATCTCACAGAGTTACATCTTTCCCTTCAAGAAGCCTTTCGCTAAGGCTGTTCTTGTGGAATTGGCAAAGGGATATTTGGAAGCCCATAGAGGGCTATGGTGAAAAAGGAAATATCTTCCGTTCAAAACTGGAAAGAAGCTTTCTGAGAAACCGCTCTGTGTTCTGTTAATTCATCTCACAGAGTTACATCTTTCCCTTCAAGAAGCCTTTCGCTAAGTCTGTTCTTGTGGAATTGGCAAAGGGATATTTGGAAGCCCATAGAGGGCTATGGTGAAAAAGGAAATATCTTCCGTTCAAAACTGGAAAGAAGCTTTCTGAGAAACTGCTCTGTGTTCTGTTAATTCATCTCACATAGTTACATCTTTCCCTTCAAGAAGCCTTTCGCTAAGGCTGTTCTTGTGGAATTGGCAAAGGGATATTTGGAAGCCCATAGAGGGCTATGGTGAAAAAGGAAATATCTTCCGTTCAAAACTGGAAAGAAGCTTTCTGAGAAACTGCTCTGTGTTCTGTTAATTCATCTCACAGAGTTACATCTTTCCCTTCAAGAAGCCTTTCGCTAAGGCTGTTCTTGTGGAATTGGCAAAGGGATATTTGGAAGCCCATAGAGGGCTATGGTGAAAAAGGAAATATCTTCCGTTCAAAACTGGAAAGAAGCTTTCTGAGAAACTGCTCTGTGTTCTGTTAATTCATCTCACAGAGTTACATCTTTCCCTTCAAGAAGCCTTTCGATAAGGCTGTTCATGTGGAATTGGCAAAGGGATATTTGAAGCCCATAGAGGGCTATGGTGAAAAAGGAAATATCTTCCGTTCAAAACTGGAAAGAAGCTTTCTGAGAAACTGCTCTGTGTTCTGTTAATTCATCTCACAGAGTTACATCTTTCCCTTCAAGAAGCCTTTCGCTAAGGCTGTTCTTGTGGAATTGGCAAAGGGATATTTGGAAGCCCATAGAGGGCTATGGTGAAAAAGGAAATATCTTCCGTTCAAAACTGGAAAGAAGCTTTCTGAGAAACTGCTCTGTGTTCTGTTAATTCATCTCAAAGAGTTACATCTTTCCCTTCAAGAAGCCTTTCGCTAAGACTGTTCTTGTGGAATTGGCAAAGGGATATTTGGAAGCCCATAGAGGGCTATGGTGAAAAAGGAAATATCTTCCGTTCAAAACTGGAAAGAAGCTTTCTGAGAAACTGCTCTGTGTTCTGTTAATTCATCTCACAGAGTTACATCTTTCCCTTCAAGAAGCCTTTCGCTAAGGCTGTTCTTGTGGAATTGGCAAAGGGATATTTGGAAGCCCATAGAGGGCTATGGTGAAAAAGGAAATATCTTCCGTTCAAAACTGGAAAGAAGCTTTCTGAGAAACTGCTCTGTGTTCTGTTAATTCATCTCACAGAGTTACATCTTTCCCTTCAAGAAGCCTTTCGCTAATTCTGTTCTTGTGGAATTGGAAAAGGGATATTTGGAAGCCCATAGAGGGCTATGGTGAAAAAGGAAATATCTTCCGTTCAAAACTGGAAAGAAGCTTTCTGAGAAACTGCTCTGTGTTCTGTTAATTCATCTCACACAGTTACATCTTTACCTTCAAGAAGCCTTTCGCTAAGGCTGTTCTTGTGGAATTGGCAAAGGGATATTTGGAAGCCCATAGAGGGCTATGGTGAAAAAGTAAATATCTTCCGTTCAAAACTTGAAAGAAGCTTTCTGAGAAACTGCTCTGTGTTCTGTTAATTCATCTCACAGGGTTACATCTTTCCCTTCAAGAAGCCTTTCGCTAAGGCTGTTCTTGTGGAATTCGCAAAGGGATATTTTTAAGCCCATAGACGGCTATGGTGAAAAAGGAAATATCTTCCCTTCAAAACTGGAAAGAAACTTTCTGAGAAACCGCTCTGTGTTCTGTTAATTCATCTCACAGAGTTACATCTTTCCCTTCAAGAAGCCTTTCGCTAAGGCTGTTCTTGTGGAATTCGCAAAGGGATATTTGGAAGCCCATAGAGGGCTATGGTGAAAAAGGAAATATCTTCCGTTCAAAACTGGAAAGAAGCTTTCTGAGAAACCGCTCTGTGTTCTGTTAATTCATCTCACAGAGTTACATCTTTCCCTTCAAGAAGCCTTTTGCTAAGGCTGTTCTTGTGGAATTGGCAAAGGGATATTTGGAAGCCCATAGAGGGCTATGGTGAAAAAGGAAATATCTTCCGTTCAAAACTGGAAAGAAGCTTTCTGAGAAACTGCTCTGTGTTCGGTTAATTCATCTCACAGAGTTACATCTTTCCCTTCAAGAAGCCTTTCGCTAAGGCTGTTCTTGTGGAATTGGCAATGGGATATTTGGAAGCCCATAGAGGGCTATGGTGAAAAAGGAAATATCTTCCGTTCAAAACTGGAAAGAAGCTTTCTGAGAAACTGCTCTGTGTTCTGTTAATTCATCTCACAGAGTTATATCTTTCCCTTCAAGAAGCCTTTCGCTAAGGCTGTTCTTCTGGAATTGGCAAAGGGATATTTGGAAGCCCATAGAGGGCTATGGTGAAAAAGGAAATATCTTCCGTTCAAAACTGGAAAGAAGCTTTCTGAGAAACTGCTCTGTGTTCTGTTAATTCATCTCACAGAGTTACATCTTTCCCTTCAAGAAGCCTTTCGCTAATTCTGTTCTTTTGGAATTGGAAAAGGGATATTTGGAAGCCCATAGAGGGCTATGGTGAAAAAGGAAATATCTTCCGTTCAAAACTGGAAAGAAGCTTTCTGAGAAACTGCTCTGTGTTCTATTAATTCATCTCACAGAGTTACATCTTTCCCTTCAAGAAGCCTTTCGCTAAGGCTGTTCTTGTGGAATTGGCAAAGGGATATTTGGAAGCCCATAGAGGGCTATGGTGAAAAAGGAAATATCTTCCGTTCAAAACTGGAAAGAAGCTTTCTGAGAAACTGCTCTGTGTTCTGTTAATTCATCTCTCAGAGTTACATCTTTCCCTTCAAGAAGCCTTTCGCTAAGGCTGTTCTTGTGGAATTGGCAAAGGGATATTTGGAAGCCCATAGAGGGCTATGGTGAAAAAGGAAATATCTTCCGTTCAAAACTGGAAAGAAGCTTTCTGAGAAACTGCTCTGTGTTCTGTTAATTCATCTCACATAGTTACATCTTTCCCTTCAAGAAGCCTTTCGCTAAGGCTGTTCTTGTGGAATTGGCAAAGGGATATTTGGAAGCCCATAGAGGGCTATGGTGAAAAAGGAAATATCTTCCGTTCAAAACTGGAAAGAAGCTTACTGAGAAACTGCTCTGTGTTCTGTTAATTCATCTCACAGAGTTACATCTTTCCCTTCAAGAAGCCTTTCGCTAAGGCTGTTCTTGTGGAATTGGCAAAGGGATATTTGGAAGCCCATAGAGGGCTATGGTGAAAAAGGAAATATCTTCCGTTCAAAACTGGAAAGAAGCTTTCTGAGAAACTGCTCTGTGTTCTGTTAATTCATCTCACAGAGTTACATCTTTCCCTTCAAGAAGCCTTTCGCTAAGGCTGTTCTTGTGGAATTGGCAAAGGGATATTTGGAAGCCCATAGAGGGCTATGGTGAAAAAGGAAATATCTTCCGTTCAAAACTGGAAAGAAGCTTTCTGAGAAACTGCTCTGTGTTCTGTTAATTCATCTCACAGAGTTACATCTTTCCCTTCAAGTAGCCTTTCGCTAAGGCTGTTCTTGTGGAATTGGCAAAGGGATATTTGGAAGCCCATAGAGGGCTATGGTGAAAAAGGAAATATCTTCCGTTCAAAACTGGAAAGAAACTTTCTGAGAAACTGCTCTGTGTTCTGTTAATTCATCTCACAGAGTTACATCGTTCCCTTCAAGAAGCCTTTCGCTAAGGCTGTTCTTGTGGAATTGGCAAAGGGATATTTGGAAGCCCATAGAGGGCTATGGTGAAAAAGGAAATATCTTCCGTTCAAAACTGGAAAGAAGCTTTCTGAGAAACGGCTCTGTGTTCTGTTAATTCATCTCACAGAGTTACATCTTTCCCTTCATGAAGCCTTTCGCTAAGGCTGTTCTTCTGGAATTGGCAAAGGGATATTTGGAAGCCCATAGAGGGCTATGGTGAAAAAGGAAATATCTTCCGTTCAAAACTGGAAAGAAGCTTTCTGAGAAACCGCTCTGTGTTCTGTTAATTCATCTCACAGAGTTACATCTTTCACTTCAAGAAGCCTTTCGCTAAGGCTGTTCTTGTGGAATTGGCAAAGGGATATTTGGAAGCCCATAGAGGGCTATGGTGAAAAAGGAAATATCTTCCGTTCAAAACTGGAAAGAAGCTTTCTGATGAACTGCTCTGTGTTCTGTTAATTCATCTCACAGAGTTACATCTTTCCCTTCAAGAAGCCTTTCGATAAGGCTGTTCATGTGGAATTGGCAAAGGGATATTTGGAAGCCCATAGAGGGCTATGGTGAAAAAGGAAATATCTTCCGTTCAAAACTGGAAAGAAGCTTTCTGAGAAACTGCTCTGTGTTCTGTTAATTCATCTCACAGAGTTACATCTTTCCCTTCAAGAAGCCTTTCGCTAAGGCTGTTCTTGTGGAATTGGCAAAGGGATATTTGGAAGCCCATAGAGGGCTATGGTGAAAAAGGAAATATCTTCCGTTCAAAACTGGAAAGAAGCTTTCTGAGAAACTGCTCTGTGTTCTGTTAATTCATTTCAAAGAGTTACATCTTTCCCTTCAAGAAGCCTTTCGCTAAGACTGTTCTTGTGGAATTGGCAAAGGGATATTTGGAAGCCCATAGAGGGCTATGGTGAAAAAGGAAATATCTTCCGTTCAAAACTGGAAAGAAGCTTTCTGAGAAACTGCTCTGTGTTCTGTTAATTCATCTCACAGAGTTACATCTTTCCCTTCAAGAAGCCTTTCGCTAAGGCTGTTCTTGTGGAATTGGCAAAGGGATATTTGGAAGCCCATAGAGGGCTATGGTGAAAAAGGAAATATCTTCCGTTCAAAACTGGAAAGAAGCTTTCTGAGAAACTGCTCTGTGTTCTGTTAATTCATCTCACAGAGTTACATCTTTCCCTTCAAGAAGCCTTTCGCTAATTCTGTTCTTGTGGAATTGGAAAAGGGATATTTGGAAGCCCATAGAGGGCTATGGTGAAAAAGGAAATATCTTCCGTTCAAAACTGGAAAGAAGCTTTCTGAGAAACTGCTCTGTGTTCTGTTAATTCATCTCACAGAGTTACATCTTTCCCTTCAAGAAGCCTTTCGCTAAGGCTGTTCTAGTGGAATTGGCAAAGGGATATTTGGAAGCCCATAGAGGGCTATGGTGAAAAAGTAAATATCTTCCGTTCAAAACTTGAAAGAAGCTTTCTGAGAAACTGCTCTGTGTTCTGTTAATTCATCTCACAGGGTTACATCTTTCCCTTCAAGTAGCCTTTCGCTAAGGCTGTTCTTGTGGAATTCGCAAAGGGATATTTGGAAGCCCATAGACGGCTATGGTGAAAAAGGAAATATCTTCCCTTCAAAACTGGAAAGAAACTTTCTGAGAAACCGCTCTGTGTTCTGTTAATTCATCTCACAGAGTTACATCTTTCCCTTCAAGAAGCCTTTCGCTAAGGCTGTTCTTTTGGAATTCGCAAAGGGATATTTGGAAGCCCATAGAGGGCTATGGTGAAAAAGGAAATATCTTCCGTGCAAAACTGGAAAGAAGCTTTCTGAGAAACCGCTCTGTGTTCTGTTAATTCATCTCACAGAGTTACATCTTTCCCTTCAAGAAGCCTTTTACTAAGGCTGTTCTTGTGGAATTGGCAAAGGGATATTTGGAAGCCCATAGAGGGCTATGGTGAAAAAGGAAATATCTTCCGTTCAAAACTGGAAAGAAGCTTTCTGAGAAACTGCTCTGTGTTCTGTTAATTCATCTCACAGAGTTACATCTTTCCCTTCAAGAAGCCTTTCGCTAAGGCTGTTCTTGTGGAATTGGCAAAGGGATATTTGGAAGCCCATAGAGGGCTATGGTGAAAAAGGAAATACCTTCCGTTCAAAACTGGAAAGAAGCTTTCTGAGAAACTGCTCTGTGTTCTGTTAATTCATCTCACAGAGTTACATCTTTCCCTTCAAGAAGCCTTTCGCTAAGGCTGTTCTTGTGGAATTGGCAAAGGGATATTTTGAAGCCCATAGAGGGCTATGGTGAAAAAGGAAATATCTTCCGTTCAAAACTGGAAAGAAGCTTTCTGAGAAACTGCTCTGTGTTCTGTTAATTCATCTCACAGAGTTACATCTTTCCCTTCAAGAAGCCTTTCGCTAAGGCTGTTCTTGTGGAATTGGCAAAGGGATATTTGGAAGCCCATAGAGGGCTATGGTGAAAAAGGAAATATCTTCCGTTCAAAACTGGAAAGAAGCTTTCTGAGAAACTGCTCTGTGTTCTGTTAATTCATCTCACAGAGTTACATCTTTCCCTTCAAGAAGCCTTTCGCTAAGGCTGTTCTTGTGGAATTGGCAAAGGGATATTTGGAAGCCCATAGAGGGCTATGGTGAAAAAGGAAATATCTTCCGTTCAAAACTGGAAAGAAGCTTTCTGAGAAACTGCTCTGTGTTCTGTTAATTCATCTCACAGAGTTACATCTTTCCCTTCAAGAAGCCTTTCGCTAAGGCTGTTCTTGTGGAATTGGCAAAGGGATATTTGGAAGCCCATAGAGGGCTATGGTGAAAAAGGAAATATCTTCCGTTCAAAACTGGAAAGAAGCTTTCTGAGAAACTGCTCTGTGTTCTGTTAATTCATCTCACAGAGTTACATCTTTCCCTTCAAGAAGCCTTTCGCTAAGGCTGTTCTTGTGGAATTGGCAAAGGGATATTTGGAAGCCCATAGAGGGCTATGGTGAAAAAGGAAATATCTTCCGTTCAAAACTGGAAAGAAGCTTTCTGAGAAACTGCTCTGTGTTCTGTTAATTCATCTCACAGAGTTACATCTTTCCCTTCAAGAAGCCTTTCGCTAATTCTGTTCTTGTGGAATTGGCAAAGGGATATTTGGAAGCCCATAGAGGGCTATGGTGAAAAAGGAAATATCTTCCGTTCAAAACTGGAAAGAAGCTTTCTGAGAAACTGCTCTGTGTTCTGTTAATTCATCTCACAGAGTTACATCTTTCCCTTCAAGTAGCCTTTCGCTAAGGCTGTTCTTGTGGAATTGGCAAAGGGATATTTGGAAGCCCATAGAGGGCTATGGTGAAAAAGGAAATATCTTCCGTTCAAAACTGGAAAGAAACTTTCTGAGAAACTGCTCTGTGTTCTGTTAATTCATCTCACAGAGTTACATCTTTCCCTTCAAGAAGCCTTTCGCTAAGGCTGTTCTTGTGGAATTGGCAAAGGGATATTTGGAAGCCCATAGAGGGCTATGGTGAAAAAGGAAATATCTTCCGTTCAAAAGTGGAAAGAAGCTTTCTGAGAAACGGCTCTGTGTTCTGTTAATTCATCTCACAGAGTTACATCTTTCCCTTCATGAAGCCTTTCGCGAAGGCTGTTCTTCTGGAATTTGCAAAGGGATATTTGGAAGCCCATAGAGGGCTATGGTGAAAAAGGAAATATCTTCCGTTCAAAACTGGAAAGAAGCTTTCTGAGAAACTGCTCTGTGTTCTGTTAATTCATCTCACAGAGTTACATCTTTCCCTTCAAGAAGCCTTTCGCTAAGGCTGTTCTTGTGGAATTGGCAAAGGGATATTTGGAAGCCCATAGAGGGCTATGGTGAAAAAGGAAATATCTTCCGTTCAAAACTGGAAAGAAGCTTTCTGAGAAACTGCTCTGTGTTCTGTTAATTCATCTCAAAGAGTTACATCTTTCCCTTCAAGAAGCCTTTCGCTAAGACTGTTCTTGTGGAATTGGCAAAGGGATATTTGGAAGCCCATAGAGGGCTATGGTGAAAAAGGAAATATCTTCCGTTCAAAACTGGAAAGAAGCTTTCTGAGAAACTGCTCTGTGTTCTGTTAATTCATCTCACAGAGTTACATCTTTCCCTTCAAGAAGCCTTTCGCTAAGGCTGTTCTTGTGGAATTGGCAAAGGGATATTTGGAAGCCCATAGAGGGCTATGGTGAAAAAGGAAATATCTTCCGTTCAAAACTGGAAAGAAGCTTTCTGAGAAACTGCTCTGTGTTCTGTTAATTCATCTCACAGAGTTACATCTTTCCCTTCAAGAAGCCTTTCGCTAATTCTGTTCTTGTGGAATTGGAAAAGGGATATTTGGAAGCCCATAGAGGGCTATGGTGAAAAAGGAAATATCTTCCGTTCAAAACTGGAAAGAAGCTTTCTGAGAAACTGCTCTGTGTTCTGTTAATTCATCTCACAGAGTTACATCTTTCCCTTCAAGAAGCCTTTCGCTAAGGCTGTTCTAGTGGAATTGGCAAAGGGATATTTGGAAGCCCATAGAGGGCTATGGTGAAAAAGTAAATATCTTCCGTTCAAAACTTGAAAGAAGCTTTCTGAGAAACTGCTCTGTGTTCTGTTAATTCATCTCACAGGGTTACATCTTTCCCTTCAAGTAGCCTTTCGCTAAGGCTGTTCTTGTGGAATTCGCAAAGGGATATTTGGAAGCCCATAGACGGCTATGGTGAAAAAGGAAATATCTTCCCTTCAAAACTGGAAAGAAACTTTCTGAGAAACCGCTCTGTGTTCTGTTAATTCATCTCACAGAGTTACATCTTTCCCTTCAAGAAGCCTTTCGCTAAGGCTGTTCTTTTGGAATTCGCAAAGGGATATTTGGAAGCCCATAGAGGGCTATGGTGAAAAAGGAAATATCTTCCGTGCAAAACTGGAAAGAAGCTTTCTGAGAAACCGCTCTGTGTTCTGTTAATTCATCTCACAGAGTTACATCTTTCCCTTCAAGAAGCCTTTTACTAAGGCTGTTCTTGTGGAATTGGCAAAGGGATATTTGGAAGCCCATAGAGGGCTATGGTGAAAAAGGAAATATCTTCCGTTCAAAACTGGAAAGAAGCTTTCTGAGAAACTGCTCTGTGTTCTGTTAATTCATCTCACAGAGTTACATCTTTCCCTTCAAGAAGCCTTTCGCTAAGGCTGTTCTTGTGGAATTGGCAAAGGGATATTTGGAAGCCCATAGAGGGCTATGGTGAAAAAGGAAATACCTTCCGTTCAAAACTGGAAAGAAGCTTTCTGAGAAACTGCTCTGTGTTCTGTTAATTCATCTCACAGAGTTACATCTTTCCCTTCAAGAAGCCTTTCGCTAAGGCTGTTCTTGTGGAATTGGCAAAGGGATATTTTGAAGCCCATAGAGGGCTATGGTGAAAAAGGAAATATCTTCCGTTCAAAACTGGAAAGAAGCTTTCTGAGAAACTGCTCTGTGTTCTGTTAATTCATCTCACAGAGTTACATCTTTCCCTTCAAGAAGCCTTTCGCTAAGGCTGTTCTTGTGGAATTGGCAAAGGGATATTTGGAAGCCCATAGAGGGCTATGGTGAAAAAGGAAATATCTTCCGTTCAAAACTGGAAAGAAGCTTTCTGAGAAACTGCTCTGTGTTCTGTTAATTCATCTCACAGAGTTACATCTTTCCCTTCAAGAAGCCTTTCGCTAAGGCTGTTCTTGTGGAATTGGCAAAGGGATATTTGGAAGCCCATAGAGGGCTATGGTGAAAAAGGAAATATCTTCCGTTCAAAACTGGAAAGAAGCTTTCTGAGAAACTGCTCTGTGTTCTGTTAATTCATCTCACAGAGTTACATCTTTCCCTTCAAGAAGCCTTTCGCTAAGGCTGTTCTTGTGGAATTGGCAAAGGGATATTTGGAAGCCCATAGAGGGCTATGGTGAAAAAGGAAATATCTTCCGTTCAAAACTGGAAAGAAGCTTTCTGAGAAACTGCTCTGTGTTCTGTTAATTCATCTCACAGAGTTACATCTTTCCCTTCAAGAAGCCTTTCGCTAAGGCTGTTCTTGTGGAATTGGCAAAGGGATATTTGGAAGCCCATAGAGGGCTATGGTGAAAAAGGAAATATCTTCCGTTCAAAACTGGAAAGAAGCTTTCTGAGAAACTGCTCTGTGTTCTGTTAATTCATCTCACAGAGTTACATCTTTCCCTTCAAGAAGCCTTTCGCTAATTCTGTTCTTGTGGAATTGGCAAAGGGATATTTGGAAGCCCATAGAGGGCTATGGTGAAAAAGGAAATATCTTCCGTTCAAAACTGGAAAGAAGCTTTCTGAGAAACTGCTCTGTGTTCTGTTAATTCATCTCACAGAGTTACATCTTTCCCTTCAAGTAGCCTTTCGCTAAGGCTGTTCTTGTGGAATTGGCAAAGGGATATTTGGAAGCCCATAGAGGGCTATGGTGAAAAAGGAAATATCTTCCGTTCAAAACTGGAAAGAAACTTTCTGAGAAACTGCTCTGTGTTCTGTTAATTCATCTCACAGAGTTACATCTTTCCCTTCAAGAAGCCTTTCGCTAAGGCTGTTCTTGTGGAATTGGCAAAGGGATATTTGGAAGCCCATAGAGGGCTATGGTGAAAAAGGAAATATCTTCCGTTCAAAAGTGGAAAGAAGCTTTCTGAGAAACGGCTCTGTGTTCTGTTAATTCATCTCACAGAGTTACATCTTTCCCTTCATGAAGCCTTTCGCGAAGGCTGTTCTTCTGGAATTTGCAAAGGGATATTTGGAAGCCCATAGAGGGCTATGGTGAAAAAGGAAATATCTTCCGTTCAAAACTGGAAAGAAGCTTTCTGAGAAACTGCTCTGTGTTCTGTTAATTCATCTCACAGAGTTACATCTTTCCCTTCAAGAAGCCTTTCGCTAAGGCTGTTCTTGTGGAATTGGCAAAGGGATATTTGGAAGCCCATAGAGGGCTATGGTGAAAAAGGAAATATCTTCCGTTCAAAACTGGAAAGAAGCTTTCTGAGAAACTGCTCTGTGTTCTGTTAATTCATCTCAAAGAGTTACATCTTTCCCTTCAAGAAGCCTTTCGCTAAGACTGTTCTTGTGGAATTGGCAAAGGGATATTTGGAAGCCCATAGAGGGCTATGGTGAAAAAGGAAATATCTTCCGTTCAAAACTGGAAAGAAGCTTTCTGAGAAACTGCTCTGTGTTCTGTTAATTCATCTCACAGAGTTACATCTTTCCCTTCAAGAAGCCTTTCGCTAAGGCTGTTCTTGTGGAATTGGCAAAGGGATATTTGGAAGCCCATAGAGGGCTATGGTGAAAAAGGAAATATCTTCCGTTCAAAACTGGAAAGAAGCTTTCTGAGAAACTGCTCTGTGTTCTGTTAATTCATCTCACAGAGTTACATCTTTCCCTTCAAGAAGCCTTTCGCTAAGGCTGTTCTTGTGGAATTGGCAAAGGGATATTTGGAAGCCCATAGAGGGCTATGGTGAAAAAGTAAATATCTTCCGTTCAAAACTTGAAAGAAGCTTTCTGAGAAACTGCTCTGTGTTCTGTTAATTCATCTCACAGGGTTACATCTTTCCCTTCAAGTAGCCTTTCGCTAAGGCTGTTCTTGTGGAATTCGCAAAGGGATATTTGGAAGCCCATAGACGGCTATGGTGAAAAAGGAAATATCTTCCCTTCAAAACTGGAAAGAAACTTTCTGAGAAACCGCTCTGTGTTCTGTTAATTCATCTCACAGAGTTACATCTTTCCCTTCAAGAAGCCTTTCGCTAAGGCTGTTCTTTTGGAATTCGCAAAGGGATATTTGGAAGCCCATAGAGGGCTATGGTGAAAAAGGAAATATCTTCCGTGCAAAACTGGAAAGAAGCTTTCTGAGAAACCGCTCTGTGTTCTGTTAATTCATCTCACAGAGTTACATCTTTCCCTTCAAGAAGCCTTTTACTAAGGCTGTTCTTGTGGAATTGGCAAAGGGATATTTGGAAGCCCATAGAGGGCTATGGTGAAAAAGGAAATATCTTCCGTTCAAAACTGGAAAGAAGCTTTCTGAGAAACTGCTCTGTGTTCTGTTAATTCATCTCACAGAGTTACATCTTTCCCTTCAAGAAGCCTTTCGCTAAGGCTGTTCTTGTGGAATTGGCAAAGGGATATTTGGAAGCCCATAGAGGGCTATGGTGAAAAAGGAAATACCTTCCGTTCAAAACTGGAAAGAAGCTTTCTGAGAAACTGCTCTGTGTTCTGTTAATTCATCTCACAGAGTTACATCTTTCCCTTCAAGAAGCCTTTCGCTAAGGCTGTTCTTGTGGAATTGGCAAAGGGATATTTGGAAGCCCATAGAGGGCTATGGTGAAAAAGGAAATATCTTCCGTTCAAAACTGGAAAGAAGCTTTCTGAGAAACTGCTCTGTGTTCTGTTAATTCATCTCACAGAGTTACATCTTTCCCTTCAAGAAGCCTTTCGCTAAGGCTGTTCTTGTGGAATTGGCAAAGGGATATTTGGAAGCCCATAGAGGGCTATGGTGAAAAAGGAAATATCTTCCGTTCAAAACTGGAAAGAAGCTTTCTGAGAAACTGCTCTGTGTTCTGTTAATTCATCTCACAGAGTTACATCTTTCCCTTCAAGAAGCCTTTCGCTAAGGCTGTTCTTGTGGAATTGGCAAAGGGATATTTGGAAGCCCATAGAGGGCTATGGTGAAAAAGGAAATATCTTCCGTTCAAAACTGGAAAGAAGCTTTCTGAGAAACTGCTCTGTGTTCTGTTAATTCATCTCACAGAGTTACATCTTTCCCTTCAAGAAGCCTTTCGCTAAGGCTGTTCTTGTGGAATTGGCAAAGGGATATTTGGAAGCCCATAGAGGGCTATGGTGAAAAAGGAAATATCTTCCGTTCAAAACTGGAAAGAAGCTTTCTGAGAAACTGCTCTGTGTTCTGTTAATTCATCTCACAGAGTTACATCTTTCCCTTCAAGAAGCCTTTCGCTAAGGCTGTTCTTGTGGAATTGGCAAAGGGATATTTGGAAGCCCATAGAGGGCTATGGTGAAAAAGGAAATATCTTCCGTTCAAAACTGGAAAGAAGCTTTCTGAGAAACTGCTCTGTGTTCTGTTAATTCATCTCACAGAGTTACATCTTTCCATTCAAGAAGCCTTTCGCTAAGGCTGTTCTTGTGGAATTGGCAAAGGGATATTTGGAAGCCCATAGAGGGCTATGGTGAAAAAGGAAATATCTTCCGTTCAAAACTGGAAAGAAGCTTTCTGAGAAACTGCTCTGTGTTCTGTTAATTCATCTCACAGAGTTACATCTTTCCCTTCAAGTAGCCTTTCGCTAAGGCTGTTCTTGTGGAATTGGCAAAGGGATATTTGGAAGCCCATAGAGGGCTATGGTGAAAAAGGAAATATCTTCCGTTCAAAACTGGAAAGAAACTTTCTGAGAAACTGCTCTGTGTTCTGTTAATTCATCTCACAGAGTTACATCTTTCCCTTCAAGAAGCCTTTCGCTAAGGCTGTTCTTGTGGAATTGGCAAAGGGATATTTGGAAGCCCATAGAGGGCTATGGTGAAAAAGGAAATATCTTCCGTTCAAAACTGGAAAGAAGCTTTCTGAGAAACGGCTCTGTGTTCTGTTAATTCATCTCACAGAGTTACATCTTTCCCTTCATGAAGCCTTTCGCGAAGGCTGTTCTTGTGGAATTGGCAAAGGGATATTTGGAAGCCCATAGAGGGCTATGGTGAAAAAGGAAATATCTTCCGTTCAAAACTGGAAAGAAGCTTTCTGAGAAACTGCTCTGTGTTCTGTTAATTCATCTCACAGAGTTACATCTTTCCCTTCAAGAAGCCTTTCGCTAAGGCTGTTCTTGTGGAATTGGCAAAGGGATATTTGGAAGCCCATAGAGGGCTATGGTGAAAAAGGAAATATCTTCCGTTCAAAACTGGAAAGAAGCTTTCTGAGAAACTGCTCTGTGTTCTGTTAATTCATCTCAAAGAGCTACATCTTTCCCTTCAAGAAGCCTTTCGCTAAGACTGTTCTTGTGGAATTGGCAAAGGGATATTTGGAAGCCCATAGAGGGCTATGGTGAAAAAGGAAATATCTTCCGTTCAAAACTGGAAAGAAGCTTTCTGAGAAACTGCTCTGTGTTCTGTTAATTCATCTCACAGAGTTACATCTTTCCCTTCAAGAAGCCTTTCGCTAAGGCTGTTCTTGTGGAATTGGCAAAGGGATATTTGGAAGCCCATAGAGGGCTATGGTGAAAAAGGAAATATCTTCCGTTCAAAACTGGAAAGAAGCTTTCTGAGAAACTTCTCTGTGTTCTGTTAATTCATCTCACAGAGTTACATCTTTCCCTTCAAGAAGCCTTTCGCTAATTCTGTTCTTGTGGAATTGGAAAAGGGATATTTGGAAGCCCATAGAGGGCTATGGTGAAAAAGGAAATATCTTCCGTTCAAAACTGGAAAGAAGCTTTCTGAGAAACTGCTCTGTGTTCTGTTAATTCATCTCACAGAGTTACATCTTTCCCTTCAAGAAGCCTTTCGCTAAGGCTGTTCTTGTGGAATTGGCAAAGGGATATTTGGAAGCCCATAGAGGGCTATGGTGAAAAAGGAAATATCTTCCGTTCAAAACTGGAAAGAAGCTTTCTGAGAAACTGCTCTGTGTTCTGTTAATTCATCTCACAGGGTTACATCTTTCCCTTCAAGTAGCCTTTCGCTAAGGCTGTTCTTGTGGAATTCGCAAAGGGATATTTGAAAGCCCATAGACGGCTATGGTGAAAAAGGAAATATCTTCCCTTCAAAACTGGAAAGAAACTTTCTGAGAAACCGCTCTGTGTTCTGTTAATTCATCTCACAGAGTTACATCTTTCCCTTCAAGAAGCCTTTCGCTAAGGCTGTTCTTGTGGAATTCGCAGAGGGATATTTGGAAGCCCATAGAGGGCTATGGTGAAAAAGGAAATATCTTCCGTTCAAAACTGGAAAGAAGCTTTCTGAGAAACCGCTCTGTGTTCTGTTAATTCATCTCACAGAGTTACATCTTTCCCTTCAAGAAGCCTTTTCCTAAGGCTGTTCTTGTGGAATTGGCAAAGGGATATTTGGAAGCCCATAGAGGGCTATGGTGAAAAAGGAAATATCTTCCGTTCAAAACTGGAAAGAAGCTTTCTGAGAAACTGCTCTGTGTTCTGTTAATTCATCTCACAGAGTTACATCTTTCCCTTCATGAAGCCTTTCGCGAAGGCTGTTCTTCTGGAATTTGCAAAGGGATATTTGGAAGCCCATAGAGGGCTATGGTGAAAAAGGAAATATCTTCCGTTCAAAACTGGAAAGAAGCTTTCTGAGAAACTGCTCTGTGTTCTGTTAATTCATCTCACAGAGTTACATCTTTCCCTTCAAGAAGCCTTTCGCTAAGGCTGTTCTTGTGGAATTGGCAAAGGGATATTTGGAAGCCCATAGAGGGCTATGGTGAAAAAGGAAATATCTTCCGTTCAAAACTGGAAAGAAGCTTTCTGAGAAACTGCTCTGTGTTCTGTTAATTCATCTCAAAGAGTTACATCTTTCCCTTCAAGAAGCCTTTCGCTAAGACTGTTCTTGTGGAATTGGCAAAGGGATATTTGGAAGCCCATAGAGGGCTATGGTGAAAAAGGAAATATCTTCCGTTCAAAACTGGAAAGAAGCTTTCTGAGAAACTGCTCTGTGTTCTGTTAATTCATCTCACAGAGTTACATCTTTCCCTTCAAGAAGCCTTTCGCTAAGGCTGTTCTTGTGGAATTGGCAAAGGGATATTTGGAAGCCCATAGAGGGCTATGGTGAAAAAGGAAATATCTTCCGTTCAAAACTGGAAAGAAGCTTTCTGAGAAACTGCTCTGTGTTCTGTTAATTCATCTCACAGAGTTACATCTTTCCCTTCAAGAAGCCTTTCGCTAATTCTGTTCTTGTGGAATTGGAAAAGGGATATTTGGAAGCCCATAGAGGGCTATGGTGAAAAAGGAAATATCTTCCGTTCAAAACTGGAAAGAAGCTTTCTGAGAAACTGCTCTGTGTTCTGTTAATTCATCTCACAGAGTTACATCTTTCCCTTCAAGAAGCCTTTCGCTAAGGCTGTTCTTGTGGAATTGGCAAAGGGATATTTGGAAGCCCATAGAGGGCTATGGTGAAAAAGTAAATATCTTCCGTTCAAAACTTGAAAGAAGCTTTCTGAGAAACTGCTCTGTGTTCTGTTAATTCATCTCACAGGGTTACATCTTTCCCTTCAAGTAGCCTTTCGCTAAGGCTGTTCTTGTGGAATTCGCAAAGGGATATTTGGAAGCCCATAGACGGCTATGGTGAAAAAGGAAATATCTTCCCTTCAAAACTGGAAAGAAACTTTCTGAGAAACCGCTCTGTGTTCTGTTAATTCATCTCACAGAGTTACATCTTTCCCTTCAAGAAGCCTTTCGCTAAGGCTGTTCTTTTGGAATTCGCAAAGGGATATTTGGAAGCCCATAGAGGGCTATGGTGAAAAAGGAAATATCTTCCGTGCAAAACTGGAAAGAAGCTTTCTGAGAAACCGCTCTGTGTTCTGTTAATTCATCTCACAGAGTTACATCTTTCCCTTCAAGAAGCCTTTTACTAAGGCTGTTCTTGTGGAATTGGCAAAGGGATATTTGGAAGCCCATAGAGGGCTATGGTGAAAAAGGAAATATCTTCCGTTCAAAACTGGAAAGAAGCTTTCTGAGAAACTGCTCTGTGTTCTGTTAATTCATCTCACAGAGTTACATCTTTCCCTTCAAGAAGCCTTTCGCTAAGGCTGTTCTTGTGGAATTGGCAAAGGGATATTTGGAAGCCCATAGAGGGCTATGGTGAAAAAGGAAATACCTTCCGTTCAAAACTGGAAAGAAGCTTTCTGAGAAACTGCTCTGTGTTCTGTTAATTCATCTCACAGAGTTACATCTTTCCCTTCAAGAAGCCTTTCGCTAAGGCTGTTCTTGTGGAATTGGCAAAGGGATATTTTGAAGCCCATAGAGGGCTATGGTGAAAAAGGAAATATCTTCCGTTCAAAACTGGAAAGAAGCTTTCTGAGAAACTGCTCTGTGTTCTGTTAATTCATCTCACAGAGTTACATCTTTCCCTTCAAGAAGCCTTTCGCTAAGGCTGTTCTTGTGGAATTGGCAAAGGGATATTTGGAAGCCCATAGAGGGCTATGGTGAAAAAGGAAATATCTTCCGTTCAAAACTGGAAAGAAGCTTTCTGAGAAACTGCTCTGTGTTCTGTTAATTCATCTCACAGAGTTACATCTTTCCCTTCAAGAAGCCTTTCGCTAAGGCTGTTCTTGTGGAATTGGCAAAGGGATATTTGGAAGCCCATAGAGGGCTATGGTGAAAAAGGAAATATCTTCCGTTCAAAACTGGAAAGAAGCTTTCTGAGAAACTGCTCTGTGTTCTGTTAATTCATCTCACAGAGTTACATCTTTCCCTTCAAGAAGCCTTTCGCTAAGGCTGTTCTTGTGGAATTGGCAAAGGGATATTTGGAAGCCCATAGAGGGCTATGGTGAAAAAGGAAATATCTTCCGTTCAAAACTGGAAAGAAGCTTTCTGAGAAACTGCTCTGTGTTCTGTTAATTCATCTCACAGAGTTACATCTTTCCCTTCAAGAAGCCTTTCGCTAAGGCTGTTCTTGTGGAATTGGCAAAGGGATATTTGGAAGCCCATAGAGGGCTATGGTGAAAAAGGAAATATCTTCCGTTCAAAACTGGAAAGAAGCTTTCTGAGAAACTGCTCTGTGTTCTGTTAATTCATCTCACAGAGTTACATCTTTCCATTCAAGAAGCCTTTCGCTAAGGCTGTTCTTGTGGAATTGGCAAAGGGATATTTGGAAGCCCATAGAGGGCTATGGTGAAAAAGGAAATATCTTCCGTTCAAAACTGGAAAGAAGCTTTCTGAGAAACTGCTCTGTGTTCTGTTAATTCATCTCACAGAGTTACATCTTTCCCTTCAAGTAGCCTTTCGCTAAGGCTGTTCTTGTGGAATTGGCAAAGGGATATTTGGAAGCCCATAGAGGGCTATGGTGAAAAAGGAAATATCTTCCGTTCAAAACTGGAAAGAAACTTTCTGAGAAACTGCTCTGTGTTCTGTTAATTCATCTCACAGAGTTACATCTTTCCCTTCAAGAAGCCTTTCGCTAAGGCTGTTCTTGTGGAATTGGCAAAGGGATATTTGGAAGCCCATAGAGGGCTATGGTGAAAAAGGAAATATCTTCCGTTCAAAACTGGAAAGAAGCTTTCTGAGAAACGGCTCTGTGTTCTGTTAATTCATCTCACAGAGTTACATCTTTCCCTTCATGAAGCCTTTCGCGAAGGCTGTTCTTGTGGAATTGGCAAAGGGATATTTGGAAGCCCATAGAGGGCTATGGTGAAAAAGGAAATATCTTCCGTTCAAAACTGGAAAGAAGCTTTCTGAGAAACTTCTCTGTGTTCTGTTAATTCATCTCACAGAGTTACATCTTTCCCTTCAAGAAGCCTTTCGCTAATTCTGTTCTTGTGGAATTGGAAAAGGGATATTTGGAAGCCCATAGAGGGCTATGGTGAAAAAGGAAATATCTTCCGTTCAAAACTGGAAAGAAGCTTTCTGAGAAACTGCTCTGTGTTCTGTTAATTCATCTCACAGAGTTACATCTTTCCCTTCAAGAAGCCTTTCGCTAAGGCTGTTCTTGTGGAATTGGCAAAGGGATATTTGGAAGCCCATAGAGGGCTATGGTGAAAAAGTAAATATCTTCCGTTCAAAACTGGAAAGAAGCTTTCTGAGAAACTGCTCTGTGTTCTGTTAATTCATCTCACAGGGTTACATCTTTCCCTTCAAGTAGCCTTTCGCTAAGGCTGTTCTTGTGGAATTCGCAAAGGGATATTTGAAAGCCCATAGACGGCTATGGTGAAAAAGGAAATATCTTCCCTTCAAAACTGGAAAGAAACTTTCTGAGAAACCGCTCTGTGTTCTGTTAATTCATCTCACAGAGTTACATCTTTCCCTTCAAGAAGCCTTTCGCTAAGGCTGTTCTTGTGGAATTCGCAGAGGGATATTTGGAAGCCCATAGAGGGCTATGGTGAAAAAGGAAATATCTTCCGTTCAAAACTGGAAAGAAGCTTTCTGAGAAACCGCTCTGTGTTCTGTTAATTCATCTCACAGAGTTACATCTTTCCCTTCAAGAAGCCTTTTCCTAAGGCTGTTCTTGTGGAATTGGCAAAGGGATATTTGGAAGCCCATAGAGGGCTATGGTGAAAAAGGAAATATCTTCCGTTCAAAACTGGAAAGAAGCTTTCTGAGAAACTGCTCTGTGTTCTGTTAATTCATCTCACAGAGTTACATCTTTCCCTTCAAGAAGCCTTTCGCTAAGGCTGTTCTTGTGGAATTGGCAAAGGGATATTTGGAAGCCCATAGAGGGCTATGGTGAAAAAGGAAATATCTTCCGTTCAAAACTGGAAAGAAGCTTTCTGAGAAACTGCTCTGTGTTCTGTTAATTCATCTCACAGAGTTACATCTTTCCCTTCAAGAAGCCTTTCGCTAAGGCTGTTCTTGTGGAATTGGCAAAGGGATATTTGGAAGCCCATAGAGGGCTATGGTGAAAAAGGAAATATCTTCCGTTCAAAACTGGAAAGAAGCTTTCTAAGAAACTACTCTGTGTTCTGTTAATTCATCTCACAGAGTTACATCTTTCCCTTCAAGAAGCCTTTCGCTAAGGCTGTTCTTGTGGAATTGGCAAAGGGATATTTGGAAGCCCATAGAGGGCTATGGTGAAAAAGGAAATATCGTCCGTTCAAAACTGGAAAGAAGCTTTCTGAGAAACGGCTCTATGTTCTGTTAATTCATCTCACAGAGTTACATCTTTCCCTTCATGAAGCCTTTCCCTAAGTCTGTTCTTCTGGAATTGGCAAAGGGATATTTTGAAGCCCATAGAGGGCTATGGTGAAAAAGGAAATATCTTCCGTTCAAAACTGGAAAGAAGCTTTCTGAGAAACCGCTCTGTGTTCTGTTAATTCATCTCACAGAGTTACATCTTTCCCTTCAAGAAGCCTTTCGCTAAGGCTGTTCTTGTGGAATTGGCAAAGGGATATTTGGAAGCCCATAGAGGGCTATGGTGAAAAAGGAAATATCTTCCGTTCAAAACTGGAAAGAAGCTTTCTGAGAAACTGCTCTGTGTTCGGTTAATTCATCTCACAGAGTTACATCTTTCCCTTCAAGAAGCCTTTCGATAAGGCTGTTCTTGTGGAATTGGCAAAGGGATATTTGGAAGCCCATAGAGGGCTATGGTGAAAAAGGAAATATCTTCCGTTCAAAACTGGAAAGAAGCTTTCTGAGAAACTGCTCTGTGTTCTGTTAATTCATCTCACAGAGTTACATCTTTCCCTTCAAGAAGCCTTTCGCTAAGGCTGTTCTTGTGGAATTGGCAAAGGGATATTTGGAAGCCCATAGAGGGCTATGGTGAAAAAGGAAATATCTTCCGTTCAAAACTGGAAAGAAGCTTTCTGAGAAACTGCTCTGTGTTCTGTTAATTCATCTCACAGAGTTACATCTTTCCCTTCAAGAAGCCTTTCGCTAAGGCTGTTCTTCTGGAATTGGCAAAGGGATATTTGGAAGCCCATAGAGGGCTATGGTGAAAAACGAAATATCTTCCGTTCAAAACTGGAAAGAAGCTTTCTGAGAAACTGCTCTGTGTTCTGTTAATTCATCTCACAGAGTTACATCTTTCCCTTCAAGAAGCCTTTCGCTAATTCTGTTCTTGTGAAATTGGAAAAGGGATATTTGGAAGCCCATAGAGGGCTATGGTGAAAAAGGAAATATCTTCCGTTCAAAACTGGAAAGAAGCTTTCTGAGAAACTGCTCTGTGTTCTATTAATTCATCTCACAGAGTTACATCTTTCCCTTCAAGAAGCCTTTCGCTAAGGCTGTTCTTGTGGAATTGGCAAAGGGATATTTGGAAGCCCATAGAGGGCTATGGTGAAAAAGGAAATATCTTCCGTTCAAAACTGGAAAGAAGCTTTCTGAGAAACTGCTCTGTGTTCTGTTAATTCATCTCACAGAGTTACATCTTTCCCTTCAAGAAGCCTTTCGCTAAGGCTGTTCTTGTGGAATTGGCAAAGGGATATTTGGAAGCCCATAGAGGGCTATGGTGAAAAAGGAAATATCTTCCGTTCAAAACTGGAAAGAAGCTTTCTGAGAAACTGCTCTGTGTTCTGTTAATTCATCTCAAAGAGTTACATCTTTCCCTTCAAGAAGCCTTTCGCTAATTCTGTTCTTGTGGAATTGGAAAAGGGATATTTGGAAGCCCATAGAGGGCTATGGTGAAAAAGGAAATATCTTCCGTTCAAAACTGGAAAGAAGCTTTCTGAGAAACTGCTCTGTGTTCTGTTAATTCATCTCACAGAGTTACATCTTTCCCTTCAAGAAGCCTTTCGCTAAGGCTGTTCTTGTGGAATTGGCAAAGGGATATTTGGAAGCCCATAGAGGGCTATGGTGAAAAAGTAAATATCTTCCGTTCAAAACTGGAAAGAAGCTTTCTGAGAAACTGCTCTGTGTTCTGTTAATTCATCTCACAGGGTTACATCTTTCCCTTCAAGTAGCCTTTCGCTAAGGCTGTTCTTGTGGAATTCGCAAAGGGATATTTGAAAGCCCATAGACGGCTATGGTGAAAAAGGAAATATCTTCCCTTCAAAACTGGAAAGAAACTTTCTGAGAAACCGCTCTGTGTTCTGTTAATTCATCTCACAGAGTTACATCTTTCCCTTCAAGAAGCCTTTCGCTAAGGCTGTTCTTGTGGAATTCGCAGAGGGATATTTGGAAGCCCATAGAGTTCTATGGTGAAAAAGGAAATATCTTCCGTTCAAAACTGGAAAGAAGCTTTCTGAGAAACCGCTCTGTGTTCTGTTAATTCATCTCACAGAGTTACATCTTTCCCTTCAAGAAGCCTTTTGCTAAGGCTGTTCTTGTGGAATTGGCAAAGGGATATTTGGAAGCCCATAGAGGGCTATGGTGAAAAAGGAAATATCTTCCGTTCAAAACTGGAAAGAAGCTTTCTGAGAAACTGCTCTGTGTTCTGTTAATTCATCTCACAGAGTTACATCTTTCCCTTCAAGAAGCCTTTCGCTAAGGCTGTTCTTGTGGAATTGGCAAAGGGATATTTGGAAGCCCATAGAGGGCTATGGTGAAAAAGGAAATATCTTCCGTTCAAAACTGGAAAGAAGCTTTCTGAGAAACTGCTCTGTGTTCTGTTAATTCATCTCACAGAGTTACATCTTTCCCTTCAAGAAGCCTTTCGCTAAGGCTGTTCTTGTGGAATTGGCAAAGGGATATTTGGAAGCCCATAGAGGGCTATGGTGAAAAAGGAAATATCTTCCGTTCAAAACTGGAAAGAAGCTTTCTGAGAAACTGCTCTGTGTTCGGTTAATTCATCTCACAGAGTTACATCTTTCCCTTCAAGAAGCCTTTCGATAAGGCTGTTCTTGTGGAATTGGCAAAGGGATATTTGGAAGCCCATAGAGGGCTATGGTGAAAAAGGAAATATCTTCCGTTCAAAACTGGAAAGAAGCTTTCTGAGAGACTGCTCTGTGTTCTGTTAATTCATCTCACAGAGTTACATCTTTCCCTTCAAGAAGCCTTTCGCTAAGGCTGTTCTTGTGGAATTGGCAAAGGGATATTTGGAAGCCCATAGAGGGCTATGGTGAAAAAGGAAATATCTTCCGTTCAAAACTGGAAAGAAGCTTTCTGAGAAACTGCTCTGTGTTCTGTTAATTCATCTCACAGAGTTACATCTTTCCCTTCAAGAAGCCTTTCGCTAAGGCTGTTCTTGTGGAATTGGCAAAGGGATATTTGGAAGCCCATAGAGGGCTATGGTGAAAAAGGAAATATCTTCCGTTCAAAACTGGAAAGAAGCTTTCTGAGAAACCGCTCTGTGTTCTGTTAATTCATCTCACAGAGTTACATCTTTCCCTTCAAGAAGCCTTTCGCTAAGGCTGTTCTTGTGGAATTGGCAAAGGGATATTTGGAAGCCCGTAGAGGGCTATGGTGAAAAAGGAAATATCTTCCGTTCAAAACTGGAAAGAAGCTTTCTGAGAAACTGCTCTGTGTTCGGTTAATTCATCTCACAGAGTTACATCTTTCCCTTCAAGAAGCCTTTCGATAAGGCTGTTCTTGTGGAATTGGCAAAGGGATATTTGGAAGCCCATAGAGGGCTATGGTGAAAAAGGAAATATCTTCCGTTCAAAACTGGAAAGAAGCTTTCTGAGAAACTGCTCTGTGTTCTGTTAATTCATCTCACAGAGTTACATCTTTCCCTTCAAGAAGCCTTTCGCTAAGGCTGTTCTTGTGGAATTGGCAAAGGGATATTTGGAAGCCCATAGAGGGCTATGGTGAAAAAGGAAATATCTTCCGTTCAAAACTGGAAAGAAGCTTTCTGAGAAACTGCTCTGTGTTCTGTTAATTCATCTCACAGAGTTACATCTTTCCCTTCAAGAAGCCTTTCGCTAAGTCTGTTCTTCTGGAATTGGCAAAGGGATATTTGGAAGCCCATAGAGGGCTATGGTGAAAAAGGAAATATCTTCCGTTCAAAACTGGAAAGAAGCTTTCTGAGAAACTGCTCTGTGTTCTGTTAATTCATCTCACAGAGTTACATCTTTCCCTTCAAGAAGCCTTTCGCTGATTCTGTTCTTGTGGAATTGGAAAAGGGATATTTGGAAGCCCATAGAGGGCTATGGTGAAAAAGGAAATATCTTCCGTTCAAAACTGGAAAGAAGCTTTCTGAGAAACTGCTCTGTGTTCTATTAATTCATCTCACAGAGTTACATCTTTCCCTTGAAGAAGCCTTTCGCTAAGGCTGTTCTTGTGGAATTGGCAAAGGGATATTTGGAAGCCCATAGAGGGCTATGGTGAAAAAGGAAATATCTTCCGTTCAAAACTGGAAAGAAGCTTTCTGAGAAACTGCTCTGTGTTCTGTTAATTCATCTCACAGAGTTACATCTTTCCCTTCAAGAAGCCTTTCGCTAAGGCTGTTCTTGTGGAATTGGCAAAGGGATATTTGGAAGCCCATAGAGGGCTATGGTGAAAAAGGAAATATCTTCCGTTCAAAACTGGAAAGAAGCTTTCTGAGAAACTGCTCTGTGTTCTGTTAATTCATCTCAAAGAGTTACATCTTTCCCTTCAAGAAGCCTTTCGCTAAGACTGTTCTTGTGGAATTGGCAAAGGGATATTTGGAAGCCCATAGAGGGCTATGGTGAAAAAGGAAATATCTTCCGTTCAAAACTGGAAAGAAGCTTTCTGAGAAACTGCTCTGTGTTCTGTTAATTCATCTCACAGAGTTACATCTTTCCCTTCAAGAAGCCTTTCGCTAAGGCTGTTCTTGTGGAATTGGCAAAGGGATATTTGGAAGCCCATAGAGGGCTATGGTGAAAAAGGAAATATCTTCCGTTCAAAACTGGAAAGAAGCTTTCTGAGAAACTTCTCTGTGTTCTGTTAATTCATCTCACAGAGTTACATCTTTCCCTTCAAGAAGCCTTTCGCTAATTCTGTTCTTGTGGAATTGGAAAAGGGATATTTGGAAGCCCATAGAGGGCTATGGTGAAAAAGGAAATATCTTCCGTTCAAAACTGGAAAGAAGCTTTCTGAGAAACTGCTCTGTGTTCTGTTAATTCATCTCACAGAGTTACATCTTTCCCTTCAAGAAGCCTTTCGCTAAGGCTGTTCTTGTGGAATTGGCAAAGGGATATTTGGAAGCCCATAGAGGGCTATGGTGAAAAAGTAAATATCTTCCGTTCAAAACTGGAAAGAAGCTTTCTGAGAAACTGCTCTGTGTTCTGTTAATTCATCTCACAGGGTTACATCTTTCCCTTCAAGTAGCCTTTCGCTAAGGCTGTTCTTGTGGAATTCGCAAAGGGATATTTGAAAGCCCATAGACGGCTATGGTGAAAAAGGAAATATCTTCCCTTCAAAACTGGAAAGAAACTTTCTGAGAAACCGCTCTGTGTTCTGTTAATTCATCTCACAGAGTTACATCTTTCCCTTCAAGAAGCCTTTCGCTAAGGCTGTTCTTGTGGAATTGGCAAAGGGATATTTGGAAGCCCATAGAGGGCTATGGTGAAAAAGGAAATATCTTCCGTTCAAAACTGGAAAGAAGCTTTCTGAGAAACTGCTCTGTGTTCTGTTAATTCATCTCACAGAGTTACATCTTTCCCTTCAAGAAGCCTTTCGCTAAGGCTGTTCTTGTGGAATTGGCAAAGGGATATTTGGAAGCCCATAGAGGGCTATGGTGAAAAAGGAAATATCTTCCGTTCAAAACTGGAAAGAAGCTTTCTGAGAAACTGCTCTGTGTTCTGTTAATTCATCTCACAGAGTTACATCTTTCCCTTCAATAAGCCTTTCGATAAGGCTGTTCATGTGGAATTGGCAAAGGGATATTTGGAAGCCCATAGAGGGCTATGGTGAAAAAGGAAATATCTTCCGTTCAAAACTGGAAAGAAGCTTTCTGAGAAACTGCTCTGTGTTCTGTTAATTCATCTCACAGAGTTACATCTTTCCCTTCAAGAAGCCTTTCGCTAATTCTGTTCTTGTGGAATTGGCAAAGGGATATTTGGAAGCCCATAGAGGGCTATGGTGAAAAAGGAAATATCTTCCGTTCAAAACTGGAAAGAAGCTTTCTGAGAAACTGCTCTGTGTTCTGTTAATTCATCTCACAGAGTTACATCTTTCCCTTCAAGAAGCCTTTCGCTAAGGCTGTTCTTGTGGAATTGGCAAAGGGATATTTGGAAGCCCAGAGAGGGCTATGGTGAAAAGGAAATATCTTCCGTTCAAAACTGGAAAGAAGCTTTCTGAGAAACTGCTCTGTGTTCTGTTAATTCATCTCACAGAGTTACATCTTTCCCTTCAAGAAGCCTTTCGCTAAGGCTGTTCTTGTGGAATTGGCAAAGGGATATTTGGAAGCCCATAGAGGGCTATGGTGAAAAAGGAAATATCTTCCGTTCAAAACTGGAAAGAAGCTTTCTGAGAAACTGCTCTGTGTTCTGTTAATTCATCTCACAGCGTTACATCTTTCCCTTCAAGAAGCCTTTCGCTAAGGCTGTTCTTGTGGAATTGGCAAAGGGATATTTGGAAGCCCATAGAGGGCTATGGTGAAAAAGGAAATATCTTCCGTTCAAAACTGGAAAGAAGCTTTCTGAGAAACTGCTCTGTGTTCTGTTAATTCATCTCACAGAGTTACATCTTTCCCTTCAAGAAGCCTTTCGCTAAGGCTGTTCTTGTGGAATTGGCAAAGGGATATTTGGAAGCCCATAGAGGGCTATGGTGAAAAAGGAAATATCTTCCGTTCAAAACTGGAAAGAAGCTTTCTGAGAAACCGCTCTGTGTTCTGTTAATTCATCTCACAGAGTTACATCTTTCCCTTCAAGAAGCCTTTCGCTAAGGCTGTTCTTGTGGAATTCGCAAAGGGATATTTGGAAGCCAATAGAGGGCTATGGTGAAAATGGAAATATCTTCCGTTCAAAACTGGAAAGAAGCTTTCTGAGAAACCGCTCTGTGTTCTGTTAATTCATCTCACAGAGTTACATCTTTCCCTTCAAGAAGCCTTTTGATAAGGCTGTTCATGTGGAATTGGCAAAGGGATATTTGGAAGCCCATAGAGGGCTATGGTGAAAAAGGAAATATCTTCCGTTCAAAACTGGAAAGAAGCTTTCTGAGAAACTGCTCTGTGTTCTGTTAATTCATCTCACAGAGTTACATCTTTCCCTTCAAGAAGCCTTTCGCTAAGGCTGTTCTTGTGGAATTGGCAAAGGGATATTTGGAAGCCCATAGAGGGCTATGGTGAAAAAGGAAATATCTTCCGTTCAAAACTGGAAAGAAGCTTTCTGAGAAACTGCTCTGTGTTCTGTTAATTCATCTCACAGAGTTACATCTTTCCCTTCAAGAAGCCTTTCGCTAATACTGTTCTTGTGGAATTGGAAAAGGGATATTTGGAAGCCCTTAGAGGGCTATGGTGAAATAGGAAATATCTTCCGTTCAAAACTGGAAAGAAGCTTTCTGAGAAACTGCTCTGTGTTCTGTTAATTCATCTCACAGAGTTACATCTTTCCCTTCAAGAAGCCTTTCGCTAAGGCTGTTCTTGTGGAATTGGCAAAGGGATATTTGGAAGCCCATAGAGGGCTATGGTGAAAAAGTAAATATCTTCCGTTCAAAACTGGAAAGAAGCTTTCTGAGAAACTGCTCTGTGTTCTGTTAATTCATCTCACAGAGTTACATCTTTCCCTTTAAGTAGCCTTTCGCTAAGGCTGTTCTTGTGGAATTGGCAAAGGGATATTTGGAAGCCCACAGAGGGCTATGGTGAAAAAGGAAATATCTTCCGTTCAAAACTGGAAAGAAGCTTTCTGAGAAACTGCTCTGTGTTCTGTTAATTCATCTCACAGAGTTACATCTTTCCCTTCAAGAAGCCTTTCGCTAAGGCTGTTCTTGTGGAATTGGCAAAGGGATATTTGGAAGCCCATAGAGGGCTATGGTGAAAAAGGAAATATCTTCCGTTCAAAACTGGAAAGAAGCTTTCTGAGAAACTGCTCTGTGTTCTGTTAATTCATCTCACAGAGTTACATCTTTCCCTTCAAGAAGCCTTTCGCTAAGGCTGTTCTTGTGGAATTGGCAAAGGGATATTTGGAAGCCCATAGAGGGCTATGGTGAAAAAGGAAATATCTTCCGTTCAAAACTGGAAAGAAGCTTTCTGAGAAACTGCTCTGTGTTCTGTTAATTCATCTCACAGAGTTACATCTTTCCATTCAAGAAGCCTTTCGCTAAGGCTGTTCTTGTGGAATTGGCAAAGGGATATTTGGAAGCCCATAGAGGGCTATGGTGAAAAAGGAAATATCTTCCGTTCAAAACTGGAAAGAAGCTTTCTGAGAAACTGCTCTGTGTTCTGTTAATTCATCTCACAGAGTTACATCTTTCCCTTCAAGTAGCCTTTCGCTAAGGCTGTTCTTGTGGAATTGGCAAAGGGATATTTGGAAGCCCATAGAGGGCTATGGTGAAAAAGGAAATATCTTCCGTTCAAAACTGGAAAGAAACTTTCTGAGAAACTGCTCTGTGTTCTGTTAATTCATCTCACAGAGTTACATCTTTCCCTTCAAGAAGCCTTTCGCTAAGGCTGTTCTTGTGGAATTGGCAAAGGGATATTTGGAAGCCCATAGAGGGCTATGGTGAAAAAGGAAATATCTTCCGTTCAAAACTGGAAAGAAGCTTTCTGAGAAACGGCTCTGTGTTCTGTTAATTCATCTCACAGAGTTACATCTTTCCCTTCATGAAGCCTTTCGCGAAGGCTGTTCTTGTGGAATTTGCAAAGGGATATTTGGAAGCCCATAGAGGGCTATGGTGAAAAAGGAAATATCTTCCGTTCAAAACTGGAAAGAAGCTTTCTGAGAAACTGCTCTGTGTTCTGTTAATTCATCTCACAGAGTTACATCTTTCCCTTCAAGAAGCCTTTCGCTAAGGCTGTTCTTGTGGAATTGGCAAAGGGATATTTGGAAGCCCATAGAGGGCTATGGTGAAAAAGGAAATATCTTCCGTTCAAAACTGGAAAGAAGCTTTCTGAGAAACTGCTCTGTGTTCTGTTAATTCATCTCAAAGAGCTACATCTTTCCCTTCAAGAAGCCTTTCGCTAAGACTGTTCTTGTGGAATTGGCAAAGGGATAGTTGGAAGCCCATAGAGGGCTATGGTGAAAAAGGAAATATCTTCCGTTCAAAACTGGAAAGAAGCTTTCTGAGAAACTGCTCTGTGTTCTGTTAATTCATCTCACAGAGTTACATCTTTCCCTTCAAGAAGCCTTTCGCTAAGGCTGTTCTTGTGGAATTGGCAAAGGGATATTTGGAAGCCCATAGAGGGCTATGGTGAAAAAGGAAATATCTTCCGTTCAAAACTGGAAAGAAGCTTTCTGAGAAACTTCTCTGTGTTCTGTTAATTCATCTCACAGAGTTACATCTTTCCCTTCAAGAAGCCTTTCGCTAATTCTGTTCTTGTGGAATTGGAAAAGGGATATTTGGAAGCCCATAGAGGGCTATGGTGAAAAAGGAAATATCTTCCGTTCAAAACTGGAAAGAAGCTTTCTGAGAAACTGCTCTGTGTTCTGTTAATTCATCTCACAGAGTTACATCTTTCCCTTCAAGAAGCCTTTCGCTAAGGCTGTTCTTGTGGAATTGGCAAAGGGATATTTGGAAGCCCATAGAGGGCTATGGTGAAAAAGTAAATATCTTCCGTTCAAAACTGGAAAGAAGCTTTCTGAGAAACTGCTCTGTGTTCTGTTAATTCATCTCACAGGGTTACATCTTTCCCTTCAAGTAGCCTTTCGCTAAGGCTGTTCTTGTGGAATTGGCAAAGGGATATTTGGAAGCCCATAGAGGGCTATGGTGAAAAAGGAAATATCTTCCGTTCAAAACTGGAAAGAAGCTTTCTGAGAAACTGCTCTGTGTTCGGTTAATTCATCTCACAGAGTTACATCTTTCCCTTCAAGAAGCCTTTCGATAAGGCTGTTCTTGTGGAATTGGCAAAGGGATATTTGGAAGCCCATAGAGGGCTATGGTGAAAAAGGAAATATCTTCCGTTCAAAACTGGAAAGAAGCTTTCTGAGAAACTGCTCTGTGTTCTGTTAATTCATCTCACAGAGTTACATCTTTCCCTTCAAGAAGCCTTTCGCTAAGGCTGTTCTTGTGGAATTGGCAAAGGGATATTTGGAAGCCCATAGAGGGCTATGGTGAAAAAGGAAATATCTTCCGTTCAAAACTGGAAAGCAGCTTTCTGAGAAACTGCTCTGTGTTCTGTTAATTCATCTCACAGAGTTACATCTTTCCCTTCAAGAAGCCTTTCGCTAAGGCTGTTCTTGTGGAATTGGCAAAGGGATATTTGGAAGCCCATAGAGGGCTATGGTGAAAAAGGAAATATCTTCCGTTCAAAACTGGAAAGAAGCTTTCTAAGAAACTACTCTGTGTTCTGTTAATTCATCTCACAGAGTTACATCTTTCCCTTCAAGAAGCCTTTCGCTAAGGCTGTTCTTGTGGAATTGGCAAAGGGATATTTGGAAGCCCATAGAGGGCTATGGTGAAAAAGGAAATATCGTCCGTTCAAAACTGGAAAGAAGCTTTCTGAGAAACGGCTCTATGTTCTGTTAATTCATCTCACAGAGTTACATCTTTCCCTTCATGAAGCCTTTCCCTAAGTCTGTTCTTCTGGAATTGGCAAAGGGATATTTGGAAGCCCATAGAGGGCTATGGTGAAAAAGGAAATATCTTCCGTTCAAAACTGGAAAGAAGCTTTCTGAGAAACCGCTCTGTGTTCTGTTAATTCATCTCACAGAGTTACATCTTTCCCTTCAAGAAGCCTTTCGCTAAGGCTGTTCTTGTGGAATTGGCAAAGGGATATTTGGAAGCCCATAGAGGGCTATGGTGAAAAAGGAAATATCTTCCGTTCAAAACTGGAAAGAAGCTTTCTGAGAAACTGCTCTGTGTTCGGTTAATTCATCTCACAGAGTTACATCTTTCCCTTCAAGAAGCCTTTCGATAAGGCTGTTCTTGTGGAATTGGCAAAGGGATATTTGGAAGCCCATAGAGGGCTATGGTGAAAAAGGAAATATCTTCCGTTCAAAACTGGAAAGAAGCTTTCTGAGAAACTGCTCTGTGTTCTGTTAATTCATCTCACAGAGTTACATCTTTCCCTTCAAGAAGCCTTTCGCTAAGGCTGTTCTTGTGGAATTGGCAAAGGGATATTTGGAAGCCCATAGAGGGCTATGGTGAAAAAGGAAATATCTTCCGTTCAAAACTGGAAAGAAGCTTTCTGAGAAACTGCTCTGTGTTCTGTTAATTCATCTCACAGAGTTACATCTTTCCCTTCAAGAAGCCTTTCGCTAAGGCTGTTCTTCTGGAATTGGCAAAGGGATATTTGGAAGCCCATAGAGGGCTATGGTGAAAAAGGAAATATCTTCCGTTCAAAACTGGAAAGAAGCTTTCTGAGAAACTGCTCTGTGTTCTGTTAATTCATCTCACAGAGTTACATCTTTCCCTTCAAGAAGCCTTTCGCTAATTCTGTTCTTGTGAAATTGGAAAAGGGATATTTGGAAGCCCATAGAGGGCTATGGTGAAAAAGGAAATATCTTCCGTTCAAAACTGGAAAGAAGCTTTCTGAGAAACTGCTCTGTGTTCTATTAATTCATCTCACAGAGTTACATCTTTCCCTTCAAGAAGCCTTTCGCTAAGGCTGTTCTTGTGGAATTGGCAAAGGGATATTTGGAAGCCCATAGAGGGCTATGGTGAAAAAGGAAATATCTTCCGTTCAAAACTGGAAAGAAGCTTTCTGAGAAACTGCTCTGTGTTCTGTTAATTCATCTCACAGAGTTACATCTTTCCCTTCAAGAAGCCTTTCGCTAAGGCTGTTCTTGTGGAATTGGCAAAGGGATATTTGGATGCCCATAGAGGGCTATGGTGAAAAAGGAAATATCTTCCGTTCAAAACTGGAAAGAAGCTTTCTGAGAAACTGCTCTGTGTTCTGTTAATTCATCTCAAAGAGTTACATCTTTCCCTTCAAGAAGCCTTTCGCTAAGACTGTTCTTGTGGAATTGGCAAAGGGATATTTGGAAGCCCATAGAGGGCTATGGTGAAAAAGGAAATATCTTCCGTTCAAAACTGGAAAGAAGCTTTCTGAGAAACTGCTCTGTGTTCTGTTAATTCATCTCACAGAGTTACATCTTTCCCTTCAAGAAGCCTTTCGCTAAGGCTGTTCTTGTGGAATTGGCAAAGGGATATTTGGAAGCCCATAGAGGGCTATGGTGAAAAAGGAAATATCTTCCGTTCAAAACTGGAAAGAAGCTTTCTGAGAAACTTCTCTGTGTTCTGTTAATTCATCTCACAGAGTTACATCTTTCCCTTCAAGAAGCCTTTCGCTAATTCTGTTCTTGTGGAATTGGAAAAGGGATATTTGGAAGCCCATAGAGGGCTATGGTGAAAAAGGAAATATCTTCCGTTCAAAACTGGAAAGAAGCTTTCTGAGAAACTGCTCTGTGTTCTGTTAATTCATCTCACAGAGTTACATCTTTCCCTTCAAGAAGCCTTTCGCTAAGGCTGTTCTTGTGGAATTGGCAAAGGGATATTTGGAAGCCCATAGAGGGCTATGGTGAAAAAGGAAATATCTTCCGTTCAAAACTGGAAAGAAGCTTTCTGAGAAACTGCTCTGTGTTCGGTTAATTCATCTCACAGAGTTACATCTTTCCCTTCAAGAAGCCTTTCGATAAGGCTGTTCTTGTGGAGTTGGCAAAGGGATATTTGGAAGCCCATAGAGGGCTATGGTGAAAAAGGAAATATCTTCCGTTCAAAACTGGAAAGAAGCTTTCTGAGAAACTGCTCTGTGTTCTGTTAATTCATCTCACAGAGTCACATCTTTCCCTTCAAGAAGCCTTTCGCTAAGGCTGTTCTTGTGCAATTGGCAAAGGGATATTTGGAAGCCCATAGAGGGCTATGGTGAAAAAGGAAATATCTTCCGTTCAAAACTGGAAAGAAGCTTTCTGAGAAACTGCTCTGTGTTCTGTTAATTCATCTCACAGAGTTACATCTTTCCCTTCAAGAAGCCTTTCGCTAAGGCTGTTCTTCTGGAATTGGCAAAGGGATATTTGGAAGCCCATAGAGGGCTATGGTGAAAAAGGAAATATCTTCCGTTCAAAACTGGAAAGAAGCTTTCTGAGAAACTGCTCTGTGTTCTGTTAATTCATCTCACAGAGTTACATCTTTCCCTTCAAGAAGCCTTTCGCTAATTCTGTTCTTGTGGAATTGGAAAAGGGATATTTGGAAGCCCATAGAGGGCTATGGTGAAAAAGGAAATATCTTCCGTTCAAAACTGGAAAGAAGCTTTCTGAGAAACTGCTCTGTGTTCTATTAATTCATCTCACAGAGTTACATCTTTCCCTTCAAGAAGCCTTTCGCTAAGGCTGTTCTTGTGGAATTGGCAAAGGGATATTTGGAAGCCCATAGAGGGCTATGGTGAAAAAGGAAATATCTTCCGTTCAAAACTGGAAAGAAGCTTTCTGAGAAACTGCTCTGTGTTCTGTTAATTCATCTCACAGAGTTACATCTTTCCCTTCAAGAAGCCTTTCGCTAAGGCTGTTCTTGTGGAATTGGCAAAGGGATATTTGGAAGCCCATAGAGGGCTATGGTGAAAAAGGAAATATCGTCCGTTCAAAACTGGAAAGAAGCTTTCTGAGAAACGGCTCTATGTTCTGTTAATTCATCTCACAGAGTTACATCTTTCCCTTCATGAAGCCTTTCCCTAAGTCTGTTCTTCTGGAATTGGCAAAGGGATATTTGGAAGCCCATAGAGGGCTATGGTGAAAAAGGAAATATCTTCCGTTCAAAACTGGAAAGAAGCTTTCTGAGAAACCGCTCTGTGTTCTGTTAATTCATCTCACAGAGTTACATCTTTCCCTTCAAGAAGCCTTTCGCTAAGGCTGTTCTTGTGGAATTGGCAAAGGGATATTTGGAAGCCCGTAGAGGGCTATGGTGAAAAAGGAAATATCTTCCGTTCAAAACTGGAAAGAAGCTTTCTGAGAAACTGCTCTGTGTTCGGTTAATTCATCTCACAGAGTTACATCTTTCCCTTCAAGAAGCCTTTCGATAAGGCTGTTCTTGTGGAATTGGCAAAGGGATATTTGGAAGCCCATAGAGGGCTATGGTGAAAAAGGAAATATCTTCCGTTCAAAACTGGAAAGAAGCTTTCTGAGAAACTGCTCTGTGTTCTGTTAATTCATCTCACAGAGTTACATCTTTCCCTTCAAGAAGCCTTTCGCTAAGGCTGTTCTTGTGGAATTGGCAAAGGGATATTTGGAAGCCCATAGAGGGCTATGGTGAAAAAGGAAATATCTTCCGTTCAAAACTGGAAAGAAGCTTTCTGAGAAACTGCTCTGTGTTCTGTTAATTCATCTCACAGAGTTACATCTTTCCCTTCAAGAAGCCTTTCGCTAAGGCTGTTCTTGTGGAATTGGCAAAGGGATATTTGGAAGCCCATAGAGGGCTATGGTGAAAAAGGAAATATCTTCCGTTCAAAACTGGAAAGAAGCTTTCTGAGAAACTGCTCTGTGTTCTGTTAATTCATCTCACAGAGTTACATCTTTCCCTTCAAGAAGCCTTTCGCTAAGGCTGTTCTTGTGGAATTGGCAAAGGGATATTTGTAAGCCCATAGAGGGCTATGGTGAAAAAGGAAATATCTTCCGTTCAAAACTGGAAAGAAGCTTTCTGAGAAACTGCTCTGTGTTCTGTTAATTCATCTCACAGAGTTACATCTTTCCCTTCAAGAAGCCTTTCGCTAATTCTGTTCATGTGGAATTGGCAAAGGGATATTTGGAAGCCCATAGAGGGCTATGGTGAAAAAGGAAATATCTTCCGTTCAAAACTGGAAAGAAGCTTTCTGAGAAACTGCTCTGTGTTCTGTTAATTCATCTCACAGAGTTACATCTTTCCCTTCAAGAAGCCTTTCGCTAATTCTGTTCTTGTGGAATTGGCAAAGGGATATTTGGAAGCCCATAGAGGGCTATGGTGAAAAAGGAAATATCTTCCGTTCAAAACTGGAAAGAAGCTTTCTGAGAAACTGCTCTGTGTTCTATTAATTCATCTCAGAGAGTTACATATTTCCCTTCAAGAAGCCTTTCGCTAAGGCTGTTCTTGTGGAATTGGCAAAGGGATATTTGGAAGCCCATAGAGGGCTATGGTGAAAAAGGAAATATCTTCCGTTCAAAACTGGAAAGAAGCTTTCTGAGAAACTGCTCTGTGTTCTGTTAATTCATCTCACAGAGTTACATCTTTCCCTTCAAGAAGCCTTTCGCTAATTCTATTCTTGTGGAATTGGCAAAGGGATATTTGGAAGCCCATAGAGGGCTATGGTGAAAAAGGAAATATCTTCCGTTCAAAACTGGAAAGAAGCTTTCTGAGAAACTGCTCTGTGTTCTGTTAATTCATCTCACAGAGTTACATCTTTCCCTTCAAGAAGCCTTTCGCTAAGGCTGTTCTTGTGGAATTGGCAAAGGGATATTTGGAAGCCCATAGAGGGCTATGGTGAAAAGGAAATATCTTCCGTTCAAAACTGGAAAGAAGCTTTCTGAGAAACTGCTCTGTGTTCTGTTAATTCATCTCACAGAGTTACATCTTTCCCTTCAAGAAGCCTTTCGCTAAGGCTGTTCTTGTGGAATTGGCAAAGGGATATTTGGAAGCCCATAGAGGGCTATGGTGAAAAAGGAAATATCTTCCGTTCAAAACTGGAAAGAAGCTTTCTGAGAAACTGCTCTGTGTTCTGTTAATTCATCTCACAGCATTACATCTTTCCCTTCAAGAAGCCTTTCGCTAAGGCTGTTCTTGTGGAATTGGCAAAGGGATATTTGGAAGCCCATAGAGGGCTATGGTGAAAAAGGAAATATCTTCCGTTCAAAACTGGAAAGAAGCTTTCTGAGAAACTGCTCTGTGTTCTGTTAATTCATCTCACAGAGTTACATCTTTCCCTTCAAGAAGCCTTTCGCTAAGGCTGTTCTTGTGGAATTGGCAAAGGGATATTTGGAAGCCCATAGAGGGCTATGGTGAAAAAGGAAATATCTTCCGTTCAAAACTGGAAAGAAGCTTTCTGAGAAACCGCTCTGTGTTCTGTTAATTCATCTCACAGAGTTACATCTTTCCCTTCAAGAAGCCTTTCGCTAAGGCTGTTCTTGTGGAATTCGCAAAGGGATATTTGGAAGCCAATAGAGGGCTATGGTGAAAAAGGAAATATCTTCCGTTCAAAACTGGAAAGAAGCTTTCTGAGAAACCGCTCTGTGTTCTGTTAATTCATCTCACAGAGTTACATCTTTCCCTTCAAGAAGCCTTTTGATAAGGCTGTTCATGTGGAATTGGCAAAGGGATATTTGGAAGCCCATAGAGGGCTATGGTGAAAAAGGAAATATCTTCCGTTCAAAACTGGAAAGAAGCTTTCTGAGAAACTGCTCTGTGTTCTGTTAATTCATCTCACAGAGTTACATCTTTCCCTTCAAGAAGCCTTTCGCTAAGGCTGTTCTTGTGGAATTGGCAAAGGGATATTTGGAAGCCCATAGAGGGCTATGGTGAAAAAGGAAATATCTTCCGTTCAAAACTGGAAAGAAGCTTTCTGAGAAACTGCTCTGTGTTCTGTTAATTCATCTCACAGAGTTACATCTTTCCCTTCAAGAAGCCTTTCGCTAATACTGTTCTTGTGGAATTGGAAAAGGGATATTTGGAAGCCCTTAGAGGGCTATGGTGAAATAGGAAATATCTTCCGTTCAAAACTGGAAAGAAGCTTTCTGAGAAACTGCTCTGTGTTCTGTTAATTCATCTCACAGAGTTACATCTTTCCCTTCAAGAAGCCTTTCGCTAAGGCTGTTCTTGTGGAATTGGCAAAGGGATATTTGGAAGCCCATAGAGGGCTATGGTGAAAAAGTAAATATCTTCCGTTCAAAACTGGAAAGAAGCTTTCTGAGAAACTGCTCTGTGTTCTGTTAATTCATCTCACAGAGTTACATCTTTCCCTTCAAGTAGCCTTTCGCTAAGGCTGTTCTTGTGGAATTGGCAAAGGGATATTTTGAAGCCCACAGAGGGCTATGGTGAAAAAGGAAATATCTTCCTTTCAAAACTGGAAAGAAGCTTTCTGAGAAACTGCTCTGTGTTCTGTTAATTCATCTCACAGAGTTACATCTTTCCCTTCAAGAAGCCTTTCGCTAAGGCTGTTCTTGTGGAATTGGCAAAGGGATATTTGGAAGCCCATAGAGGGCTATGGTGAAAAAGGAAATATCTTCCGTTCAAAACTGGAAAGAAGCTTTCTGAGAAACTGCTCTGTGTTCTGTTAATTCATCTCACAGAGTTACATCTTTCCCTTCAAGAAGCCTTTCGCTAAGGCTGTTCTTGTGGAATTGGCAAAGGGATATTTGGAAGCCCATAGAGGGCTATGGTGAAAAAGGAAATATCTTCCGTTCAAAACTGGAAAGAAGCTTTCTGAGAAACTGCTCTGTGTTCTGTTAATTCATCTCACAGAGTTACATCTTTCCATTCAAGAAGCCTTTCGCTAAGGCTGTTCTTGTGGAATTGGCAAAGGGATATTTGGAAGCCCATAGAGGGCTATGGTGAAAAAGGAAATATCTTCCGTTCAAAACTGGAAAGAAGCTTTCTGAGAAACTGCTCTGTGTTCTGTTAATTCATCTCACAGAGTTACATCTTTCCCTTCAAGTAGCCTTTCGCTAAGGCTGTTCTTGTGGAATTGGCAAAGGGATATTTGGAAGCCCATAGAGGGCTATGGTGAAAAAGGAAATATCTTCCGTTCAAAACTGGAAAGAAACTTTCTGAGAAACTGCTCTGTGTTCTGTTAATTCATCTCACAGAGTTACATCTTTCCCTTCATGAAGCCTTTCGCGAAGGCTGTTCTTCTGGAATTTGCAAAGGGATATTTGGAAGCCCATAGAGGGCTATGGTGAAAAAGGAAATATCTTCCGTTCAAAACTGGAAAGAAGCTTTCTGAGAAACTGCTCTGTGTTCTGTTAATTCATCTCACAGAGTTACATCTTTCCCTTCAAGAAGCCTTTCGCTAAGGCTGTTCTTGTGGAATTGGCAAAGGGATATTTGGAAGCCCATAGAGGGCTATGGTGAAAAAGGAAATATCTTCCGTTCAAAACTGGAAAGAAGCTTTCTGAGAAACTGCTCTGTGTTCTGTTAATTCATCTCAAAGAGCTACATCTTTCCCTTCAAGAAGCCTTTCGCTAAGACTGTTCTTGTGGAATTGGCAAAGGGATAGTTGGAAGCCCATAGAGGGCTATGGTGAAAAAGGAAATATCTTCCGTTCAAAACTGGAAAGAAGCTTTCTGAGAAACTGCTCTGTGTTCTGTTAATTCATCTCACAGAGTTACATCTTTCCCTTCAAGAAGCCTTTCGCTAAGGCTGTTCTTGTGGAATTGGCAAAGGGATATTTGGAAGCCCATAGAGGGCTATGGTGAAAAAGGAAATATCTTCCGTTCAAAACTGGAAAGAAGCTTTCTGAGAAACTTCTCTGTGTTCTGTTAATTCATCTCACAGAGTTACATCTTTCCCTTCAAGAAGCCTTTCGCTAATTCTGTTCTTGTGGAATTGGAAAAGGGATATTTGGAAGCCCATAGAGGGCTATGGTGAAAAAGGAAATATCTTCCGTTCAAAACTGGAAAGAAGCTTTCTGAGAAACTGCTCTGTGTTCTGTTAATTCATCTCACAGAGTTACATCTTTCCCTTCAAGAAGCCTTTCGCTAAGGCTGTTCTTGTGGAATTGGCAAAGGGATATTTGGAAGCCCATAGAGGGCTATGGTGAAAAAGTAAATATCTTCCGTTCAAAACTGGAAAGAAGCTTTCTGAGAAACTGCTCTGTGTTCTGTTAATTCATCTCACAGGGTTACATCTTTCCCTTCAAGTAGCCTTTCGCTAAGGCTGTTCTTGTGGAATTCGCAAAGGGATATTTGAAAGCCCATAGACGGCTATGGTGAAAAAGGAAATATCTTCCCTTCAAAACTGGAAAGAAACTTTCTGAGAAACCGCTCTGTGTTCTGTTAATTCATCTCACAGAGTTACATCTTTCCCTTCAAGAAGCCTTTCGCTAAGGCTGAGGGCTATGGTGAAAAAGGAAATATCTTCCGTTCAAAACTGGAAAGAAGCTTTCTGAGAAACCGCTCTGTGTTCTGTTAATTCATCTCACAGAGTTACATCTTTCCCTTCAAGAAGCCTTTTGCTAAGGCTGTTCTTGTGGAATTGGCAAAGGGATATTTGGAAGCCCATAGAGGGCTATGGTGAAAAAGGAAATATCTTCCGTTCAAAACTGGAAAGAAGCTTTCTGAGAAACTGCTCTGTGTTCTGTTAATTCATCTCACAGAGTTACATCTTTCCCTTCAAGAAGCCTTTCGCTAAGGCTGTTCTTGTGGAATTGGCAAAGGGATATTTGGAAGCCCATAGAGGGCTATGGTGAAAAAGGAAATATCTTCCGTTCAAAACTGGAAAGAAGCTTTCTGAGAAACTGCTCTGTGTTCTGTTAATTCATCTCACAGAGTTACATCTTTCCCTTCAAGAAGCCTTTCGCTAAGGCTGTTCTTGTGGAATTGGCAAAGGGATATTTGGAAGCCCATAGAGGGCTATGGTGAAAAAGGAAATATCTTCCGTTCAAAACTGGAAAGAAGCTTTCTGAGAAACCGCTCTGTGTTCTGTTAATTCATCTCACAGAGTTACATCTTTCCCTTCAAGAAGCCTTTCGCTAAGGCTGTTCTTGTGGAATTGGCAAAGGGATATTTGGAAGCCCATAGAGGGCTATGGTGAAAAAGGAAATATCTTCCGTTCAAAACTGGAAAGAAGCTTTCTGAGAAACTGCTCTGTGTTCGGTTAATTCATCTCACAGAGTTACATCTTTCCCTTCAAGAAGCCTTTCGATAAGGCTGTTCTTGTGGAATTGGCAAAGGGATATTTGGAAGCCCATAGAGGGCTATGGTGAAAAAGGAAATATCTTCCGTTCAAAACTGGAAAGAAGCTTTCTGAGAAACTGCTCTGTGTTCTGTTAATTCATCTCACAGAGTTACATCTTTCCCTTCAAGAAGCCTTTCGCTAAGGCTGTTCTTGTGGAATTGGCAAAGGGATATTTGGAAGCCCATAGAGGGCTATGGTGAAAAAGGAAATATCTTCCGTTCAAAACTGGAAAGAAGCTTTCTGAGAAACTGCTCTGTGTTCTGTTAATTCATCTCACAGAGTTACATCTTTCCCTTCAAGAAGCCTTTCGCTAAGGCTGTTCTTCTGGAATTGGCAAAGGGATATTTGGAAGCCCATAGAGGGCTATGGTGAAAAAGGAAATATCTTCCGTTCAAAACTGGAAAGAAGCTTTCTGAGAAACTGCTCTGTGTTCTGTTAATTCATCTCACAGAGTTACATCTTTCCCTTCAAGAAGCCTTTCGCTAATTCTGTTCTTGTGGAATTGGAAAAGGGATATTTGGAAGCCCATAGAGGGCTATGGTGAAAAAGGAAATATCTTCCGTTCAAAACTGGAAAGAAGCTTTCTGAGAAACTGCTCTGTGTTCTATTAATTCATCTCACAGAGTTACATCTTTCCCTTCAAGAAGCCTTTCGCTAAGGCTGTTCTTGTGGAATTGGCAAAGGGATATTTGGAAGCCCATAGAGGGCTATGGTGAAAAAGGAAATATCTTCCGTTCAAAACTGGAAAGAAGCTTTCTGAGAAACTGCTCTGTGTTCTGTTAATTCATCTCACAGAGTTACATCTTTCCCTTCAAGAAGCCTTTCCCTAAGGCTGTTCTTGTGGAATTGGCAAAGGGATATTTGGAAGCCCATAGAGGGCTATGGTGAAAAAGGAAATATCTTCCGTTCAAAACTGGAAAGAAGCTTTCTGAGAAACTGCTCTGTGTTCTGTTAATTCATCTCAAAGAGTTACATCTTTCCCTTCAAGAAGCCTTTCGCTAAGACTGTTCTTGTGGAATTGGCAAAGGGATATTTGGAAGCCCATAGAGGGCTATGGTGAAAAAGGAAATATCTTCCGTTCAAAACTGGAAAGAAGCTTTCTGAGAAACTGCTCTGTGTTCTGTTAATTCATCTCACAGAGTTACATCTTTCCCTTCAAGAAGCCTTCCGCTAAGGCTGTTCTTGTGGAATTGGCAAAGGGATATTTGGAAGCCCATAGAGGGCTATGGTGAAAAAGGAAATATCTTCCGTTCAAAACTGGAAAGAAGCTTTCTGAGAAACTTCTCTGTGTTCTGTTAATTCATCTCACAGAGTTACATCTTTCCCTTCAAGAAGCCTTTCGCTAATTCTGTTCTTGTGGAATTGGAAAAGGGATATTTGGAAGCCCATAGAGGGCTATGGTGAAAAAGGAAATATCTTCCGTTCAAAACTGGAAAGAAGCTTTCTGAGAAACTGCTCTGTGTTCTGTTAATTCATCTCACAGAGTTACATCTTTCCCTTCAAGAAGCCTTTCGCTAAGGCTGTTCTTGTGGAATTGGCAAAGGGATATTTGGAAGCCCATAGAGGGCTATGGTGAAAAAGGAAATATCTTCCGTTCAAAACTGGAAAGAAGCTTTCTGAGAAACTGCTCTGTGTTCTGTTAATTCATCTCACAGGGTTACATCTTTCCCTTCAAGTAGCCTTTCGCTAAGGCTGTTCTTGTGGAATTCGCAAAGGGATATTTGAAAGCCCATAGACGGCTATGGTGAAAAAGGAAATATCTTCCCTTCAAAACTGGAAAGAAACTTTCTGAGAAACCGCTCTGTGTTCTGTTAATTCATCTCACAGAGTTACATCTTTCCCTTCAAGAAGACTTTCGCTAAGGCTGTTCTTGTGGAATTCGCAGAGGGATATTTGGAAGCCCATAGAGGGCTATGGTGAAAAAGGAAATATCTTCCGTTCAAAACTGGAAAGAAGCTTTCTGAGAAACCGCTCTGTGTTCTGTTAATTCATCTCACAGAGTTACATCTTTCCCTTCAAGAAGCCTTTTGCTAAGGCTGTTCTTGTGGAATTGGCAAAGGGATATTTGGAAGCCCATAGAGGGCTATGGTGAAAAAGGAAATATCTTCCGTTCAAAACTGGAAAGAAGCTTTCTGAGAAACTGCTCTGTGTTCTGTTAATTCATCTCACAGAGTTACATCTTTCCCTTCAAGAAGCCTTTCGCTAAGGCTGTTCTTGTGGAATTGGCAAAGGGATATTTGGAAGCCCTTAGAGGGCTATGGTGAAAAAGGAAATATCTTCCGTTCAAAACTGGAAAGAAGCTTTCTGAGAAACTGCTCTGTGTTCTGTTAATTCATCTCACAGAGTTACATCTTTCCCTTCAAGAAGCCTTTCGCTAAGGCTGTTCTTGTGGAATTGGCAAAGGGATATTTGGAAGCCCATAGAGGGCTATGGTGAAAAAGGAAATATCTTCCGTTCAAAACTGGAAAGAAGCTTTCTGAGAAACTGCTCTGTGTTCGGTTAATTCATCTCACAGAGTTACATCTTTCCCTTCAAGAAGCCTTTCGATAAGGCTGTTCTTGTGGAATTGGCAAAGGGATATTTGGAAGCCCATAGAGGGCTATGGTGAAAAAGGAAATATCTTCCGTTCAAAACTGGAAAGAAGCTTTCTGAGAAACTGCTCTGTGTTCTGTTAATTCATCTCACAGAGTTACATCTTTCCCTTCAAGAAGCCTTTCGCTAAGGCTGTTCTTGTGGAATTGGCAAAGGGATATTTGGAAGCCCATAGAGGGCTATGGTGAAAAAGGAAATATCTTCCGTTCAAAACTGGAAAGAAGCTTTCTGAGAAACTGCTCTGTGTTCTGTTAATTCATCTCACAGAGTTACATCTTTCCCTTCAAGAAGCCTTTCGCTAAGGCTGTTCTTCTGGAATTGGCAAAGGGATATTTGGAAGCCCATAGAGGGCTATGGTGAAAAAGGAAATATCTTCCGTTCAAAACTGGAAAGAAGCTTTCTGAGAAACTGCTCTGTGTTCTGTTAATTCATCTCACAGAGTTACATCTTTCCCTTCAAGAAGCCTTTCGCTAATTCTGTTCTTGTGGAATTGGAAAAGGGATATTTGGAAGCCCATAGAGGGCTATGGTGAAAAAGGAAATATCTTCCGTTCAAAACTGGAAAGAAGCTTTCTGAGAAACTGCTCTGTGTTCTATTAATTCATCTCACAGAGTTACATCTTTCCCTTCAAGAAGCCTTTCGCTAAGGCTGTTCTTGTGGAATTGGCAAAGGGATATTTGGAAGCCCATAGAGGGCTATGGTGAAAAAGGAAATATCTTCCGTTCAAAACTGGAAAGAAGCTTTCTGAGAAACTGCTCTGTGTTCTGTTAATTCATCTCACAGAGTTACATCTTTCCCTTCAAGAAGCCTTTCGCTAAGGCTGTTCTTGTGGAATTGGCAAAGGGATATTTGGAAGCCCATAGAGGGCTATGGTGAAAAAGGAAATATCGTCCGTTCAAAACTGGAAAGAAGCTTTCTGAGAAACGGCTCTATGTTCTGTTAATTCATCTCACAGAGTTACATCTTTCCCTTCATGAAGCCTTTCCCTAAGTCTGTTCTTCTGGAATTGGCAAAGGGATATTTGGAAGCCCATAGAGGGCTATGGTGAAAAAGGAAATATCTTCCGTTCAAAACTGGAAAGAAGCTTTCTGAGAAACCGCTCTGTGTTCTGTTAATTCATCTCACAGAGTTACATCTTTCCCTTCAAGAAGCCTTTCGCTAAGGCTGTTCTTGTGGAATTGGCAAAGGGATATTTGGAAGCCCGTAGAGGGCTATGGTGAAAAAGGAAATATCTTCCGTTCAAAACTGGAAAGAAGCTTTCTGAGAAACTGCTCTGTGTTCGGTTAATTCATCTCACAGAGTTACATCTTTCCCTTCAAGAAGCCTTTCGATAAGGCTGTTCTTGTGGAATTGGCAAAGGGATATTTGGAAGCCCATAGAGGGCTATGGTGAAAAAGGAAATATCTTCCGTTCAAAACTGGAAAGAAGCTTTCTGAGAAACTGCTCTGTGTTCTGTTAATTCATCTCACAGAGTTACATCTTTCCCTTCAAGAAGCCTTTCGCTAAGGCTGTTCTTGTGGAATTGGCAAAGGGATATTTGGAAGCCCATAGAGGGCTATGGTGAAAAAGGAAATATCTTCCGTTCAAAACTGGAAAGAAGCTTTCTGAGAAACTGCTCTGTGTTCTGTTAATTCATCTCACAGAGTTACATCTTTCCCTTCAAGAAGCCTTTCGCTAAGTCTGTTCTTCTGGAATTGGCAAAGGGATATTTGGAAGCCCATAGTGGGCTATGGTGAAAAAGGAAATATCTTCCGTTCAAAACTGGAAAGAAGCTTTCTGAGAAACTGCTCTGTGTTCTGTTAATTCATCTCACAGAGTTACATCTTTCCCTTCAAGAAGCCTTTCGCTAATTCTGTTCTTGTGGAATTGGAAAAGGGATATTTGGAAGCCCATAGAGGGCTATGGTGAAAAAGGAAATATCTTCCGTTCAAAACTGGAAAGAAGCTTTCTGAGAAACTGCTCTGTGTTCTATTAATTCATCTCACAGAGTTACATCTTTCCCTTCAAGAAGCCTTTCGCTAAGGCTGTTCTTGTGGAATTGGCAAAGGGATATTTGGAAGCCCATAGAGGGCTATGGTGAAAAAGGAAATATCTTCCGTTCAAAACTGGAAAGAAGCTTTCTGAGAAACTGCTCTGTGTTCTGTTAATTCATCTCACAGAGTTACATCTTTCCCTTGAAGAAGCCTTTCGCTAAGGCTGTTCTTGTGGAATTGGCAAAGGGATATTTGGAAGCCCATAGAGGGCTATGGTGAAAAAGGAAATATCTTCCGTTCAAAACTGGAAAGAAGCTTTCTGAGAAACTGCTCTGTGTTCTGTTAATTCATCTCACAGAGTTACATCTTTCCCTTCAAGAAGCCTTTCGCTAAGGCTGTTCTTGTGGAATTGGCAAAGGGATATTTGGAAGCCCATAGAGGGCTATGGTGAAAAAGGAAATATCTTCCGTTCAAAACTGGAAAGAAGCTTTCTGAGAAACTGCTCTGTGTTCTGTTAATTCATCTCACAGAGTTACATCTTTCCCTTCAATAAGCCTTTCGATAAGGCTGTTCATGTGGAATTGGCAAAGGGATATTTGGAAGCCCATAGAGGGCTATGGTGAAAAAGGAAATATCTTCCGTTCAAAACTGGAAAGAAGCTTTCTGAGAAACTGCTCTGTGTTCTGTTAATTCATCTCACAGAGTTACATCTTTCCCTTCAAGAAGCCTTTCGCTAATTCTGTTCTTGTGGAATTGGCAAAGGGATATTTGGAAGCCCATAGAGGGCTATGGTGAAAAAGGAAATATCTTCCGTTCAAAACTGGAAAGAAGCTTTCTGAGAAACTGCTCTGTGTTCTATTAATTCATCTCAGAGAGTTACATATTTCCCTTCAAGAAGCCTTTCGCTAAGGCTGTTCTTGTGGAATTGGCAAAGGGATATTTGGAAGCCCATAGAGGGCTATGGTGAAAAAGGAAATATCTTCCGTTCAAAACTGGAAAGAAGCTTTCTGAGAAACTGCTCTGTGTTCTGTTAATTCATCTCACAGAGTTACATCTTTCCCTTCAAGAAGCCTTTCGCTAATTCTGTTCTTGTGGAATTGGCAAAGGGATATTTGGAAGCCCATAGAGGGCTATGGTGAAAAAGGAAATATCTTCCGTTCAAAACTGGAAAGAAGCTTTCTGAGAAACTGCTCTGTGTTCTGTTAATTCATCTCACAGAGTTACATCTTTCCCTTCAAGAAGCCTTTCGCTAAGGCTGTTCTTGTGGAATTGGCAAAGGGATATTTGGAAGCCCATAGAGGGCTATGGTGAAAAGGAAATATCTTCCGTTCAAAACTGGAAAGAAGCTTTCTGAGAAACTGCTCTGTGTTCTGTTAATTCATCTCACAGAGTTACATCTTTCCCTTCAAGAAGCCTTTCGCTAAGGCTGTTCTTGTGGAATTGGCAAAGGGATATTTGGAAGCCCATAGAGGGCTATGGTGAAAAAGGAAATATCTTCCGTTCAAAACTGGAAAGAAGCTTTCTGAGAAACTGCTCTGTGTTCTGTTAATTCATCTCACAGAGTTACATCTTTCCCTTCAAGAAGCCTTTCGCTAAGGCTGTTCTTGTGGAATTGGCAAAGGGATATTTGGAAGCCCATAGAGGGCTATGGTGAAAAAGGAAATATCTTCCGTTCAAAACTGGAAAGAAGCTTTCTGAGAAACCGCTCTGTGTTCTGTTAATTCATCTCACAGAGTTACATCTTTCCCTTCAAGAAGCCTTTCGCTAAGGCTGTTCTTGTGGAATTCGCAAAGGGATATTTGGAAGCCAATAGAGGGCTATGGTGAAAAAGGAAATATCTTCCGTTCAAAACTGGAAAGAAGCTTTCTGAGAAACCGCTCTGTGTTCTGTTAATTCATCTCACAGAGTTACATCTTTCCCTTCAAGAAGCCTTTTGATAAGGCTGTTCATGTGGAATTGGCAAAGGGATATTTGGAAGCCCATAGAGGGCTATGGTGAAAAAGGAAATATCTTCCGTTCAAAACTGGAAAGAAGCTTTCTGAGAAACTGCTCTGTGTTCTGTTAATTCATCTCACAGAGTAACATCTTTCCCTTCAAGAAGCCTTTCGCTAAGGCTGTTCTTGTGGAATTGGCAAAGGGATATTTGGAAGCCCATAGAGGGCTATGGTGAAAAAGGAAATATCTTCCGTTCAAAACTGGAAAGAAGCTTTCTGAGAAACTGCTCTGTGTTCTGTTAATTCATCTCACAGAGTTACATCTTTCCCTTCAAGAAGCCTTTCGCTAATACTGTTCTTGTGGAAATGGAAAAGGGATATTTGGAAGCCCTTAGAGGGCTATGGTGAAATAGGAAATATCTTCCGTTCAAAACTGGAAAGAAGCTTTCTGAGAAACTGCTCTGTGTTCTGTTAATTCATCTCACAGAGTTACATCTTTCCCTTCAAGAAGCCTTTCGCTAAGGCTGTTCTTGTGGAATTGGCAAAGGGATATTTGGAAGCCCATAGAGGGCTATGGTGAAAAAGTAAATATCTTCCGTTCAAAACTGGAAAGAAGCTTTCTGAGAAACTGCTCTGTGTTCTGTTAATTCATCTCACAGAGTTACATCTTTCCCTTCAAGTAGCCTTTCGCTAAGGCTGTTCTTGTGGAATTGGCAAAGGGATATTTGGAAGCCCACAGAGGGCTATGGTGAAAAAGGAAATATCTTCCGTTCAAAACTGGAAAGAAGCTTTCTGAGAAACTGCTCTGTGTTCTGTTAATTCATCTCACAGAGTTACATCTTTCCCTTCAAGAAGCCTTTCGCTAAGGCTGTTCTTGTGGAATTGGCAAAGGGATATTTGGAAGCCCATAGAGGGCTATGGTGAAAAAGGAAATATCTTCCGTTCAAAACTGGAAAGAAGCTTTCTGAGAAACTGCTCTGTGTTCTGTTAATTCATCTCACAGAGTTACATCTTTCCCTTCAAGAAGCCTTTCGCTAAGGCTGTTCTTGTGGAATTGGCAAAGGGATATTTGGAAGCCCTTAGAGGGCTATGGTGAAAAAGGAAATATCGTCCGTTCAAAACTGGAAGGAAGCTTTCTGAGAAACGGCTCTATGTTCTGTTAATTCATCTCACAGAGTTACATCTTTCCCTTCATGAAGCCTTTCGCTAAGTCTGTTCTTCTGGAATTGGCAAAGGGATATTTGGAAGCCCATAGATGGCTATGGTGAAAAAGGAAATATCTTCCGTTCAAAACTGGAAAGAAGCTTTCTGAGAAACCGCTCTGTGTTCTGTTAATTCATCTCACAGAGTTACATCTTTCCCTTCAAGAAGCCTTTCGCTAAGGCTGTTCTTGTGGAATTGGCAAAGGGATATTTGGAAGCCCATAGAGGGCTATGGTGAAAAAGGAAATATCTTCCGTTCAAAACTGGAAAGAAGCTTTCTGAGAAACTGCTCTGTGTTCTGTTAATTCATCTCACAGAGTTACATCTTTCCCTTCAAGAAGCCTTTCGATAAGGCTGTTCATGTGGAATTGGCAAAGGGATATTTGGAAGCCCATAGAGGGCTATGGTGAAAAAGTAAATATCTTCCGTTCAAAACTGGAAAGAAGCTTTCTGAGAAACTGCTCTGTGTTCTGTTAATTCATCTCACAGAGTTACATCTTTCCCTTCAAGTAGCCTTTCGCTAAGGCTGTTCTTGTGGAATTGGCAAAGGGATATTTGGAAGCCCATAGAGGGCTATGGTGAAAAAGGAAATATCTTCCGTTCAAAACTGGAAAGAAGCTTTCTGAGAAACTGCTCTGTGTTCTGTTAATTCATCTCACAGAGTTACATCTTTCCCTTCAAGAAGCCTTTCGGTAAGGCTGTTCTTGTGGAATTGGCAAAGGGATATTTGGAAGCCCTTAGAGGGCTATGGTGAAAAAGGAAATATCTTCCGTTCAAAACTGGAAAGAAGCTTTCTGAGAAACTGCTCTGTGTTCTGTTAATTCATCTCACAGAGTTACATCTTTCCCTTCAAGTAGCCTTTCTCTAAGGCTGTTCTTGTGGAATTGGCAAAGGGATATTTGGAAGCCCATAGAGGGCTATGGTGAAAAAGGAAATATCTTCCGTTCAAAACTGGAAAGAAGCTTTCTGAGAAACTGCTTTGTGTTCTGTTAATTCATCTCACAGAGTTACATCTTTCCCTTCAAGAAGCCTTTCGCTAATTCTGTTCTTGTGGAATTGGAAAAGGGATATTTGGAAGCCCATAGAGGGCTATGGTGAAAAAGGAAATATCTTCCGTTCAAAACTGGAAAGAAGCTTTCTGAGAAACTGCTCTGTGTTCTATTAATTCATCTCACAGAGTTACATCTTTCCCTTCAAGAAGCCTTTCGCTAAGGCTGTTCTTGTGGTATTGGCAAAGGGATATTTGGAAGCCCATAGAGGGCTATGGTGAAAAAGGAAATATCTTCCGTTCAAAACTGGAAAGAAGCTTTCTGAGAAACTGCTCTGTGTTCTGTTAATTCATCTCACAGAGTTACATCTTTCCCTTCAAGAAGCCTTTCGCTAAGGCTGTTCTTGTGGAATTGGCAAAGGGATATTTGGAAGCCCATAGAGGGCTATGGTGAAAAAGGAAATATCTTCCGTTCAAAACTGGAAAGAAGCTTTCTGATAAACTGCTCTGTGTTCTGTTAATTCATCTCACAGAGTTACATCTTTCCCTTCAAGAAGCCTTTCGCTAATTCTTTTCTTGTGGAATTGGAAAAGGGATATTTGGAAGCCCATAGAGGGCTATGGTGAAAAAGGAAATATCTTCCGTTCAAAACTGGAAAGAAGCTTTCTGAGAAACTGCTCTGTGTTCTGTTAATTCATCTCACAGAGTTACATCTTTCCCTTCAAGAAGCCTTTCGCTAAGGCTGTTCTTGTGGAATTGGCAAAGGGATATTTGGAAGCCCATAGAGGGCTATGGTGAAAAAGGAAATATCTTCCGTTCAAAACTGGAAAGAAGCTTTCTGAGAAACTGCTCTGTGTTCTGTTAATTCATCTCACAGAGTTACATCTTTCCCTTCAAGTAGCCTTTCGCTAAGGCTGTTCTTGTGGAATTGGCAAAGGGATATTTGGAAGCCCATAGAGGGCTATGGTGAAAAAGGAAATATCTTCCGTTCAAAACTGGAAAGAAGCTTTCTGAGAAACTGCTCTGTGTTCTGTTAATTCATCTCACAGAGTTACATCTTTCCCTTCAAGAAGCCTTTCGCTAAGGCTGTTCTTGTGGAATTGGCAAAGGGATATTTGGAAGCCCATAGAGGGCTATGGTGAAAAAGGAAATATCTTCCGTTCAAAACTGGAAAGCAGCTTTCTGACAAACTGCTCTGTGTTCTGTTAATTCATCTCACAGAGTTACATCTTTCCCTTCAAGAAGCCTTTCGCTAATTCTGTTCTTGTGGAATTGGAAAAGGGATATTTGGAAGCCCCTAGAGGGCTATGGTGAAAAAGGAAATATCTTCCGTTCAAAACTGGAAAGAAGCTTTCTGAGAAACTGCTCTGTGTTCTGTTAATTCATCTCACAGAGTTACATCTTTCCCTTCAAGAAGCCTTTCGCTAAGGCTGTTCTTGTGGAATTGGCAAAGGGATATTTGGAAGCCCATAGAGAGCTATGGTGAAAAAGGAAATATCTTCCGTTCAAAACTGGAAAGAAGCTTTCTAAGAAACAGCTCTGTGTTCTGTTAATTCATCTCACAGAGTTACATCTTTCCCTTCAAGAAGCCTTTCGCTAAGGCTGTTCTTGTGGAATTGGCAAAGGGATATTTGGAAGCCCATAGAGGGCTATGGTGAAAAAGGAAATATCTTCCGTTCAAAATTGGAAAGAAGCTTTCTGAGAAACTGCTCTGTGTTCTGTTAATTCATCTCACAGAGTTACATCTTTCCCTTCAAGAAGCCTTTCGCTAAGGCTGTTCTTGTGGAATTGGCAAAGGGATATTTGGAAGCCCATAGAGGGCTATGGTGAAAAAGTAAATATCTTCCGTTCAAAACTGGAAAGAAGCTTTCTGAGAAACTGTTCTGTGTTCTGTTAATTCATCTCACAGAGTTACATCATTCCCTTCAAGTAGCCTTTCGCTAAGGCTGTTCTTGTGGAATTCGCAAAGGGATATTTGGAAGCCCATAGAGGGCTATGGTGAAAAAGGAAATATCTTCCGTTCAAAACTGGAAAGAAGCTTTCTGAGAAACTGCTCTGTGTTCTGTTAATTCATCTCACAGAGTTACATCTTTCCCTTCAATAAGCCTTTCGATAAGGCTGTTCATGTGGAATTGGCAAAGGGATATTTGGAAGCCCATAGAGGGCTATGGTGAAAAAGGAAATATCTTCCGTTCAAAACTGGAAAGAAGCTTTCTGAGAAACTGCTCTGTGTTCTGTTAATTCATCTCACAGAGTTACATCTTTCCCTTCAAGAAGCCTTTCGCTAAGGCTGTTCTTGTGGAATTGACAAAGGGATATTTGGAAGCCCATAGAGGGCTATGGTGAAAAAGGAAATATCTTCCGTTCAAAACTGGAAAGAAGCTTTCTGAGAAACTGCTCTGTGTTCTGTTAATTCATCTCACAGAGTTACATCTTTCCCTTCAAGAAGCCTTTCGCTAAGGCTGTTCTTGTGGAATTGGCAAAGGGATATTTGGAAGCCCATAGAGGGCTATGGTGAAAAAGGAAATATCTTCCGTTCAAAACTGGAAAGAAGCTTTCTGAGAAACTGCTCTGTGTTCTGTTAATTCATCTCACAGAGTTACATCTTTCCCTTCAAGAAGCCTTTCGCTAAGGCTGTTCTTGTGGAATTGGCAAAGGGATATTTGGAAGCCCATAGAGGGCTATGGTGAAAAAGGAAATATCTTCCGTTCAAAATTGGAAAGAAGCTTTCTGAGAAACTGCTCTGTGTTCTGTTAATTCATCTCACAGAGTTACATCTTTCCCTTCAAGAAGCCTTTCGCTAATTCTGTTCTTGTGGAATTGGAAAAGGGATATTTGGAAGCCCATAGAGGGCTATGGTGAAAAAGGAAATATCTTCCGTTCAAAACTGGAAAGAAGCTTTCTGAGAAACTGCTCTGTGTTCTATTAATTCATCTCACAGAGTTACATCTTTCCCTTCAAGAAGCCTTTCGCTAAGGCTGTTCTTGTGGAATTGGCAAAGGGATATTTGGAAGCCCATAGAGGGCTATGGTGAAAAAGGAAATATCTTCCGTTCAAAACTGGAAAGAAGCTTTCTGAGAAACTGCTCTGTGTTCTGTTAATTCATCTCACAGAGTTACATCTTTCCCTTCAAGAAGCCTTTCGCTAAGGCTGTTCTTGTGGAATTGGCAAAGGGATATTTGGAAACCCATAGAGGGCTATGGTGAAAAAGGAAATATCTTCCGTTCAAAACTGGAAAGAAGCTTTCTGAGAAACTGCTCTGTGTTCTGTTAATTCATCTCACAGAGTTACATCTTTCCCTTCAAGAAGCCTTTCGCTAAGGCTGTTCTTGTGGAATTGGCAAAGGGATAGTTGGAAGCCCATAGAGGGCTATGGTGAAAAAGGAAATATCTTCCGTTCAAAACTGGAAAGAAGCTTTCTGAGAAACTGCTCTGTGTTCTGTTAATTCATCTCACAGAGTTACATCTTTCCCTTCAATAAGCCTTTCGATAAGGCTGTTCATGTGGAATTGGCAAAGGGATATTTGGAAGCCCATAGAGGGCTATGGTGAAAAAGGAAATATCTTCCGTTCAAAACTGGAAAGAAGCTTTCTGAGAAACTGCTCTGTGTTCTGTTAATTCATCTCACAGAGTTACATCTTTCCCTTCAAGAAGCCTTTCGCTAAGGCTGTTCTTGTGGAATTGGCAAAGGGATATTTGGAAGCCCATAGAGGGCTATGGTGAAAAAGGAAATATCTTCCGTTCAAAACTGGAAAGAAGCTTTCTGAGAAACTGCTCTGTGTTCTGTTAATTCATCTCACAGAGTTACATCTTTCCCTTCAAGAAGCCTTTCGCTAAGGCTGTTCTTGTGGTTTTGGCAAAGGGATATTTGGAAGCCCATAGAGGGCTATGGTGAAAAAGGAAATATCTTCCGTTCAAAACTGGAAAGAAGCTTTCTGATAAACTGCTCTGTGTTCTGTTAATTCATCTCACAGAGTTACATCTTTCCCTTCAAGAAGCCTTTCGCTAATTCTGTTCTTGTGGAATTGGAAAAGGGATATTTGGAAGCCCATAGAGGGCTATGGTGAAAAAGGAAATATCTTCCGTTCAAAACTGGAAAGAAGCTTTCTGAGAAACTGCTCTGTGTTCTGTTAATTCATCTCACAGAGTTACATCTTTCCCTTCAAGAAGCCTTTCGCTAAGTCTGTTCTTGTGGAATTGGCAAAGGGATATTTGGAAGCCCATAGAGGGCTATGGTGAAAAAGTAAATATCTTCCGTTCAAAACTGGAAAGAAGCTTTCTGAGAAACTGCTCTGTGTTCTGTTAATTCATCTCACAGAGTTACATCTTTCCCTTCAAGTAGCCTTTCGCTAAGGCTGTTCTTGTGGAATTGGCAAAGTGATATTTGGAAGCCCATAGAGGGCTACGGTGAAAAAGGAAATATCTTCCGTTCAAAACTGGAAAGAAGCTTTCTGAGAAACTGCTCTGTGTTCTGTTAATTCATCTCACAGAGTTACATCTTTCCCTTCAAGAAGCCTTTCGCTAAGGCTGTTCTTGTGGAATTGGCAAAGGGATATTTGGAAGCCCATAGAGGGCTATGGTGAAAAAGGAAATATCTTCCGTTCAAAACTGGAAAGCAGCTTTCTGACAAACTGCTCTGTGTTCTGTTAATTCATCTCACAGAGTTACATCTTTCCCTTCAAGAAGCCTTTCGCTAATTCTGTTCTTGTGGAATTGGAAAAGGGATATTTGGAAGCCCGTAGAGGGCTATGGTGAAAAAGGAAATATCTTCCGTTCAAAACTGGAAAGAAGCTTTCTGAGAAACTGCTCTGTGTTCTGTTAATTCATCTCACAGAGATACATCTTTCCCTTCAAGAAGCCTTTCGCTAAGGCTGTTCTTGTGGAATTGGCAAAGGGATATTTGGAAGCCCATAGAGGGCTATGGTGAAAAAGTAAATATCTTCCGTTCAAAACTGGAAAGAAGCTTTCTGAGAAACTGCTCTGCGTTCTGTTAATTCATGTCACAGAGTTACATCTTTCCCTTCAAGTAGCCTTTCGCTAAGGCTGTTCTTGTGGAATTGGCAAAGGGATATTTGGAAGCCCATAGAGGGCCATGGTGAAAAAGGAAATATCTTCCGTTCAAAACTGGAAGGAAGCTTTCTGAGAAACTGCTCTGTGTTCTGTTAATTCATCTCACAGAGTTACATCTTTCCCTTCAAGAAGCCTTTCGCTAAGGCTGTTCTTGTGGAATTGGCAAAGGGATATTTGGAAGCCCATAGAGGGCTATGGTGAAAAAGGAAATATCTTCCGTTCAAAACTGGAACGTAGCTGTCTGAGAAACTGCTCTGTGTTCTGTTAATTCATCTCACAGAGTTACATCTTTCCCTTCAAGAAGCCTTTCGCTAAGGCTGTTCTTGTGGAATTGGCAAAGGGATATTTGGAAGCCCATAGAGGGCTATGGTGAAAAAGGAAATATCTTCCGTTCAAAACTGGAAAGAAGCTTTCTGAGAAACTGCTCTGTGTTCTGTTAATTCATCTCACAGAGTTACATCTTTCCCTTCAAGAAGCCTTTCGCTAAGGCTGTTCTTGTGGAATTGGCAAAGGGATATTTGGGAGCCCATAGAGGGCTATGGTGAAAAAGGAAATATCTTCCGTTCAAAACTGGAAAGAAGCTTTCTGAGAAACCGCTCTGTGTTCTGTTAATTCATCTCACAGAGTTACATCTTTCCCTTCAAGAAGCCTTTCGCTAAGGCTGTTCTTGTGGAATTGGCAAAGGGATATTTGGAAGCCCATAGAGGGCTATGGTGAAAAAGGAAATATCTTCCGTTCAAAATTGGAAAGAAGCTTTCTGAGAAACTGCTCTGTGTTCTGTTAATTCATCTCACAGAGTTACATCTTTCCCTTCAAGAAGCCTTTCGCTAATTCTGTTCTTGTGGAATTGGAAAAGGGATATTTGGAAGCCCATAGAGGGCTATGGTGAAAAAGGAAATATCTTCCGTTCAAAACTGGAAAGAAGCTTTCTGAGAAACTGCTCTGTGTTCTATTAATTCATCTCACAGAGTTACATCTTTCCCTTCAAGAAGCCTTTCGCTAAGGCTGTTCTTGTGGAATTGGCAAAGGGATATTTGGAAGCCCATAGAGGGCTATGGTGAAAAAGGAAATATCTTCCGTTCAAAACTGGATAGAAGCTTTCTGAGAAACTGCTCTGTGTTCTGTTAATTCATCTCACAGAGTTACATCTTTCCCTTCAAGAAGCCTTTCGCTAAGGCTGTTCTTGTGGAATTGGCAAAGGGATATTTGGAAGCCCATAGAGGGCTATGGTGAAAAAGGAAATATCTTCCGTTCAAAACTGGAAAGAAGCTTTCTGAGAAACTGCTCTGTGTTCTGTTAATTCATCTCACAGAGTTACATCTTTCCCTTCAAGAAGCCTTTCGCTAAGGCTGTTCTTGTGGAATTGGCAAAGGGATATTCGGAAGCCCATAGAGGGCTATGGTGAAAAAGGAAATATCTTCCGTTCAAAACTGGAAAGAAGCTTTCTGAGAAACTGCTCTGTGTTCTGTTAATTCATCTCACAGAGTTACATCTTTCCCTTCAATAAGCCTTTCGATAAGGCTGTTCATGTGGAATTGGCAAAGGGATATTTGGAAGCCCATAGAGGGCTATGGTGAAAAAGGAAATATCTTCCGTTCAAAACTGGGAAGAAGCTTTCTGAGAAACTGCTCTGTGTTCTGTTAATTCATCTCACAGAGTTACATCTTTCCCTTCAAGAAGCCTTTCGCTAAGGCTGTTCTTGTGGAATTGGCAAAGGGATATTTGGAAGCCCATAGAGGGCTATGGTGAAAAAGGAAATATCTTCCGTTCAAAACTGGAAAGAAGCTTTCTGAGAAACTGCTCTGTGTTCTGTTAATTCATCTCACAGAGTTACATCTTTCCCTTCAAGAAGCCTTTCGCTAAGGCTGTTCTTGTGGAATTGGCAAAGGGATATTTGGAAGCCCATAGAGGGCTATGGTGAAAAAGGAAATATCGTCCGTTCAAAACTGGAAAGAAACTTTCTGAGAAACGGCTCTATGTTCTGTTAATTCATCTCACAGAGTTACATCTTTCCCTTCATGAAGCCTTTCGCTAAGTCTGTTCTTCTGGAATTGGCAAAGGGATATTTGGAAGCCCATAGAGGGCTATGGTGAAAAAGGAAATATCTTCCGTTCAAAACTGGAAAGAAGCTTTCTGTGAAACCGCTCTGTGTTCTGTTAATTCATCTCACAGAGTTACATCTTTCCCTTCAAGAAGAGTTTCGCTAAGGCTGTTCTTGTGGAATTGGCAAAGGGATATTTGGAAGCCCATAGAGGGCTATGGTGAAAAAGGAAATATCTTCCGTTCAAAACTGGAAAGAAGCTTTCTGAGAAACTGCTCTGTGTTCTGTTAATTCATCTCACAGAGTTACATCTTTCCCTTCAAGAAGCCTTTCGATAAGGCTGTTCATGTGGAATTGGCAAAGGGATATTTGGAAGCCCATAGAGGGCTATGGTGAAAAAGGAAATATCTTCCGTTCAAAACTGGAAAGAAGCTTTCTGAGAAACTGCTCTGTGTTCTGTTAATTCATCTCACAGAGTTACATCTTTCCCTTCAAGAAGCCTTTCGCTAAGGCTGTTCTTGTGGAATTGGCAAAGGGATATTTGGAAGCCCATAGAGGGCTATGGTGAAAAAGGAAATATCTTCCGTTCAAAACTGGAAAGAAGCTTTCTGAGAAACTGCTCTGGTTTCTGTTAATTCATCTCACAGAGTTACATCTTTCCCTTCAAGAAGCCTTTCGCTAAGGCTGTTCTTGTGGAATTTGCAAAGGGATATTTGGAAGCCCATAGAGGGCTATGGTGAAAAAGGAAATATCTTCCGTTCAAAACTGGAAAGAAGCTTTCTGAGAAACTGCTCTGTGTTCTGTTAATTCATCTCACAGAGTTACATCTTTCCCTTCAAGAAGCCTTTCGCTAAGGCTGTTCTTGTGGAATTGGCAAAGGGATATTTGGAAGCCCATAGAGGGCTATGGTGAAAAAGGAAATATCTTCCGTTCAAAACTGGAAAGAAGCTTTCTGAGAAACTGCTCTGTGTTCTGTTAATTCATCTCACAGAGTTACATCTTTCCCTTCAAGAAGCCTTTCGCTAAGGCTGTTCTTGTGGAATTGGCAAAGGGATAGTTGGAAGCCCATAGAGGGCTATGGTAAAAAAGGAAATATCTTCCGTTCAAAACTGGAAAGAAGCTTTCTGAGAAACTGCTCTGTGTTCTGTTAATTCATCTCACAGAATTACATCTGTCCCTTCAAGTAGCCTTTCGCTAAGGCTGTTCTTGTGGAATTCGCAAAGGTATATTTGGAAGCCCACAGAGGGCTATGGTGAAAAAGGAAATATCTTCCCTTCAAAACTGGAAAGAAACTTTCTGAGAAACCGGTCTGTGTTCTGTTAATTCATCTCACAGAGTGACATCTTTCCCTTCAAGAAGTCTTTCGATAAGGCTGTTCTTGTGGAATTCGCAAAGGGATATTTGGAAGCCCATAGAGGGCTATGGTGAAAAAGTAAATATCTTCCGTTCAAAACTGGAAAGAAGCATTCTGAGAAACCGCTCTGTGTTCTGTTAATTCATCTCACAGAGTTACATCTTTCCCTTCAAGTAGCCTTTCGCTAAGGCTGTTCTTGTGGAATTGGCAAAGGGATATTTGGAAGCCCATAGAGGGCTATGGTGAAAAAGGAAATATCTTCCGTTCAAAACTGGAAAGAAGCTTTCTGAGAAACTGCTCTGTGTTCTGTTAATTCATCTCACAGAGTTACATCTTTCCCTTCAAGAAGCCTTTCGCTAATTCCGTTCTTGTGGAATTGGAAAAGGGATATTTGGAAGCCCATAGAGGGCTATGGTGAAAAAGAAAATATCTTCCGTTCAAAACTGGAAAGAAGCTTTCTGAGAAACTGCTCTGTGTTCTGTTTATTCATCTCACAGAGTTACATCTTTCCCTTCAAGAAGCCTTTCGCTAATTCTGTTCTTGTGGAATTGGAAAAGGGATATTTGGAAGCCCATAGAGGGCTATGGTGAAAAAGTAAATATCTTCCGTTCAAAACTGGAAAGAAGCTTTCTGAGAAACCGCTCTGTGTTCTGTTAATTCATCTCACAGAGTTACATCTTTCCCTTGAAGAAGCCTTTCGCTAAGGCTGTTCTTGTGGAATTGGCAAAGGGATATTTGGAAGCCCATAGAGGGCTATGGTGAAAAAGGAAATATCTTCCGTTCAAAACTGGAAAGAAGCTTTCTGAGAAACTGCTCTGTGTTCTGTTAATTCATCTCACAGAGTTACATCTTTCCCTTCAAGTAGCCTTTCGCTAAGGCTGTTCTTGTGGAATTGGCAAAGGGATATTTGGAAGCCCATAGAGGGCTATGGTGAAAAAGGAAATATCTTCCGTTCAAAACTGGAAAGAAGCTTTCTGAGAAACTGCTCTGTGTTCTGTTAATTCATCTCACAGAGGTACATCTTTCCCTTCAAGAAGCCTTTCGCTAAGGCTGTTCTTGTGGAATTGGCAAAGGGATATTTGGAAGCCCATAGAGGGCTATGGTGAAAAAGGAAATAACTTCCGTTCAAAACTGGAAAGAAGCTTTCTAAGAAACAGCTCTGTGTTCTGTTAATTCATCTCACAGAGTTACATCTTTCCCTTCAAGAAGCCTTTCGCTAAGGCTGTTCTTGTGGAATTGGCAAAGGGATATTTGGAAGCCCATAGAGGGCTATGGTGAAAAAGGAAATATCTTCCGTTCAAAACTGGAAAGAAGCTTTCTGAGAAACTGCTCTGTGTTCTGTTAATTCATCTCACAGAGTTACATCTTTCCCTTCAAGAAGCCTTTCGCTAAGGCTGTTCTTGTGGAATTGGCAAAGGGATATTTGGAAGCCCATAGAGGGCTATGGTGAAAAAGGAAATATCTTCCGTTCAAAACTGGAACGTAGCTGTCTGAGAAACTGCTCTGTGTTCTGTTAATTCATCTCACAGAGTTACATCTTTCCCTTCAAGAAGCCTTTCGCTAAGGCTGTTCTTGTGGAATTGGCTAAGGGATATTTGGAAGCCCATAGAGGGCTATGGTGAAAAAGGAAATATCTTCCGTTCAAAACTGGAAAGAAGCTTTCTGAGAAACTGCTCTGTGTTCTGTTAATTCATCTCACAGAGTTACATCTTTCCCTTCAAGTAGCCTTTCGCTAAGGCTGTTCTTGTGGAATTGGCAAAGGGATATTTTGAAGCCCATAGAGGGCTATGGTGAAAAAGGAAATATCTTCCGTTCAAAACTGGAAAGAAACTTTCTGAGAAACTGCTCTGTGTTCTGTTAATTCATCTCACAGAGTTACATCTTTCCCTTCAAGAAGTCTTTCGCTAAGGCTGTTCTTGTGGAATTGGCAAAGGGATATTTGGAAGCCCATAGAGGGCTATGGTGAAAAAGGAAGTATCTTCCGTTCAAAACTGGAAAGAAGCTTTCTGAGAAACGGCTCTGTGTTCTGTTAATTCATCTCACAGAGTTACATCTTTCCCTTCATGAAGCCTTTCGCTAAGGCTGTTCTTCTGGAATTGGCAAAGGGATATTTGGAAGCCCATAGAGGGCTATGGTGAAAAAGGAAATATCTTCCGTTCAAAACTGGAAAGAAGCTTTCTGAGAAACCGCTCTGTGTTCTGTTAATTCATCTCACAGAGTTACATCTTTCCCTTCAAGAAGCCTTTCGCTAAGGCTGTTCTTGTGGAATTGGCAAAGGGATATTTGGAAGCCCATAGAGGGCTATGGTGAAAAAGGAAATATCTTCCGTTCAAAACTGGAAAGAAGCTTTCTGAGAAACTGCTCTGTGTTCTGTTAATTCATCTCACAGAGTTACATCTTTCCCTTCAAGAAGCCTTTCGCTAAGGCTGTTCTTGTGGAATTGGCAAAGGGATATTTGGAAGCCCATAGAGGGCTATGGTGAAAAAGGAAATATCTTCCGTTCAAAACTGGAAAGAAGCTTTCTGAGAAACTGCTCTGTGTTCTGTTAATTCATCTCACAGAGTTACATCTTTCCCTTCAATAAGCCTTTCGATAAGGCTGTTCATGTGGAATTGGCAAAGGGATATTTGGAAGCCCATAGAGGGCTATGGTGAAAAAGGAAATATCTTCCGTTCAAAACTGGAAAGAAGCTTTCTGAGAAACTGCTCTGTGTTCTGTTAATTCATCTCACAGAGTTACATCTTTCCCTTCAAGAAGCCTTTCGCTAAGGCTGTTCTTGTGGAATTGGCAAAGGGATATTTGGAAGCCCATAGAGGGCTATGGTGAAAAAGGAAATATCTTCCGTTCAAAACTGGAAAGAAGCTTTCTGAGAAACTGCTCTGTGTTCTGTTAATTCATCTCACAGAGTTACATCTTTCCCTTCAAGAAGCCTTTCGCTAAGGCTGTTCTTGTGGAATTGGCAAAGGGATATTTGGATGCCCATAGAGGGCTATGGTGAAAAAGGAAATATCTTCCGTTCAAAACTGGAAAGAAGCTTTCTGAGAAACTGCTCTGTGTTCTGTTAATTCATCTCACAGAGTTACATCTTTTCCTTCAAGAAGCCTTTCGCTAAGGCTGTTCTTGTGGAATTGGCAAAGGGATATTTGGAAGCCCATAGAGGGCTATGGTGAAAAAGGAAATATCTTCCGTTCAAAATTGGAAAGAAGCTTTCTGAGAAACTGCTCTGTGTTCTGTTAATTCATCTCACAGAGTTACATCTTTCCCTTCAAGAAGCCTTTCGCTAATTCTGTTCTTGTGGAATTGGAAAAGGGATATTTGGAAGCCCATAGAGGGCTATGGTGAAAAAGGAAATATCTTCCGTTCAAAACTGGAAAGAAGCTTTCTGAGAAACTGCTCTGTGTTCTGTTAATTCATCTCACAGAGTTACATCTTTCCCTTCAAGAAGCCTTTCGCTAAGGCTGTTCTTGTGGAATTGGCAAAGGGATATTTGGAAGCCCATAGAGGGCTATGGTGAAAAAGGAAATATCTTCCGTTCAAAACTGGAAAGAAGCTTTCTGAGAAACTGCTCTGTGTTCTGTTAATTCATCTCACAGAGTTACATCTTTCCCTTCAAGAAGCCTTTCGCTAAGGCTGTTCTTGTGGAATTGGCAAAGGGATATTTGGAAGCCCATAGAGGGCTATGGTGAAAAAGGAAATATCTTCCGTTCAAAACTGGAAAGAAGCTTTCTGAGAAACTGCTCTGTGTTCTGTTAATTCATCTCACAGAGTTACATCTTTCCCTTCAAGAAGCCTTTCGCTAAGGCTGTTCTTGTGGAATTGGCAAAGGGATATTTGGAAGCCCATAGAGGGCTATGGTGAAAAAGGAAATATCTTCCGTTCAAAACTGGAAAGAAGCTTTCTGAGAAACTGCTCTGTGTTCTGTTAATTCATCTCACAGAGTTACATCTTTCCCTTCAATAAGCCTTTCGATAAGGCTGTTCATGTGGAATTGGCAAAGGGATATTTGGAAGCCCATAGAGGGCTATGGTGAAAAAGGAAATATCTTCCGTTCAAAACTGGAAAGAAGCTTTCTGAGAAACTGCTCTGTGTTCTGTTAATTCATCTCACAGAGTTACATCTTTCCCTTCAAGAAGCCTTTCGCTAACGCTGTTCTTGTGGAATTGGCAAAGGGATATTTGGAAGCCCATAGAGGGCTATGGTGAAAAAGGAAATATCTTCCGTTCAAAACTGGAAAGAAGCTTTCTGAGAAACTGCTCTGTGTTCTGTTAATTCATCTCACAGAGTTACATCTTTCCCTTCAAGAAGCCTTTCGCTAAGGCTGTTCTTGTGGAATTGGCAAAGGGATATTTGGAAGCCCATAGAGGGCTATGGTGAAAAAGGAAATATCTTCCGTTCAAAACTGGAAAGAAGCTTTCTGAGAAACTGCTCTGTGTTCTGTTAATTCATCTCACAGAGTTACATCTTTCCCTTCAAGAAGCCTTTCGCTAAGGCTGTTCTTGTGGAATTGGCAAAGGGATATTTGGAAGCCCATAGAGGGCTATGGTGAAAAAGGAAATATCTTCCGTTCAAAACTGGAAAGAAGCTTTCTGATAAACTGCTCTGTGTTCTGTTAATTCATCTCACAGAGTTACATCTTTCCCTTCAAGAAGCCTTTCGCTAATTCTGTTCTTGTGGAATTGGAAAAGGGATATTTGGAAGCCCATAGAGGGCTATGGTGAAAAAGGAAATATCTTCCGTTCAAAACTGGAAAGAAGCTTTCTGAGAAACTGCTCTGTGTTCTGTTAATTCATCTCACAGAGTTACATCTTTCCCTTCAAGAAGCCTTTCGGTAAGGCTGTTCTTGTGGAATTGGCAAAGGGATATTTGGAAGCCCATAGAGGGCTATGGTGAAAAAGGAAATATCTTCCGTTCAAAACTGGAAAGAAGCTTTCTGAGAAACTGCTCTGTGTTCTGTTAATTCATCTCACAGAGTTACATCTTTCCCTTCAAGTAGCCTTTCGCTAAGGCTGTTCTTGTGGAATTGGCAAAGGGATGTTTGGAAGCCCATAGAGGGCTATGGTGAAAAAGGAAATATCTTCCGTTCAAAACTGGAAAGAAGCTTTCTGAGAAACTGCTCTGTGTTCTGTTAATTCATCTCACAGAGTTACATCTTTCCCTTCAAGAAGCCTTTCGCTAAGGCTGTTCTTGTGGAATTGGCAAAGGGATATTTGGAAGCCCATAGAGGGCTATGGTGAAAAAGGAAATATCTTCCGTTCAAAACTGGAAAGCAGCTGTCTGACAAACTGCTCTGTGTTCTGTTAATTCATCTCACAGAGTTACATCTTTCCCTTCAAGAAGCCTTTCGCTAATTCTGTTCTTGTGGAATTGGAAAAGGGATATTTGGAAGCCCATAGAGGGCTATGGTGAAAAAGGAAATATCTTCCATTCAAAACTGGAAAGAAGCTTTCTGAGAAACTGCTCTGTGTTCTGTTAATTCATCTCACAGAGATACATCTTTCCCTTCAAGAAGCCTTTCGCTAAGGCTGTTCTTGTGGAATTGGCAAAGGGATATTTGGAAGCCCATAGAGGGCTATGGTGAAAAAGTAAATATCTTCCGTTCAAAACTGGAAAGAAGCTTTCTGAGAAACTGCTCTGTGTTCTGTTAATTCATGTCACAGAGTTACATCTTTCCCTTCAAGTAGCCTTTCGCTAAGGCTGTTCTTGTGGAATTGGCAAAGGGATATTTGGAAGCCCATAGAGGGCTATGGTGAAAAAGGAAATATCTTCCGTTCAAAACTGGAAAGAAGCTTTCTGAGAAACTGCTCTGTGTTCTGTTAATTCATCTCACAGAGTTACATCTTTCCCTTCAAGAAGCCTTTCGCTAAGGCTGTTCTTGTGGAATTGGCAAAGGGATATTTGGAAGCCCATAGAGGGCTATGGTGAAAAAGGAAATATCTTCCGTTCAAAACTGGAACGTAGCTGTCTGAGAAACTGCTCTGTGTTCTGTTAATTCATCTCACAGAGTTACATCTTTCCCTTCAAGAAGCCTTTCGCTAAGGCTGTTCTTGTGGAATTGGCAAAGGGATATTTGGAAGCCCATAGAGGGCTATGGTGAAAAAGGAAATATCTTCCGTTCAAAACTGGAAAGAAGCTTTCTGAGAAACTGCTCTGTGTTCTGTTAATTCATCTCACAGAGTTACATCTTTCCCTTCAAGAAGCCTTTCGCTAAGGCTGTTCTTGTGGAATTGGCAAAGGGATATTTGGAAGCCCATAGAGGGCTATGGTGAAAAAGGAAATATCTTCCGTTCAAAATTGGAAAGAAGCTTTCTGAGAAACTGTTCTGTGTTCTGTTAATTCATCTCACAGAGTTACATCTTTCCCTTCAAGAAGCCTTTCGCTAATTCTGTTCTTGTGGAATTGGAAAAGGGATATTTGGAAGCCCATAGAGGGCTATGGTGAAAAAGGAAATATCTTCCGTTCAAAACTGGAAAGAAGCTTTCTGAGAAACTGCTCTGTGTTCTATTAATTCATCTCACAGAGTTACATCTTTCCCGTCAAGAAGCCTTTCGCTAAGGCTGTTCTTGTGGAATTGGCAAAGGGATATTTGGAAGCCCATAGAGGGCTATGGTGAAAAAGGAAATATCTTCCGTTCAAAACTGGAAAGAAGCTTTCTGAGAAACTGCTCTGTGTTCTGTTAATTCATCTCACAGAGTTACATCTTTCCCTTCAAGAAGCCTTTCGCTAAGGCTGTTCTTGTGGAATTGGCAAAGGGATATTTGGAAGCCCATAGAGGGCTATGGTGAAAAAGGAAATATCTTCCGTTCAAAACTGGAAAGAAGCTTTCTGAGAAACTGCTCTGTGTTCTGTTAATTCATCTCACAGAGTTACATCTTTCCCTTCAAGAAGCCTTTCGCTAAGGCTGTTCTTGTGGAATTGGCAAAGGGATATTTGGAAGCCCATAGAGGGCTATGGTGAAAAAGGAAATATCTTCCGTTCAAAACTGGAAAGAAGCTTTCTGAGAAACTGCTCTGTGTTCTGTTAATTCATCTCACAGAGTTACATCTTTCCCTTCAATAAGCCTTTCGATAAGGCTGTTCATGTGGAATTGGCAAAGGGATATTTGGAAGCCCATAGAGGGCTATGGTGAAAAAGGAAATATCTTCCGTTCAAAACTGGAAAGAAGCTTTCTGAGAAACTGCTCTGTGTTCTGTTAATTCATCTCACAGAGTTACATCTTTCCCTTCAAGAAGCCTTTCGCTAAGGCTGTTCTTGTGGAATTGGCAAAGGGATATTTGGAAGCCCATAGAGGGCTATGGTGAAAAAGGAAATATCGTCCGTTCAAAACTGGAAAGAAACTTTCTGAGAAACGGCTCTATGTTCTGTTAATTCATCTCACAGAGTTACATCTTTCCCTTCATGAAGCCTTTCGCTAAGTCTGTTCTTCTGGAATTGGCAAAGGGATATTTGGAAGCCCATAGAGGGCTATGGTGAAAAAGGAAATATCTTCCGTTCAAAACTGGAAAGAAGCTTTCTGTGAAACCGCTCTGTGTTCTGTTAATTCATCTCACAGAGTTACATCTTTCCCTTCAAGAAGAGTTTCGCTAAGGCTGTTCTTGTGGAATTGGCAAAGGGATATTTGGAAGCCCATAGAGGGCTATGGTGAAAAAGGAAATATCTTCCGTTCAAAACTGGAAAGAAGCTTTCTGAGAAACTGCTCTGTGTTCTGTTAATTCATCTCACAGAGTTACATCTTTCCCTTCAAGAAGCCTTTCGATAAGGCTGTTCATGTGGAATTGGCAAAGGGATATTTGGAAGCCCATAGAGGGCTATGGTGAAAAAGGAAATATCTTCCGTTCAAAACTGGAAAGAAGCTTTCTGAGAAACTGCTCTGTGTTCTGTTAATTCATCTCACAGAGTTACATCTTTCCCTTCAAGAAGCCTTTCGCTAAGGCTGTTCTTGTGGAATTGGCAAAGGGATATTTGGAAGCCCATAGAGGGCTATGGTGAAAAAGGAAATATCTTCCGTTCAAAACTGGAAAGAAGCTTTCTGAGAAACTGCTCTGTGTTCTGTTAATTCATCTCACAGAGTTACATCTTTCCCTTCAAGAAGCCTTTCGCTAAGGCTGTTCTTGTGGAATTGGCAAAGGGATATTTGGAAGCCCATAGAGGGCTATGGTGAAAAAGGAAATATCTTCCGTTCAAAACTGGAAAGAAGCTTTCTGAGAAACTGCTCTGTGTTCTGTTAATTCATCTCACAGAGTTACATCTTTCCCTTCAAGAAGCCTTTCGCTAAGGCTGTTCTTGTGGAATTGGCAAAGGGATATTTGGAAGCCCATAGAGGGCTATGGTGAAAAAGGAAATATCTTCCGTTCAAAACTGGAAAGAAGCTTTCTGAGAAACTGCTCTGTGTTCTGTTAATTCATCTCACAGAGTTACATCTTTCCCTTCAAGAAGCCTTTCGCTAAGGCTGTTCTTGTGGAATTGGCAAAGGGATAGTTGGAAGCCCATAGAGGGCTATGGTAAAAAAGGAAATATCTTCCGTTCAAAACTGGAAAGAAGCTTTCTGAGAAACTGCTCTGTGTTCTGTTAATTCATCTCACAGAATTACATCTGTCCCTTCAAGTAGCCTTTCGCTAAGGCTGTTCTTGTGGAATTCGCAAAGGTATATTTGGAAGCCCACAGAGGGCTATGGTGAAAAAGGAAATATCTTCCCTTCAAAACTGGAAAGAAACTTTCTGAGAAACCGGTCTGTGTTCTGTTAATTCATCTCACAGAGTGACATCTTTCCCTTCAAGAAGTCTTTCGATAAGGCTGTTCTTGTGGAATTCGCAAAGGGATATTTGGAAGCCCATAGAGGGCTATGGTGAAAAAGTAAATATCTTCCGTTCAAAACTGGAAAGAAGCATTCTGAGAAACCGCTCTGTGTTCTGTTAATTCATCTCACAGAGTTACATCTTTCCCTTCAAGTAGCCTTTCGCTAAGGCTGTTCTTGTGGAATTGGCAAAGGGATATTTGGAAGCCCATAGAGGGCTATGGTGAAAAAGGAAATATCTTCCGTTCAAAACTGGAAAGAAGCTTTCTGAGAAACTGCTCTGTGTTCTGTTAATTCATCTCACAGAGTTACATCTTTCCCTTCAAGAAGCCTTTCGCTAATTCCGTTCTTGTGGAATTGGAAAAGGGATATTTGGAAGCCCATAGAGGGCTATGGTGAAAAAGAAAATATCTTCCGTTCAAAACTGGAAAGAAGCTTTCTGAGAAACTGCTCTGTGTTCTGTTTATTCATCTCACAGAGTTACATCTTTCCCTTCAAGAAGCCTTTCGCTAATTCTGTTCTTGTGGAATTGGAAAAGGGATATTTGGAAGCCCATAGAGGGCTATGGTGAAAAAGGAAATATCTTCCGTTCAAAACTGGAAAGAAGCTTTCTGAGAAACCGCTCTGTGTTCTGTTAATTCATCTCACAGAGTTACATCTTTCCCTTGAAGAAGCCTTTCGCTAAGGCTGTTCTTGTGGAATTGGCAAAGGGATATTTGGAAGCCCATAGAGGGCTATGGTGAAAAAGGAAATATCTTCCGTTCAAAACTGGAAAGAAGCTTTCTGAGAAACTGCTCTGTGTTCTGTTAATTCATCTCACAGAGTTACATCTTTCCCTTCAAGTAGCCTTTCGCTAAGGCTGTTCTTGTGGAATTGGCAAAGGGATATTTGGAAGCCCATAGAGGGCTATGGTGAAAAAGGAAATATCTTCCGTTCAAAACTGGAAAGAAGCTTTCTGAGAAACTGCTCTGTGTTCTGTTAATTCATCTCACAGAGGTACATCTTTCCCTTCAAGAAGCCTTTCGCTAAGGCTGTTCTTGTGGAATTGGCAAAGGGATATTTGGAAGCCCATAGAGGGCTATGGTGAAAAAGGAAATAACTTCCGTTCAAAACTGGAAAGAAGCTTTCTAAGAAACAGCTCTGTGTTCTGTTAATTCATCTCACAGAGTTACATCTTTCCCTTCAAGAAGCCTTTCGCTAAGGCTGTTCTTGTGGAATTGGCAAAGGGATATTTGGAAGCCCATAGAGGGCTATGGTGAAAAAGGAAATATCTTCCGTTCAAAACTGGAAAGAAGCTTTCTGAGAAACTGCTCTGTGTTCTGTTAATTCATCTCACAGAGTTACATCTTTCCCTTCAAGAAGCCTTTCGCTAAGGCTGTTCTTGTGGAATTGGCAAAGGGATATTTGGAAGCCCATAGAGGGCTATGGTGAAAAAGGAAATATCTTCCGTTCAAAACTGGAACGTAGCTGTCTGAGAAACTGCTCTGTGTTCTGTTAATTCATCTCACAGAGTTACATCTTTCCCTTCAAGAAGCCTTTCGCTAAGGCTGTTCTTGTGGAATTGGCTAAGGGATATTTGGAAGCCCATAGAGGGCTATGGTGAAAAAGGAAATATCTTCCGTTCAAAACTGGAAAGAAGCTTTCTGAGAAACTGCTCTGTGTTCTGTTAATTCATCTCACAGAGTTACATCTTTCCCTTCAAGTAGCCTTTCGCTAAGGCTGTTCTTGTGGAATTGGCAAAGGGATATTTTGAAGCCCATAGAGGGCTATGGTGAAAAAGGAAATATCTTCCGTTCAAAACTGGAAAGAAACTTTCTGAGAAACTGCTCTGTGTTCTGTTAATTCATCTCACAGAGTTACATCTTTCCCTTCAAGAAGTCTTTCGCTAAGGCTGTTCTTGTGGAATTGGCAAAGGGATATTTGGAAGCCCATAGAGGGCTATGGTGAAAAAGGAAGTATCTTCCGTTCAAAACTGGAAAGAAGCTTTCTGAGAAACGGCTCTGTGTTCTGTTAATTCATCTCACAGAGTTACATCTTTCCCTTCATGAAGCCTTTCGCTAAGGCTGTTCTTCTGGAATTGGCAAAGGGATATTTGGAAGCCCATAGAGGGCTATGGTGAAAAAGGAAATATCTTCCGTTCAAAACTGGAAAGAAGCTTTCTGAGAAACCGCTCTGTGTTCTGTTAATTCATCTCACAGAGTTACATCTTTCCCTTCAAGAAGCCTTTCGCTAAGGCTGTTCTTGTGGAATTGGCAAAGGGATATTTGGAAGCCCATAGAGGGCTATGGTGAAAAAGGAAATATCTTCCGTTCAAAACTGGAAAGAAGCTTTCTGAGAAACTGCTCTGTGTTCTGTTAATTCATCTCACAGAGTTACATCTTTCCCTTCAAGAAGCCTTTCGCTAAGGCTGTTCTTGTGGAATTGGCAAAGGGATATTTGGAAGCCCATAGAGGGCTATGGTGAAAAAGGAAATATCTTCCGTTCAAAACTGGAAAGAAGCTTTCTGAGAAACTGCTCTGTGTTCTGTTAATTCATCTCACAGAGTTACATCTTTCCCTTCAATAAGCCTTTCGATAAGGCTGTTCATGTGGAATTGGCAAAGGGATATTTGGAAGCCCATAGAGGGCTATGGTGAAAAAGGAAATATCTTCCGTTCAAAACTGGAAAGAAGCTTTCTGAGAAACTGCTCTGTGTTCTGTTAATTCATCTCACAGAGTTACATCTTTCCCTTCAAGAAGCCTTTCGCTAAGGCTGTTCTTGTGGAATTGGCAAAGGGATATTTGGAAGCCCATAGAGGGCTATGGTGAAAAAGGAAATATCTTCCGTTCAAAACTGGAAAGAAGCTTTCTGAGAAACTGCTCTGTGTTCTGTTAATTCATCTCACAGAGTTACATCTTTCCCTTCAAGAAGCCTTTCGCTAAGGCTGTTCTTGTGGAATTGGCAAAGGGATATTTGGATGCCCATAGAGGGCTATGGTGAAAAAGGAAATATCTTCCGTTCAAAACTGGAAAGAAGCTTTCTGAGAAACTGCTCTGTGTTCTGTTAATTCATCTCACAGAGTTACATCTTTTCCTTCAAGAAGCCTTTCGCTAAGGCTGTTCTTGTGGAATTGGCAAAGGGATATTTGGAAGCCCATAGAGGGCTATGGTGAAAAAGGAAATATCTTCCGTTCAAAACTGGAAAGAAGCTTTCTGAGAAACTGCTCTGTGTTCTGTTAATTCATCTCACAGAGTTACATCTTTCCCTTCAAGAAGCCTTTCGCTAACGCTGTTCTTGTGGAATTGGCAAAGGGATATTTGGAAGCCCATAGAGGGCTATGGTGAAAAAGGAAATATCTTCCGTTCAAAACTGGAAAGAAGCTTTCTGAGAAACTGCTCTGTGTTCTGTTAATTCATCTCACAGAGTTACATCTTTCCCTTCAAGAAGCCTTTCGCTAAGGCTGTTCTTGTGGAATTGGCAAAGGGATATTTGGAAGCCCATAGAGGGCTATGGTGAAAAAGGAAATATCTTCCGTTCAAAACTGGAAAGAAGCTTTCTGAGAAACTGCTCTGTGTTCTGTTAATTCATCTCACAGAGTTACATCTTTCCCTTCAAGAAGCCTTTCGCTAAGGCTGTTCTTGTGGAATTGGCAAAGGGATATTTGGAAGCCCATAGAGGGCTATGGTGAAAAAGGAAATATCTTCCGTTCAAAACTGGAAAGAAGCTTTCTGATAAACTGCTCTGTGTTCTGTTAATTCATCTCACAGAGTTACATCTTTCCCTTCAAGAAGCCTTTCGCTAATTCTGTTCTTGTGGAATTGGAAAAGGGATATTTGGAAGCCCATAGAGGGCTATGGTGAAAAAGGAAATATCTTCCGTTCAAAACTGGAAAGAAGCTTTCTGAGAAACTGCTCTGTGTTCTGTTAATTCATCTCACAGAGTTACATCTTTCCCTTCAAGAAGCCTTTCGCTAAGGCTGTTCTTGTGGAATTGGCAAAGGGATATTTGGAAGCCCATAGAGGGCTATGGTGAAAAAGGAAATATCTTCCGTTCAAAACTGGAAAGAAGCTTTCTGAGAAACTGCTCTGTGTTCTGTTAATTCATCTCACAGAGTTACATCTTTCCCTTCAAGTAGCCTTTCGCTAAGGCTGTTCTTGTGGAATTGGCAAAGGGATGTTTGGAAGCCCATAGAGGGCTATGGTGAAAAAGGAAATATCTTCCGTTCAAAACTGGAAAGAAGCTTTCTGAGAAACTGCTCTGTGTTCTGTTAATTCATCTCACAGAGTTACATCTTTCCCTTCAAGAAGCCTTTCGCTAAGGCTGTTCTTGTGGAATTGGCAAAGGGATATTTGGAAGCCCATAGAGGGCTATGGTGAAAAAGGAAATATCTTCCTTTCAAAACTGGAAAGCAGCTGTCTGACAAACTGCTCTGTGTTCTGTTAATTCATCTCACAGAGTTACATCTTTCCCTTCAAGAAGCCTTTCGCTAATTCTGTTCTTGTGGAATTGGAAAAGGGATATTTGGAAGCCCATAGAGGGCTATGGTGAAAAAGGAAATATCTTCCGTTCAAAACTGGAAAGAAGCTTTCTGAGAAACTGCTCTGTGTTCTGTTAATTCATCTCACAGAGTTACATCTTTCCCTTCAAGAAGCCTTTCGCTAAGGCTGTTCTTGTGGAATTGGCAAAGGGATATTTGGAAGCCCATAGAGGGCTATGGTGAAAAAGGAAATATCTTCCGTTCAAAACTGGAAAGAAGCTTTCTGAGAAACTGCTCTGTGTTCTGTTAATTCATCTCACAGAGTTACATCTTTCCCTTCAAGAAGCCTTTCGCTAAGGCTGTTCTTGTGGAATTGGCAAAGGGATATTTGGAAGCCCATAGAGGGCTATGGTGAAAAAGGAAATATCTTCCGTTCAAAACTGGAAAGAAGCTTTCTGAGAAACTGCTCTGTGTTCTGTTAATTCATCTCACAGAGTTACATCTTTCCCTTCAAGAAGCCTTTCGCTAAGGCTGTTCTTGTGGAATTGGCAAAGGGATATTTGGAAGCCCATAGAGGGCTATGGTGAAAAAGGAAATATCTTCCGTTCAAAACTGGAAAGAAGCTTTCTGATAAACTGCTCTGTGTTCTGTTAATTCATCTCACAGAGTTACATCTTTCCCTTCAAGAAGCCTTTCGCTAATTCTGTTCTTGTGGAATTGGAAAAGGGATATTTGGAAGCCCATAGAGGGCTATGGTGAAAAAGGAAATATCTTCCGTTCAAAACTGGAAAGAAGCTTTCTGAGAAACTGCTCTGTGTTCTGTTAATTCATCTCACAGAGTTACATCTTTCCCTTCAAGAAGCCTTTCGCTAAGGCTGTTCTTGTGGAATTGGCAAAGGGATATTTGGAAGCCCATAGAGGGCTATGGTGAAAAAGGAAATATCTTCCGTTCAAAACTGGAAAGAAGCTTTCTGAGAAACTGCTCTGTGTTCTGTTAATTCATCTCACAGAGTTACATCTTTCCCTTCAAGTAGCCTTTCGCTAAGGCTGTTCTTGTGGAATTGGCAAAGGGATGTTTGGAAGCCCATAGAGGGCTATGGTGAAAAAGGAAATATCTTCCGTTCAAAACTGGAAAGAAGCTTTCTGAGAAACTGCTCTGTGTTCTGTTAATTCATCTCACAGAGTTACATCTTTCCCTTCAAGAAGCCTTTCGCTAAGGCTGTTCTTGTGGAATTGGCAAAGGGATATTTGGAAGCCCATAGAGGGCTATGGTGAAAAAGGAAATATCTTCCTTTCAAAACTGGAAAGCAGCTGTCTGACAAACTGCTCTGTGTTCTGTTAATTCATCTCACAGAGTTACATCTTTCCCTTCAAGAAGCCTTTCGCTAATTCTGTTCTTGTGGAATTGGAAAAGGGATATTTGGAAGCCCATAGAGGGCTATGGTGAAAAAGGAAATATCTTCCGTTCAAAACTGGAAAGAAGCTTTCTGAGAAACTGCTCTGTGTTCTGTTAATTCATCTCACAGAGATACATCTTTCCCTTCAAGAAGCCTTTCGCTAAGGCTGTTCTTGTGGAATTGGCAAAGGGATATTTGGAAGCCCATAGAGGGCTATGGTGAAAAAGTAAATATCTTCCGTTCAAAACTGGAAAGAAGCTTTCTGAGAAACTGCTCTGTGTTCTGTTAATTCATGTCACAGAGTTACATCTTTCCCTTCAAGTAGCCTTTCGCTAAGGCTGTTGTTGTGGAATTGGCAAAGGGATATTTGGAAGCCCATAGAGGGCTATGGTGAAAAAGGAAATATCTTCCGTTCAAAACTGTAAAGAAGCTTTCTGAGAAACTGCTCTGTGTTCTGTTAATTCATCTCACAGAGTTACATCTTTCCCTTCAAGAAGCCTTTCGCTAAGGCTGTTCTTGTGGAATTGGCAAAGGGATATTTGGAAGCCCATAGAGGGCTATGGTGAAAAAGGAAATATCTTCCGTTCAAAACTGGAACGTAGCTGTCTGAGAAACTGCTCTGTGTTCTGTTAATTCATCTCACAGAGTTACATCTTTCCCTTCAAGAAGCCTTTCGCTAAGGCTGTTCTTGTGGAATTGGCAAAGGGATATTTGGAAGCCCATAGAGGGCTATGGTGAAAAAGGAAATATCTTCCGTTCAAAACTGGAAAGAAGCTTTCTGAGAAACTGCTCTGTGTTCTGTTAATTCATCTCACAGAGTTACATCTTTCCCTTCAAGAAGCCTTTCGCTAAGGCTGTTCTTGTGGAATTGGCAAAGGGATATTTGGAAGCCCATAGAGGGCTATGGTGAAAAAGGAAATATCTTCCGTTCAAAATTGGAAAGAAGCTTTCTGAGAAACTGTTCTGTGTTCTGTTAATTCATCTCACAGAGTTACATCTTTCCCTTCAAGAAGCCTTTCGCTAATTCTGTTCTTGTGGAATTGGAAAAGGGATATTTGGAAGCCCATAGAGGGCTATGGTGAAAAAGGAAATATCTTCCGTTCAAAACTGGAAAGAAGCTTTCTGAGAAACTGCTCTGTGTTCTATTAATTCATCTCACAGAGTTACATCTTTCCCGTCAAGAAGCCTTTCGCTAAGGCTGTTCTTGTGGAATTGGCAAAGGGATATTTGGAAGCCCATAGAGGGCTATGGTGAAAAAGGAAATATCTTCCGTTCAAAACTGGAAAGAAGCTTTCTGAGAAACTGCTCTGTGTTCTGTTAATTCATCTCACAGAGTTACATCTTTCCCTTCAAGAAGCCTTTCGCTAAGGCTGTTCTTGTGGAATTGGCAAAGGGATATTTGGAAGCCCATAGAGGGCTATGGTGAAAAAGGAAATATCTTCCGTTCAAAACTGGAAAGAAGCTTTCTGAGAAACTGCTCTGTGTTCTGTTAATTCATCTCACAGAGTTACATCTTTCCCTTCAAGAAGCCTTTCGCTAAGGCTGTTCTTGTGGAATTGGCAAAGGGATATTTGGAAGCCCATAGAGGGCTATGGTGAAAAAGGAAATATCTTCCGTTCAAAACTGGAAAGAAGCTTTCTGAGAAACTGCTCTGTGTTCTGTTAATTCATCTCACAGAGTTACATCTTTCCCTTCAATAAGCCTTTCGATAAGGCTGTTCATGTGGAATTGGCAAAGGGATATTTGGAAGCCCATAGAGGGCTATGGTGAAAAAGGAAATATCTTCCGTTCAAAACTGGAAAGAAGCTTTCTGAGAAACTGCTCTGTGTTCTGTTAATTCATCTCACAGAGTTACATCTTTCCCTTCAAGAAGCCTTTCGCTAAGGCTGTTCTTGTGGAATTGGCAAAGGGATATTTGGAAGGCCATAGAGGGCTATGGTGAAAAAGGAAATATCTTCCGTTCAAAACTGGAAAGAAGCTTTCTGAGAAACTGCTCTGTGTTCTGTTAATTCATCTCACAGAGTTACATCTTTCCCTTCAAGAAGCCTTTCGCTAAGGCTGTTCTTGTGGAATTGGCAAAGGGATATTTGGGAGCCCATAGAGGGCTATGGTGAAAAAGGAAATATCTTCCGTTCAAAACTGGAAAGAAGCTTTCTGAGAAACTGCTCTGTGTTCTGTTAATTCATCTCACAGAGTTACATCTTTCCCTTCAAGAAGCCTTTCGCTAAGGCTGTTCTTGTGGAATTGGCAAAGGGATATTTGGAAGCCCATAGAGGGCTATGGTGAAAAAGGAAATATCTTCCGTTCAAAATTGGAAAGAAGCTTTCTGAGAAACTGCTCTGTGTTCTGTTAATTCATCTCACAGAGTTACATCTTTCCCTTCAAGAAGCCTTTCGCTAATTCTGTTCTTGTGGAATTGGAAAAGGGATATTTGGAAGCCCATAGAGGGCTATGGTGAAAAAGGAAATATCTTCCGTTCAAAACTGGAAAGAAGCTTTCTGAGAAACTGCTCTGTGTTCTATTAATTCATCTCACAGAGTTACATCTTTCCCTTCAAGAAGCCTTTCGCTAAGGCTGTTCTTGTGGAATTGGCAAAGGGATATTTGGAAGCCCATAGAGGGCTATGGTGAAAAAGGAAATATCTTCCGTTCAAAACTGGAAAGAAGCTTTCTGAGAAACTGCTCTGTGTTCTGTTAATTCATCTCACAGAGTTACATCTTTCCCTTCAAGAAGCCTTTCGCTAAGGCTGTTCTTGTGGAATTGGCAAAGGGATATTTGGAAGCCCATAGAGGGCTATGGTGAAAAAGGAAATATCTTCCGTTCAAAACTGGAAAGAAGCTTTCTGAGAAACTGCTCTGTGTTCTGTTAATTCATCTCACAGAGTTACATCTTTCCCTTCAAGAAGCCTTTCGCTAAGGCTGTTCTTGTGGAATTGGCAAAGGGATATTTGGAAGCCCATAGAGGGCTATGGTGAAAAAGGAAATATCTTCCGTTCAAAACTGGAAAGAAGCTTTCTGAGAAACTGCTCTGTGTTCTGTTAATTCATCTCACAGAGTTACATCTTTCCCTTCAATAAGCCTTTCGATAAGGCTGTTCATGTGGAATTGGCAAAGGGATATTTGGAAGCCCATAGAGGGCTATGGTGAAAAAGGAAATATCTTCCGTTCAAAACTGGAAAGAAGCTTTCTGAGAAACTGCTCTGTGTTCTGTTAATTCATCTCACAGAGTTACATCTTTCCCTTCAAGAAGCCTTTCGCTAAGGCTGTTCTTGTGGAATTGGCAAAGGGATATTTGGAAGCCCATAGAGGGCTATGGTGAAAAAGGAAATATCTTCCGTTCAAAACTGGAAAGAAGCTTTCTGAGAAACTGCTCTGTGTTCTGTTAATTCATCTCACAGAGTTACATCTTTCCCTTCAAGAAGCCTTTCGCTAAGGCTGTTCTTGTGGAATTGGCAAAGGGATATTTGGAAGCCCATAGAGGGCTATGGTGAAAAAGGAAATATCTTCCGTTCAAAACTGGAAAGAAGCTTTCTGAGAAACTGCTCTGTGTTCTGTTAATTCATCTCACAGAGTTACATCTTTCCCTTCAAGAAGCCTTTCGCTAAGGCTGTTCTTGTGGAATTGGCAAAGGGATATTTGGAAGCCCATAGAGGGCTATGGTGAAAAAGGAAATATCTTCCGTTCAAAACTGGAAAGAAGCTTTCTGAGAAACTGCTCTGTGTTCTGTTAATTCATCTCACAGAGTTACATCTTTCCCTTCAAGAAGCCTTTCGCTAATTCTGTTCTTGTGGAATTGGAAAAGGGATATTTGGAAGCCCATAGAGGGCTATGGTGAAAAAGGAAATATCTTCCGTTCAAAACTGGAAAGAAGCTTTCTGAGAAACTGCTCTGTGTTCTGTTAATTCATCTCACAGAGTTACATCTTTCCCTTCAAGAAGCCTTTCGCTAAGGCTGTTCTTGTGGAATTGGCAAAGGGATATTTGGAAGCCCATAGAGGGCTATGGTGAAAAAGGAAATATCTTCCGTTCAAAACTGGAAAGAAGCTTTCTGAGAAACTGCTCTGTGTTCTGTTAATTCATCTCACAGTGTTACATCTTTCCCTTCAAGTAGCCTTTCGCTAAGGCTGTTCTTGTGGAATTGGCAAAGGGATGTTTGGAAGCCCATAGAGGGCTATGGTGAAAAAGGAAATATCTTCCGTTCAAAACTGGAAAGAAGCTTTCTGAGAAACTGCTCTGTGTTCTGTTAATTCATCTCACAGAGTTACATCTTTCCCTTCAAGAAGCCTTTCGCTAAGGCTGTTCTTGTGGAATTGGCAAAGGGATATTTGGAAGCCCATAGAGGGCTATGGTGAAAAAGGAAATATCTTCCGTTCAAAACTGGAAAGCAGCTTTCTGACAAACTGCTCTGTGTTCTGTTAATTCATCTCACAGAGTTACATCTTTCCCTTCAAGAAGCCTTTCGCTAATTCTGTTCTTGTGGAATTGGAAAAGGGATATTTGGAAGCCCATAGAGGGCTATGGTGAAAAAGGAAATATCTTCCGTTCAAAACTGGAAAGAAGCTTTCTGAGAAACTGCTCTGTGTTCTGTTAATTCATCTCACAGAGATACATCTTTCCCTTCAAGAAGCCTTTCGCTAAGGCTGTTCTTGTGGAATTGGCAAAGGGATATTTGGAAGCCCATAGAGGGCTATGGTGAAAAAGTAAATATCTTCCGTTCAAAACTGGAAAGAAGCTTTCTGAGAAACTGCTCTGTGTTCTGTTAATTCATGTCACAGAGTTACATCTTTCCCTTCAAGTAGCCTTTCGCTAAGGCTGTTCTTGTGGAATTGGCAAAGGGATATTTGGAAGCCCATAGAGGGCTATGGTGAAAAAGGAAATATCTTCCGTTCAAAACTGGAAAGAAGCTTTCTGAGAAACTGCTCTGTGTTCTGTTAATTCATCTCACAGAGTTACATCTTTCCCTTCAAGAAGCCTTTCGCTAAGGCTGTTCTTGTGGAATTGGCAAAGGGATATTTGGAAGCCCATAGAGGGCTATGGTGAAAAAGGAAATATCTTCCGTTCAAAACTGGAACGTAGCTGTCTGAGAAACTGCTCTGTGTTCTGTTAATTCATCTCACAGAGTTACATCTTTCCCTTCAAGAAGCCTTTCGCTAAGGCTGTTCTTGTGGAATTGGCAAAGGGATATTTGGAAGCCCATAGAGGGCTATGGTGAAAAAGGAAATATCTTCCGTTCAAAACTGGAAAGAAGCTTTCTGAGAAACTGCTCTGTGTTCTGTTAATTCATCTCACAGAGTTACATCTTTCCCTTCAATAAGCCTTTCGATAAGGCTGTTCATGTGGAATTGGCAAAGGGATATTTGGAAGCCCATAGAGGGCTATGGTGAAAAAGGAAATATCTTCCGTTCAAAACTGGAAAGAAGCTTTCTGAGAAACTGCTCTGTGTTCTGTTAATTCATCTCACAGAGTTACATCTTTCCCTTCAAGAAGCCTTTCGCTAAGGCTGTTCTTGTGGAATTGGCAAAGGGATATTTGGAAGCCCATAGAGGGCTATGGTGAAAAAGGAAATATCTTCCGTTCAAAACTGGAAAGAAGCTTTCTGAGAAACTGCTCTGTGTTCTGTTAATTCATCTCACAGAGTTACATCTTTCCCTTCAAGAAGCCTTTCGCTAAGGCTGTTCTTGTGGAATTGGCAAAGGGATATTTGGAAGCCCATAGAGGGCTATGGTGAAAAAGGAAATATCTTCCGTTCAAAACTGGAAAGAAGCTTTCTGAGAAACTGCTCTGTGTTCTGTTAATTCATCTCACAGAGTTACATCTTTCCCTTCAAGAAGCCTTTCGCTAAGGCTGTTCTTGTGGAATTGGCAAAGGGATATTTGGAAGCCCATAGAGGGCTATGGTGAAAAAGGAAATATCTTCCGTTCAAAATTGGAAAGAAGCTTTCTGAGAAACTGCTCTGTGTTCTGTTAATTCATCTCACAGAGTTACATCTTTCCCTTCAAGAAGCCTTTCGCTAATTCTGTTCTTGTGGAATTGGAAAAGGGATATTTGGAAGCCCATAGAGGGCTATGGTGAAAAAGGAAATATCTTCCGTTCAAAACTGGAAAGAAGCTTTCTGAGAAACTGCTCTGTGTTCTATTAATTCATCTCACAGAGTTACATCTTTCCCTTCAAGAAGCCTTTCGCTAAGGCTGTTCTTGTGGAATTGGCAAAGGGATATTTGGAAGCCCATAGAGGGCTATGGTGAAAAAGGAAATATCTTCCGTTCAAAACTGGAAAGAAGCTTTCTGAGAAACTGCTCTGTGTTCTGTTAATTCATCTCACAGAGTTACATCTTTCCCTTCAAGAAGCCTTTCGCTAAGGCTGTTCTTGTGGAATTGGCAAAGGGATATTTGGAAGCCCATAGAGGGCTATGGTGAAAAAGGAAATATCTTCCGTTCAAAACTGGAAAGAAGCTTTCTGAGAAACTGCTCTGTGTTCTGTTAATTCATCTCACAGAGTTACATCTTTCCCTTCAAGAAGCCTTTCGCTAAGGCTGTTCTTGTGGAATTGGCAAAGGGATATTTGGAAGCCCATAGAGGGCTATGGTGAAAAAGGAAATATCTTCCGTTCAAAACTGGAAAGAAGCTTTCTGAGAAACTGCTCTGTGTTCTGTTAATTCATCTCACAGAGTTACATCTTTCCCTTCAAGAAGCCTTTCGCTAATTCTGTTCTTGTGGAATTGGAAAAGGGATATTTGGAAGCCCATAGAGGGTTATGGTGAAAAAGGAAATATCTTCCGTTCAAAACTGGAAAGAAGCTTTCTGAGAAACTGCTCTGTGTTCTGTTAATTCATCTCACAGAGTTACATCTTTCCCTTCAAGAAGCCTTTCGCTAAGGCTGTTCTTGTGGAATTGGCAAAGGGATATTTGGAAGCCCATAGAGGGCTATGGTGAAAAAGGAAATATCTTCCGTTCAAAACTGGAAAGAAGCTTTCTGAGAAACTGCTCTGTGTTCTGTTAATTCATCTCACAGAGTTACATCTTTCCCTTCAAGTAGCCTTTCGCTAAGGCTGTTCTTTTGGAATAGGCAAAGGGATATTTGGAAGCCCATAGAGGGCTATGGTGAAAAAGGAAATATCTTCCGTTCAAAACTGGAAAGAAGCTTTCTGAGAAACTGCTCTGTGTTCTGTTAATTCATCTCACAGAGTTACATCTTTCCCTTCAAGAAGCCTTTCGCTAAGGCTGTTCTTGTGGAATTGGCAAAGGGATATTTGGAAGCCCATAGAGGGCTATGGTGAAAAAGGAAATATCTTCCGTTCAAAACTGGAAAGCAGCTTTCTGACAAACTGCTCTGTGTTCTGTTAATTCATCTCACAGAGTTACATCTTTCCCTTCAAGAAGCCTTTCGCTAATTCTGTTCTTGTGGAATTGGAAAAGGGATATTTGGAAGCCCATAGAGGGCTATGGTGAAAAAGGAAATATCTTCCGTTCAAAACTGGAAAGAAGCTTTCTGAGAAACTGCTCTGTGTTCTGTTAATTCATCTCACAGAGATACATCTTTCCCTTCAAGAAGCCTTTCGCTAAGGCTGTTCTTGTGGAATTGGCAAAGGGATATTTGGAAGCCCATAGAGGGCTATGGTGAAAAAGTAAATATCTTCCGTTCAAAACTGGAAAGAAGCTTTCTGAGAAACTGCTCTGCGTTCTGTTAATTCATGTCACAGAGTTACATCTTTCCCTTCAAGTAGCCTTTCGCTAAGGCTGTTCTTGTGGAATTGGCAAAGGGATATTTGGAAGCCCATAGAGGGCTATGGTGAAAAAGGAAATATCTTCCGTTCAAAACTGGAAAGAAGCTTTCTGAGAAACTGCTCTGTGTTCTGTTAATTCATCTCACAGAGTTACATCTTTCCCTTCAAGAAGCCTTTCGCTAAGGCTGTTCTTGTGGAATTGGCAAAGGGATATTTGGAAGCCCATAGAGGGCTATGGTGAAAAAGGAAATATCTTCCGTTCAAAACTGGAACGTAGCTGTCTGAGAAACTGCTCTGTGTTCTGTTAATTCATCTCACAGAGTTACATCTTTCCCTTCAAGAAGCCTTTCGCTAAGGCTGTTCTTGTGGAATTGGCAAAGGGATATTTGGAAGCCCATAGAGGGCTATGGTGAAAAAGGAAATATCTTCCGTTCAAAACTGGAAAGAAGCTTTCTGAGAAACTGCTCTGTGTTCTGTTAATTCATCTCACAGAGTTACATCTTTCCCTTCAAGAAGCCTTTCGCTAAGGCTGTTCTTGTGGAATTGGCAAAGGGATATTTGGGAGCCCATAGAGGGCTACGGTGAAAAAGGAAATATCTTCCGTTCAAAACTGGAAAGAAGCTTTCTGAGAAACTGCTCTGTGTTCTGTTAATTCATCTCACAGAGTTACATCTTTCCCTTCAAGAAGCCTTTCGCTAAGGCTGTTCTTGTGGAATTGGCAAAGGGATATTTGGAAGCCCATAGAGGGCTATGGTGAAAAAGGAAATATCTTCCGTTCAAAATTGGAAAGAAGCTTTCTGAGAAACTGCTCTGTGTTCTGTTAATTCATCTCACAGAGTTACATCTTTCCCTTCAAGAAGCCTTTCGCTAATTCTGTTCTTGTGGAATTGGAAAAGGGATATTTGGAAGCCCATAGAGGGCTATGGTGAAAAAGGAAATATCTTCCGTTCAAAACTGGAAAGAAGCTTTCTGAGAAACTGCTCTGTGTTCTATTAATTCATCTCACAGAGTTACATCTTTCCCTTCAAGAAGCCTTTCGCTAAGGCTGTTCTTGTGGAATTGGCAAAGGGATATTTGGAAGCCCATAGAGGGCTATGGTGAAAAAGGAAATATCTTCCGTTCAAAACTGGAAAGAAGCTTTCTGAGAAACTGCTCTGTGTTCTGTTAATTCATCTCACAGAGTTACATCTTTCCCTTCAAGAAGCCTTTCGCTAAGGCTGTTCTTGTGGAATTGGCAAAGGGATATTTGGAAGCCCATAGAGGGCTATGGTGAAAAAGGAAATATCTTCCGTTCAAAACTGGAAAGAAGCTTTCTGAGAAACTGCTCTGTGTTCTGTTAATTCATCTCACAGAGTTACATCTTTCCCTTCAAGAAGCCTTTCGCTAAGGCTGTTCTTGTGGAATTGGCAAAGGGATATTTGGAAGCCCATAGAGGGCTATGGTGAAAAAGGAAATATCTTCCGTTCAAAACTGGAAAGAAGCTTTCTGAGAAACTGCTCTGTGTTCTGTTAATTCATCTCACAGAGTTACATCTTTCCCTTCAAGAAGCCTTTCGCTAATTCTGTTCTTGTGGAATTGGAAAAGGGATATTTGGAAGCCCATAGAGGGTTATGGTGAAAAAGGAAATATCTTCCGTTCAAAACTGGAAAGAAGCTTTCTGAGAAACTGCTCTGTGTTCTGTTAATTCATCTCACAGAGTTACATCTTTCCCTTCAAGAAGCCTTTCGCTAAGGCTGTTCTTGTGGAATTGGCAAAGGGATATTTGGAAGCCCATAGAGGGCTATGGTGAAAAAGGAAATATCTTCCGTTCAAAACTGGAAAGAAGCTTTCTGAGAAACTGCTCTGTGTTCTGTTAATTCATCTCACAGAGTTACATCTTTCCCTTCAAGTAGCCTTTCGCTAAGGCTGTTCTTTTGGAATAGGCAAAGGGATATTTGGAAGCCCATAGAGGGCTATGGTGAAAAAGGAAATATCTTCCGTTCAAAACTGGAAAGAAGCTTTCTGAGAAACTGCTCTGTGTTCTGTTAATTCATCTCACAGAGTTACATCTTTCCCTTCAAGAAGCCTTTCGCTAAGGCTGTTCTTGTGGAATTGGCAAAGGGATATTTGGAAGCCCATAGAGGGCTATGGTGAAAAAGGAAATATCTTCCGTTCAAAACTGGAAAGCAGCTTTCTGACAAACTGCTCTGTGTTCTGTTAATTCATCTCACAGAGTTACATCTTTCCCTTCAAGAAGCCTTTCGCTAATTCTGTTCTTGTGGAATTGGAAAAGGGATATTTGGAAGCCCATAGAGGGCTATGGTGAAAAAGGAAATATCTTCCGTTCAAAACTGGAAAGAAGCTTTCTGAGAAACTGCTCTGTGTTCTGTTAATTCATCTCACAGAGATACATCTTTCCCTTCAAGAAGCCTTTCGCTAAGGCTGTTCTTGTGGAATTGGCAAAGGGATATTTGGAAGCCCATAGAGGGCTATGGTGAAAAAGTAAATATCTTCCGTTCAAAACTGGAAAGAAGCTTTCTGAGAAACTGCTCTGCGTTCTGTTAATTCATGTCACAGAGTTACATCTTTCCCTTCAAGTAGCCTTTCGCTAAGGCTGTTCTTGTGGAATTGGCAAAGGGATATTTGGAAGCCCATAGAGGGCTATGGTGAAAAAGGAAATATCTTCCGTTCAAAACTGGAAAGAAGCTTTCTGAGAAACTGCTCTGTGTTCTGTTAATTCATCTCACAGAGTTACATCTTTCCCTTCAAGAAGCCTTTCGCTAAGGCTGTTCTTGTGGAATTGGCAAAGGGATATTTGGAAGCCCATAGAGGGCTATGGTGAAAAAGGAAATATCTTCCGTTCAAAACTGGAACGTAGCTGTCTGAGAAACTGCTCTGTGTTCTGTTAATTCATCTCACAGAGTTACATCTTTCCCTTCAAGAAGCCTTTCGCTAAGGCTGTTCTTGTGGAATTGGCAAAGGGATATTTGGAAGCCCATAGAGGGCTATGGTGAAAAAGGAAATATCTTCCGTTCAAAACTGGAAAGAAGCTTTCTGAGAAACTGCTCTGTGTTCTGTTAATTCATCTCACAGAGTTACATCTTTCCCTTCAAGAAGCCTTTCGCTAAGGCTGTTCTTGTGGAATTGGCAAAGGGATATTTGGGAGCCCATAGAGGGCTACGGTGAAAAAGGAAATATCTTCCGTTCAAAACTGGAAAGAAGCTTTCTGAGAAACTGCTCTGTGTTCTGTTAATTCATCTCACAGAGTTACATCTTTCCCTTCAAGAAGCCTTTCGCTAAGGCTGTTCTTGTGGAATTGGCAAAGGGATATTTGGAAGCCCATAGAGGGCTATGGTGAAAAAGGAAATATCTTCCGTTCAAAATTGGAAAGAAGCTTTCTGAGAAACTGCTCTGTGTTCTGTTAATTCATCTCACAGAGTTACATCTTTCCCTTCAAGAAGCCTTTCGCTAATTCTGTTCTTGTGGAATTGGAAAAGGGATATTTGGAAGCCCATAGAGGGCTATGGTGAAAAAGGAAATATCTTCCGTTCAAAACTGGAAAGAAGCTTTCTGAGAAACTGCTCTGTGTTCTATTAATTCATCTCACAGAGTTACATCTTTCCCTTCAAGAAGCCTTTCGCTAAGGCTGTTCTTGTGGAATTGGCAAAGGGATATTTGGAAGCCCATAGAGGGCTATGGTGAAAAAGGAAATATCTTCCGTTCAAAACTGGAAAGAAGCTTTCTGAGAAACTGCTCTGTGTTCTGTTAATTCATCTCACAGAGTTACATCTTTCCCTTCAAGAAGCCTTTCGCTAAGGCTGTTCTTGTGGAATTGGCAAAGGGATATTTGGAAGCCCATAGAGGGCTATGGTGAAAAAGGAAATATCTTCCGTTCAAAACTGGAAAGAAGCTTTCTGAGAAACTGCTCTGTGTTCTGTTAATTCATCTCACAGAGTTACATCTTTCCCTTCAAGAAGCCTTTCGCTAAGGCTGTTCTTGTGGAATTGGCAAAGGGATATTTGGAAGCCCATAGAGGGCTTTGGTGAAAAAGGAAATATCTTCCGTTCAAAACTGGAAAGAAGCTTTCTGAGAAACTGCTCTGTGTTCTGTTAATTCATCTCACAGAGTTACATCTTTCCCTTCAATAAGCCTTTCGATAAGGCTGTTCATGTGGAATTGGCAAAGGGATATTTGGAAGCCCATAGAGGGCTATGGTGAAAAAGGAAATATCTTCCGTTCAAAACTGGGAAGAAGCTTTCTGAGAAACTGCTCTGTGTTCTGTTAATTCATCTCACAGAGTTACATCTTTCCCTTCAAGAAGCCTTTCGCTAAGGCTGTTCTTGTGGAATTGGCAAAGGGATATTTGGAAGCCCATAGAGGGCTATGGTGAAAAAGGAAATATCTTCCGTTCAAAACTGGAAAGAAGCTTTCTGAGAAACTGCTCTGTGTTCTGTTAATTCATCTCACAGAGTTACATCTTTCCCTTCAAGAAGCCTTTCGCTAATTCTGTTCTTGTGGAATTGGCAAAGGCATATTTGGCAGCCCATAGAGGGCTATGGTGAAAAAGGAAATATCTTCCGTTCAAAACTGGAAAGAAGCTTTCTGAGAAACTGCTCTGTGTTCTATTAATTCATCTCACACAGTTACATCTTTCCCTTCAAGTAGCCTTTCGCTAAGGCTGTTCTTGTGGAATTGGCAAAGGGATATTTGGAAGCCCATAGAGGGCTATGGTGAAAAAGGAAATATCTTCCGTTCAAAACTGGAAAGAAGCTTTCTGAGAAACTGCTCTGTGTTCTGTTAATTCATCTCACAGAGGTACATCTTTCCCTTCAAGAAGCCTTTCGCTAAGGCTGTTCTTGTGGAATTGGCAAAGGGATATTTGGAAGCCCATAGAGGGCTATGGTGAAAAAGGAAATATCTTCCGTTCAAAACTGGAAAGAAGCTTTCTGAGAAACTGCTCTGTGTTCTGTTAATTCATCTCACAGAGTTACATCTTTCCCTTCAAGAAGCCTTTCGCTAATTCTGTTCTTGTGGAATTGGAAAAGGGATATTTGGAAGCCCATAGAGGTCTATGGTGAAAAAGGAAATATCTTCCGTTCAAAACTGGAAAGAAGCTTTCTGAGAAACTGCTCTGTGTTCTGTTAATTCATCTCACAGAGTTACATCTTTCCCTTCAAGAAGCCTTTCGCTAAGGCTGTTCTTGTGGAATTGGCAAAGGGATATTTTGAAGCCCATACAGGGCTATGGTGAAAAAGGAAATATCTTCCGTTCAAAACTGGAAAGAAACTTTCTGAGAAACTGCTCTGTGTTCTGTTAATTCATCTCACAGAGTTACATCTTTCCCTTCAAGAAGCCTTTCGCTAAGGCTGTTCTTGTGGAATTGGCAAAGGGATATTTGGAAGCCCATAGAGGGCTATGGTGAAAAAGGAAATATCTTCCGTTCAAAACTGGAAAGAAGCTTTCTGAGAAACGGCTCTGTGTTCTGTTAATTCATCTCACAGAGTTACATCTTTCCCTTCATGAAGCCTTTCGCTAAGGCTGTTCTTCTGGAATTGGCAAAGGGATATTTGGAAGCCCATAGAGGGCTATGGTGAAAAAGGAAATATCTTCCGTTCAAAACTGGAAAGAAGCTTTCTGAGAAACCGCTCTGTGTTCTGTTAATTCATCTCACAGAGTTACATCTTTCCCTTCAAGAAGCCTTTCGCTAAGGCTGTTCTTGTGGAATTGGCAAAGGGATATTTGGAAGCCCATAGAGGGCTATGGTGAAAAAGGAAATATCTTCCGTTCAAAACTGGAAAGAAGCTTTCTGATGAACTGCTCTGTGTTCTGTTAATTCATCTCACAGAGTTACATCTTTCCCTTCAAGAAGCCTTTCGATAAGGCTGTTCATGTGGAATTGGCAAAGGGATATTTGGAAGCCCATAGAGGGCTATGGTGAAAAAGGAAATATCTTCCGTTCAAAACTGGAAAGAAGCTTTCTGAGAAACTGCTCTGTGTTCTGTTAATTCATCTCACAGAGTTACATCTTTCCCTTCAAGAAGCCTTTCGCTAAGGCTGTTCTTGTGGAATTGGCAAAGGGATATTTGGAAGCCCCTAGAGGGCTATGGTGAAAAAGGAAATATCTTCCGTTCAAAACTGGAAAGAAGCTTTCTGAGAAACTGCTCTGTGTTCTGTAAATTCATCTCACAGAGTTACATCTTTCCCTTCAAGAAGCCTTTCGCTAATTCTGTTCTTGTGGAATTGGAAAAGGGATATTTGGAAGCCCATAGAGGGCTATGGTGAAAAAGGAAATATCTTCCGTTTAAAACTGGAAAGAAGCTTTCTGAGAAACTGCTCTGTGTTCTGTTAATTCATCTCACAGAGTTACATCTTTCCCTTCAAGAAGCCTTTCGCTAAGGCTGTTCTTGTGGAATTGGCAAAGGGATATTTGGAAGCCCATAGAGGGCTATGGAGAAAAAGTAAATATCTTCCGTTCAAAACTGGAAAGAAGCTTTCTGAGAAACTGCTCTGTGTTCTGTTAATTCATCTCACAGAGTTACATCTTTCCCTTCAAGTAGCCTTTCGCTAAGGCTGTTCTTGTGGAATTCGCAAAGGGATATTTGGAAGCCCATAGAGGGCTATGGTGAAAAAGGAAATATCTTCCCTTCAAAACTAGTAAGAAACTTTCTGAGAAACCGCTCTGTGTTCTGTTAATTCATATCACAGAGTTACATCTTTCCCTTCAAGAAGCCTTTCGCTAAGGCTGTTCTTCTGGAATTCGCAAAGGGATATTTGGAAGCCCATAGAGGGCTATGGTGAAAAAGGAAATATCGTCCGTTCAAAACTGGAAAGAAGCTTTCTGAGAAACCGCTCTGTGTTCTGTTAATTCATCTCACAGAGTTACATCTTTCCCTTCAAGAAGCCTTTTGCTAAGGCTGTTCTTGTGGAATTGGCAAAGGGATATTTGGAAGCCCATAGAGGGCTATGGTGAAAAAGGAAATATCTTCCGTTCAAAACTGGAAAGAAGCTTTCTGAGAAACCGCTCTGTGTTCTGTTAATTCATCTCACAGAGTTACATCTTTCCCTTGAAGAAGCCTTTCGCTAAGGCTGTTCTTGTGTAATTGGCAAAGGGATATTTGGAAGCCCATAGAGGGCTATGGTGAAAAAGGAAATATCTTCCGTTCAAAACTGGAAAGAAGCTTTCTGAGAAACTGCTCTGTGTTCTGTTAATTCATCTCACAGAGTTACATCTTTCCCTTCAAGAAGCCTTTCGCTAAGGCTGTTCTTGTGGAATTGGCAAAGGGATATTTGGAAGCCCATAGAGGGCTATGGTGAAAAAGGAAATATCTTCCGTTCAAAACTGGAAAGAAGCTTTCTGAGAAACGGCTCTGTGTTCTGTTAATTCATCTCACAGAGTTACATCTTTCCCTTCATGAAGCCTTTCGCTAAGGCTGTTCTTCTGGAATTGGCAAAGGGATATTTGGAAGCCCATAGAGGGCTATGGTGAAAAAGGAAATATCTTCCGTTCAAAACTGGAAAGAAGCTTTCTGAGAAACCGCTCTGTGTTCTGTTAATTCATCTCACAGAGTTACATCGTTCCCTTCAAGAAGCCTTTCGCTAAGGCTGTTCTTGTGGAATTGGCAAAGGGATATTTGGAAGCCCATAGAGGGCTATGGTGAAAAAGGAAATATCTTCCGTTCAAAACTGGAAAGAAGCTTTCTGAGAAACTGCTCTGTGTTCTGTTAATTCATCTCACAGAGTTACATCTTTCCCTTCAAGAAGCCTTTCGCTAAGGCTGTTCTTGTGGAATTGGCAAAGGGATATTTGGAAGCCCATAGAGGGCTATGGTGAAAAAGGAAATATCTTCCGTTCAAAACTGGAAAGAAGCTTTCTGAGAAACTGCTCTGTGTTCTGTTAATTCATCTCACAGAGGTACATCTTTCCCTTCAAGAAGCCTTTCGCTAAGGCTGTTCTTGTGGAATTGGCAAAGGGATATTTGGAAGCCCATAGAGGGCTATGGTGAAAAAGGAAATATCTTCCGTTCAAAACTGGAAAGAAGCTTTCTGAGAAACTGCTCTGTGTTCTGTTAATTCATCTCACAGAGTTACATCTTTCCCTTCAAGAAGCCTTTCGCTAATTCTGTTCTTGTGGAATTGGAAAAGGGATATTTGGAAGCCCATAGAGGGCTACGGTGAAAAAGGAAATATCTTCCGTTCAAAACTGGAAAGAAGCTTTCTGAGAAACTGCTCTGTGTTCTGTTAATTCATCTCACAGAGTTACATCTTTCCCTTCAAGAAGCCTTTCGCTAAGGCTGTTCTTGTGGAATTGGCAAAGGGATATTTGGAAGCCCATAGAGGGCTATGGTGAAAAAGGAAATATCTTCCGTTCAAAACTGGAAAGAAGCTTTCTGAGAAACTGCTCTGTGTTCTGTTAGTTCATCTCACAGAGTTACATCTTTCCCTTCAAGAAGCCTTTCGCTAAGGCTGTTCTTGTGGAATTGGCAAAGGGATATTTGGAAGCCCATAGAGGGCTATGGTGAAAAAGGAAATATCTTCCGTTCAAAACTGGAAAGAAGCTTTCTGAGAAACTGCTCTGTGTTCTGTTAATTCATCTCACAGAGTTACATCTTTCCCTTCAAGAAGCCTTTCGCTAAGGCTGTTCTTGTGGAATTGGCAAAGGGATATTTGGAAGCCCATAGAGGGCTATGGTGAAAAAGGAAATATCTTCCGTTCAAAACTGGAAAGAAGCTTTCTGAGAAACCGCTCTGTGTTCTGTTAATTCATCTCACAGAGTTACATCTTTCCCTTCAAGTAGCCTTTCGCTAAGGCTGTTCTTGTGGAATTGGCAAAGGGATATTTTGAAGCCCATACAGGGCTATGGTGAAAAAGGAAATATCTTCCGTTCAAAACTGGAAAGAAACTTTCTGAGAAACTGCTCTGTGTTCTGTTAATTCATCTCACAGAGTTACATCTTTCCCTTCAAGAAGCCTTTCGCTAAGGCTGTTCTTGTGGAATTGGCAAAGGGATATTTGGAAGCCCATAGAGGGCTATGGTGAAAAAGGAAATATCTTCCGTTCAAAACTGGAAAGAAGCTTTCTGAGAAACGGCTCTGTGTTCTGTTAATTCATCTCACAGAGTTACATCGTTCCCTTCAAGAAGCCTTTCGCTAAGGCTGTTCTTGTGGAATTGGCAAAGGGATATTTGGAAGCCCATAGAGGGCTATGGTGAAAAAGGAAATATCTTCCGTTCAAAACTGGAAAGAAGCTTTCTGATGAACTGCTCTGTGTTCTGTTAATTCATCTCACAGAGTTACATCTTTCCCTTCAAGAAGCCTTTCGCTAAGGCTGTTCTTGTGGAATTGGCAAAGGGATATTTGGGAGCCCATAGAGGGCTATGGTGAAAAAGGAAATATCTTCCGTTCAAAACTGGAAAGAAGCTTTCTGAGAAACTGCTCTGTGTTCTGTTAATTCATCTCACAGAGTTACATCTTTCCCTTCAAGAAGCCTTTCGCTAAGGCTGTTCTTGTGGAATTGGCAAAGGGATATTTGGAAGCCCATAGAGGGCTATGGTGAAAAAGGAAATATCTTCCGTTCAAAACTGGAAAGAAGCTTTCTGAGAAACTGCTCTGTGTTCTGTTAATTCATCTCACAGAGTTACATCTTTCCCTTCAAGAAGCCTTTCGCTAATTCTGTTCTTGTGGAATTCGCAAAGGGATATTTGGAAGCCCATAGAGGGCTATGGTGAAAAAGGAAATATCTTCCGTTCAAAACTGGAAAGAAGCTTTCTGAGAAACTGCTCTGTGTTCTATTAATTCATCTCACAGAGTTACATCTTTCCCTTCAAGAAGCCTTTCGCTAAGGCTGTTCTTGTGGAATTGGCAAAGGGATATTTGGAAGCCCATAGAGGGCTATGGTGAAAAAGGAAATATCTTCCGTTCAAAACTGGAAAGAAGCTTTCTGAGAAACTGCTCTGTGTTCTGTTAATTCATCTCACAGAGTTACATCTTTCCCTTCAAGAAGCCTTTCGCTAAGGCTGTTCTTGTGGAATTGGCAAAGGGATATTTGGAAGCCCATAGAGGGCTATGGTGAAAAAGGAAATATCTTCCGTTCAAAACTGGAAAGAAGCTTTCTGAGAAACTGCTCTGTGTTCTGTTAATTCATCTCACAGAGTTACATCTTTCCCTTCAAGAAGCCTTTCGCTAATTCTGTTCTTGTGGAATTGGAAAAGGGATATTTGGAAGCCCATAGAGGGCTATGGTGAAAAAGGAAATATCTTCCGTTCAAAATTGGAAAGAAGCTTTCTGAGAAACTGCTCTGTGTTCTGTTAATTCATCTCACAGAGTTACATCTTTCCCTTCAAGAAGCCTTTCGCTAAGGCTGTTCTTGTGGAATTGGCAAAGGGATATTTGGAAGCCCATAGAGGGCTATGGTGAAAAAGGAAATATCTTCCGTTCAAAACTGGAAAGAAGCTTTCTGAGAAACTGCTCTGTGTTCTGTTAGTTCATCTCACAGAGTTACATCTTTCCCTTCAAGAAGCCTTTCGCTAAGGCTGTTCTTGTGGAATTGGCAAAGGGATATTTGGAAGCCCATAGAGGGCTATGGTGAAAAAGGAAATATCTTCCGTTCAAAACTGGAAAGAAGCTTTCTGAGAAACTGCTCTGTGTTCTGTTAATTCATCTCACAGAGTTACATCTTTCCCTTCAAGAAGCCTTTCGCTAAGGCTCTTCTTGTGGAATTGGCAAAGGGATATTTGGAAGCCCATAGAGGGCTATGGTGAAAAAGGAAATATCTTCCGTTCAAAACTGGAAAGAAGCTTTCTGAGAAACTGCTCTGTGTTCTGTTAATTCATATCACAGAGTTACATCTTTCCCTTCAAGTAGCCTTTCGCTAAGGCTGTTCTTGTGGAATTGGCAAAGGGATATTTTGAAGCCCATACAGGGCTATGGTGAAAAAGGAAATATCTTCCGTTTAAAACTGGAAAGAAACTTTCTGAGAAACTGCTCTGTGTTCTGTTAATTCATCTCACAGAGTTACATCTTTCCCTTCAAGAAGCCTTTCGCTAAGGCTGTTCTTGTGGAATTGGCAAAGGGATATTTGGAAGCCCATAGAGGGCTATGGTGAAAAAGGAAATATCTTCCGTTCAAAACTGGAAAGAAGCTTTCTGAGAAACGGCTCTGTGTTCTGTTAATTCATCTCACAGAGTTACATCTTTCCCTTCATGAAGCCTTTCGCTAAGGCTGTTCTTCTGGAATTGGCAAAGGGATATTTGGAAGCCCATAGAGGGCTATGGTGAAAAAGGAAATATCTTCCGTTCAAAACTGGAAAGAAGCTTTCTGAGAAACCGCTCTGTGTTCTGTTAATTCATCTCACAGAGTTACATCTTTCCCTTCAAGAAGCCTTTCGCTAAGGCTGTTCTTGTGGAATTGGCAAAGGGATATTTGGAAGCCCATAGAGGGCTATGGTGAAAAAGGAAATATCTTCCGTTCAAAACTGGAAAGAAGCTTTCTGAGAAACTGCTCTGTGTTCTGTTAATTCATCTCACAGAGTTACATCTTTCCCTTCAAGAAGCCTTTCGCTAAGGCTTTTCTTGTGGAATTGGCAAAGGGATATTTGGAAGCCCATAGAGGGCTATGGTGAAAAAGGAAATATCTTCCGTTCAAAACTGGAAAGAAGCTTTCTGAGAAACTGCTCTGTGTTCTGTTAATTCATCTCACAGAGTTACATCTTTCCCTTCAAGAAGCCTTTCGCTAAGGCTGTTCTTGTGGAATTGGCAAAGGGATATTTGGGAGCCCATAGAGGGCTATGGTGAAAAAGGAAATATCTTCCGTTCAAAACTGGAAAGAAGCTTTCTGAGAAACTGCTCTGTGTTCTGTTAATTCATCTCACAGAGTTACATCTTTCCTTTCAAGAAGCCTTTCGCTAAGGCTGTTCTTGTGGAATTGGCAAAGGGATATTTGGAAGCCCATAGAGGGCTATGGTGAAAAAGGAAATATCTTCCGTTCAAAACTGGAAAGAAGCTTTCTGAGAAACTGCTCTGTGTTCTGTTAATTCATCTCACAGAGTTACATCTTTCCCTTCAAGAAGCCTTTCGCTAATTCTGTTCTTGTGGAATTGGCAAAGGGATATTTGGAAGCCCATAGAGGGCTATGGTGAAAAAGGAAATATCTTCCGTTCAAAACTGGAAAGAAGCTTTCTGAGAAACTGCTCTGTGTTCTATTAATTCATCTCACAGAGTTACATCTTTCCCTTCAAGAAGCCTTTCGCTAAGGCTGTTCTTGTGGAATTGGCAAAGGGATATTTGGAAGCCCGTAGAGGGCTATGGTGAAAAAGGAAATATCTTCCGTTCAAAACTGGAAAGAAGCTTTCTGAGAAACTGCTCTGTGTTCTGTTAATTCATCTCACAGAGTTACATCTTTCCCTTCAAGAAGCCTTTCGCTAAGGCTGTTCTTGTGGAATTGGCAAAGGGATATTTGGAAGCCCATAGAGGGCTATGGTGAAAAAGGAAATATCTTCCGTTCAAAACTGGAAAGAAGCTTTCTGAGAAACTGCTCTGTGTTCTGTTAATTCATCTCACAGAGTTACATCTTTCCCTTCAAGAAGCCTTTCGCTAATTCTGTTCTTGTGGAATTGTAAAAGGGATATTTGGAAGCCCATAGAGGGCTACGGTGAAAAAGGAAATATCTTCCGTTCAAAACTGGAAAGAAGCTTTCTGAGAAACTGCTCTGTGTTCTGTTAATTCATCTCACAGAGTTACATCTTTCCCTTCAAGAAGCCTTTCGCTAAGGCTGTTCTTGTGGAATTGGCAAAGGGATATTTGGAAGCCCATAGAGGGCTATGGTGAAAAAGGAAATATCTTCCGTTCAAAACTGGAAAGAAGCTTTCTGAGAAACTGCTCTGTGTTCTGTTAGTTCATCTCACAGAGTTACATCTTTCCCTTCAAGAAGCCTTTCGCTAAGGCTGTTCTTGTGGAATTGGCAAAGGGATATTTGGAAGCCCATAGAGGGCTATGGTGAAAAAGGAAATATCTTCCGTTCAAAACTGGAAAGAAGCTTTCTGAGAAACTGCTCTGTGTTCTGTTAATTCATCTCACAGAGTTACATCTTTCCCTTCAAGAAGCCTTTCGCTAAGGCTGTTCTTGTGGAATTGGCAAAGGGATATTTGGAAGCCCATAGAGGGCTATGGTGAAAAAGGAAATATCTTCCGTTCAAAACTGGAAAGAAGCTTTCTGAGAAACTGCTCTGTGTTCTGTTAATTCATCTCACAGAGTTACATCTTTCCCTTCAAGTAGCCTTTCGCTAAGGCTGTTCTTGTGGAATTGGCAAAGGGATATTTTGAAGCCCATACAGGGCTATGGTGAAAAAGGAAATATCTTCCGTTCAAAACTGGAAAGAAACTTTCTGAGAAACTGCTCTGTGTTCTGTTAATTCATCTCACAGAGTTACATCTTTCCCTTCAAGAAGCCTTTCGCTAAGGCTGTTCTTGTGGAATTGGCAAAGGGATATTTGGAAGCCCATAGAGGGCTATGGTGAAAAAGGAAATATCTTCCGTTCAAAACTGGAAAGAAGCTTTCTGAGAAACGGCTCTGTGTTCTGTTAATTCATCTCACAGAGTTACATCTTTCCCTTCATGAAGCCTTTCGCTAAGGCTGTTCTTCTGGAATTGGCAAAGGGATATTTGGAAGCCCATAGAGGGCTATGGTGAAAAAGGAAATATCTTCCGTTCAAAACTGGAAAGAAGCTTTCTGAGAAACCGCTCTGTGTTCTGTTAATTCATCTCACAGAGTTACATCTTTCCCTTCAAGAAGCCTTTCGCTAAGGCTGTTCTTGTGGAATTGGCAAAGGGATATTTGGAAGCCCATAGAGGGCTATGGTGAAAAAGGAAATATCTTCCGTTCAAAACTGGAAAGAAGCTTTCTGATGAACTGCTCTGTGTTCTGTTAATTCATCTCACAGAGTTACATCTTTCCCTTCAAGAAGCCTTTCGATAAGGCTGTTCATGTGGAATTGGCAAAGGGATATTTGGAAGCCCATAGAGGGCTATGGTGAAAAAGGAAATATCTTCCGTTCAAAACTGGAAAGAAGCTTTCTGAGAAACGGCTCTGTGTTCTGTTAATTCATCTCACAGAGTTACATCTTTCCCTTCAAGAAGCCTTTCGCTAAGGCTGTTCTTGTGGAATTGGCAAAGGGATATTTGGAAGCCCCTAGAGGGCTATGGTGAAAAAGGAAATATCTTCCGTTCAAAACTGGAAAGAAGCTTTCTGAGAAACTGCTCTGTGTTCTGTAAATTCATCTCACAGAGTTACATCTTTCCCTTCAAGAAGCCTTTCGCTAATTCTGTTCTTGTGGAATTGGAAAAGGGATATTTGGAAGCCCATAGAGGGCTATGGTGAAAAAGGAAATATCTTCCGTTTAAAACTGGAAAGAAGCTTTCTGAGAAACTGCTCTGTGTTCTGTTAATTCATCTCACAGAGTTACATCTTTCCCTTCAAGAAGCCTTTCGCTAAGGCTGTTCTTGTGGAATTGGCAAAGGGATATTTGGAAGCCCATAGAGGGCTATGGAGAAAAAGTAAATATCTTCCGTTCAAAACTGGAAAGAAGCTTTCTGAGAAACTGCTCTGTGTTCTGTTAATTCATCTCACAGAGTTACATCTTTCCCTTCAAGTAGCCTTTCGCTAAGGCTGTTCTTGTGGAATTCGCAAAGGGATATTTGGAAGCCCATAGAGGGCTATGGCGAAAAAGGAAATATCTTCCCTTCAAAACTAGTAAGAAACTTTCTGAGAAACCGCTCTGTGTTCTGTTAATTCATATCACAGAGTTACATCTTTCCCTTCAAGAAGCCTTTCGCTAAGACTGTTCTTCTGGAATTCGCAAAGGGATATTTGGAAGCCCATAGAGGGCTATGGTGAAAAAGGAAATATCGTCCGTTCAAAACTGGAAAGAAGCTTTCTGAGAAACCGCTCTGTGTTCTGTTAATTCATCTCACAGAGTTACATCTTTCCCTTCAAGAAGCCTTTTGCTAAGGCTGTTCTTGTGGAATTGGCAAAGGGATATTTGGAAGCCCATAGAGGGCTATGGTGAAAAAGGAAATATCTTCCGTTCAAAACTGGAAAGAAGCTTTCTGAGAAACCGCTCTGTGTTCTGTTAATTCATCTCACAGAGTTACATCTTTCCCTTGAAGAAGCCTTTCGCTAAGGCTGTTCTTGTGTAATTGGCAAAGGGATATTTGGAAGCCCATAGAGGGCTATGGTGAAAAAGGAAATATCTTCCGTTCAAAACTGGAAAGAAGCTTTCTGAGAAACTGCTCTGTGTTCTGTTAATTCATCTCACAGAGTTACATCTTTCCCTTCAAGAAGCCTTTCGCTAAGGCTGTTCTTGTGGAATTGGCAAAGGGATATTTGGAAGCCCATAGAGGGCTATGGTGAAAAAGGAAATATCTTCCGTTCAAAACTGGAAAGAAGCTTTCTGAGAAACTGCTCTGTGTTCTGTTAATTCATCTCACAGAGTTACATCTTTCCCTTCAAGTAGCCTTTCGCTAAGGCTGTTCTTGTGGAATTGGCAAAGGGATATTTTGAAGCCCATACAGGGCTATGGTGAAAAAGGAAATATCTTCCGTTCAAAACTGGAAAGAAACTTTCTGAGAAACTGCTCTGTGTTCTGTTAATTCATCTCACAGAGTTACATCTTTCCCTTCAAGAAGCCTTTCGCTAAGGCTGTTCTTGTGGAATTGGCAAAGGGATATTTGGAAGCCCATAGAGGGCTATGGTGAAAAAGGAAATATCTTCCGTTCAAAACTGGAAAGAAGCTTTCTGAGAAACGGCTCTGTGTTCTGTTAATTCATCTCACAGAGTTACATCTTTCCCTTCATGAAGCCTTTCGCTAAGGCTGTTCTTCTGGAATTGGCAAAGGGATATTTGGAAGCCCATAGAGGGCTATGGTGAAAAAGGAAATATCTTCCGTTCAAAACTGGAAAGAAGCTTTCTGAGAAACCGCTCTGTGTTCTGTTAATTCATCTCACAGAGTTACATCTTTCCCTTCAAGAAGCCTTTCGCTAAGGCTGTTCTTGTGGAATTGGCAAAGGGATATTTGGAAGCCCATAGAGGGCTATGGTGAAAAAGGAAATATCTTCCGTTCAAAACTGGAAAGAAGCTTTCTGATGAACTGCTCTGTGTTCTGTTAATTCATCTCACAGAGTTACATCTTTCCCTTCAAGAAGCCTTTCGATAAGGCTGTTCATGTGGAATTGGCAAAGGGATATTTGGAAGCCCATAGAGGGCTATGGTGAAAAAGGAAATATCTTCCGTTCAAAACTGGAAAGAAGCTTTCTGAGAAACTGCTCTGTGTTCTGTTAATTCATCTCACAGAGTTACATCTTTCCCTTCAAGAAGCCTTTCGCTAAGGCTGTTCTTGTGGAATTGGCAAAGGGATATTTGGAAGCCCCTATGGGCTATGGTGAAAAAGGAAATATCTTCCGTTCAAAACTGGAAAGAAGCTTTCTGAGAAACTGCTCTGTGTTCTGTAAATTCATCTCACAGAGTTACATCTTTCCCTTCAAGAAGCCTTTCGCTAATTCTGTTCTTGTGGAATTGGAAAAGGGATATTTGGAAGCCCATAGAGGGCTATGGTGAAAAAGGAAATATCTTCCGTTTAAAACTGGAAAGAAGCTTTCTGAGAAACTGCTCTGTGTTCTGTTAATTCATCTCACAGAGTTACATCTTTCCCTTCAAGAAGCCTTTCGCTAAGGCTGTTCTTGTGGAATTGGCAAAGGGATATTTGGAAGCCCATAGAGGGCTATGGAGAAAAAGTAAATATCTTCCGTTCAAAACTGGAAAGAAGCTTTCTGAGAAACTGCTCTGTGTTCTGTTAATTCATCTCACAGAGTTACATCTTTCCCTTCAAGTAGCCTTTCGCTAAGGCTGTTCTTGTGGAATTCGCAAAGGGATATTTGGAAGCCCATAGAGGGCTATGGTGAAAAAGGAAATATCTTCCCTTCAAAACTAGTAAGAAACTTTCTGAGAAACCGCTCTGTGTTCTGTTAATTCATATCACAGAGTTACATCTTTCCCTTCAAGAAGCCTTTCGCTAAGGCTGTTCTTCTGGAATTCGCAAAGGGATATTTGGAAGCCCATAGAGGGCTATGGTGAAAAAGGAAATATCGTCCGTTCAAAACTGGAAAGAAGCTTTCTGAGAAACCGCTCTGTGTTCTGTTAATTCATCTCACAGAGTTACATCTTTCCCTTCAAGAAGCCTTTTGCTAAGGCTGTTCTTGTGGAATTGGCAAAGGGATATTTGGAAGCCCATAGAGGGCTATGGTGAAAAAGGAAATATCTTCCGTTCAAAACTGGAAAGAAGCTTTCTGAGAAACCGCTCTGTGTTCTGTTAATTCATCTCACAGAGTTACATCTTTCCCTTGAAGAAGCCTTTCGCTAAGGCTGTTCTTGTGTAATTGGCAAAGGGATATTTGGAAGCCCATAGAGGGCTATGGTGAAAAAGGAAATATCTTCCGTTCAAAACTGGAAAGAAGCTTTCTGAGAAACTGCTCTGTGTTCTGTTAATTCATCTCACAGAGTTACATCTTTCCCTTCAAGAAGCCTTTCGCTAAGGCTGTTCTTGTGGAATTGGCAAAGGGATATTTGGAAGCCCATAGAGGGCTATGGTGAAAAAGGAAATATCTTCCGTTCAAAACTGGAAAGAAGCTTTCTGAGAAACGGCTCTGTGTTCTGTTAATTCATCTCACAGAGTTACATCTTTCCCTTCATGAAGCCTTTCGCTAAGGCTGTTCTTCTGGAATTGGCAAAGGGATATTTGGAAGCCCATAGAGGGCTATGGTGAAAAAGGAAATATCTTCCGTTCAAAACTGGAAAGAAGCTTTCTGAGAAACCGCTCTGTGTTCTGTTAATTCATCTCACAGAGTTACATCGTTCCCTTCAAGAAGCCTTTCGCTAAGGCTGTTCTTGTGGAATTGGCAAAGGGATATTTGGAAGCCCATAGAGGGCTATGGTGAAAAAGGAAATATCTTCCGTTCAAAACTGGAAAGAAGCTTTCTGATGAACTGCTCTGTGTTCTGTTAATTCATCTCACAGAGTTACATCTTTCCCTTCAAGAACCCTTTCGATAAGGCTGTTCATGTGGTATTGGCAAAGGGATATTTGGAAGCCCCTAGAGGGCTATGGTGAAAAAGGAAATATCTTCCGTTCAAAACTGGAAAGAAGCTTTCTGAGAAACTGCTCTGTGTTCTGTTAATTCATCTCACAGAGTTACATCTTTCCCTTCAAGAAGCCTTTCGCTAAGGCTGTTCTTGTGGAATTGGCAAAGGGATATTTGGAAGCCCATAGAGGGCTATGGTGAAAAAGGAAATATCTTCCGTTCAAAACTGGAAAGAAGCTTTCTGAGAAACTGCTCTGTGTTCTGTTAATTCATCTCACAGAGTTACATCTTTCCCTTCAAGAAGCCTTTCGCTAATTCTGTTCTTGTGGAATTGGCAAAGGGATATTTGGAAGCCCATAGAGGGCTATGGTGAAAAAGGAAATATCTTCCGTTCAAAACTGGAAAGAAGCTTTCTGAGAAACTGCTCTGTGTTCTGTTAATTCATCTCACAGAGGTACATCTTTCCCTTCAAGAAGCCTTTCGCTAAGGCTGTTCTTGTGGAATTGGCAAAGGGATATTTGGAAGCCCATAGAGGGCTATGGTGAAAAAGGAAATATCTTCCGTTCAAAACTGGAAAGAAGCTTTCTGAGAAACTGCTCTGTGTTCTGTTAATTCATCTCACAGAGTTACATCTTTCCCTTCAAGAAGCCTTTCGCTAATTCTGTTCTTGTGGAATTCGAAAAGGGATATTTGGAAGCCCATAGAGGGCTACGGTGAAAAAGGAAATATCTTCCGTTCAAAACTGGAAAGAAGCTTTCTGAGAAACTGCTCTGTGTTTTGTTAATTCATCTCACAGAGTTACATCTTTCCCTTCAAGAAGCCTTTCGCTAAGGCTGTTCTTGTGGAATTGGCAAAGGGATATTTGGAAGCCCATAGAGGGCTATGGTGAAAAAGGAAATATCTTCCGTTCAAAACTGGAAAGAAGCTTTCTGAGAAACTGCTCTGTGTTCTGTTAGTTCATCTCACAGAGTTACCTCTTTCCCTTCAGGAAGCCTTTCGCTAAGGCTGTTCTTGTGGAATTGGCAAAGGGATATTTGGAAGCCCATAGAGGGCTATGGTGAAAAAGGAAATATCTTCCGTTCAAAACTGGAAAGAAGCTTTCTGAGAAACTGCTCTGTGTTCTGTTAATTCATCTCACAGAGTTACATCTTTCCCTTCAAGAAGCCTTTCGCTAAGGCTGTTCTTCTGGAATTGGCAAAGGGATATTTGGAAGCCCATAGATGGCTATGGTGAAAAAGGAAATATCTTCCGTTCAAAACTGGAAAGAAGCTTTCTGAGAAACTGCTCTGTGTTCTGTTAATTCATCTCACAGAGTTACATCTTTCCCTTCAAGAAGCCTTTTGCTAAGGCTGTTCTTGTGGAATTGGCAAAGGGATATTTGGAAGCCCATAGAGGGCTATGGTGAAAAAGGAAATATCTTCCGTTCAAAACTGGAAAGAAGCTTTCTGAGAAACCGCTCTGTGTTCTGTTAATTCATCTCACAGAGTTACATCTTTCCCTTGAAGAAGCCTTTCGCTAAGGCTATTCTTGTGTAATTGGCAAAGGGATATTTGGAAGCCCATAGAGGGCTATGGTGAAAAAGGAAATATCTTCCGTTCAAAACTGGAAAGAAGCTTTCTGAGAAACTGCTCTGTGTTCTGTTAATTCATCTCACAGAGTTACATCTTTCCCTTCAAGAAGCCTTTCGCTAAGGCTGTTCTTGTGAAATTGGCAAAGGGATATTTGGAAGCCCATAGAGGGCTATGGTGAAAAAGGAAATATCTTCCGTTCAAAACTGGAAAGAAGCTTTCTGAGAAACAGCTCTGTGTTCTGTTAATTCATCTCACAGAGTTACATCTTTCCCTTCAAGAAGCCTTTCGCTAAGGCTGTTCTTGTGGAATTGGCAAAGGGATATTTGGAAGCCCATAGAGGGCTATGGTGAAAAAGGAAATATCTTCCGTTCAAAACTGGAAAGAAGCTTTCTGAGAAACTGCTCTGTGTTCTGTTAATTCATCTCACAGAGTTACATCTTTCCCTTCAAGAAGCCTTTCGCTAAGGCTGTTCTTGTGGAATTGGCAAAGGGATATTTGGAAGCCCATAGAGGGCTATGGTGAAAAAGGAAATATCTTCCGTTCAAAACTGGAAAGAAGCTTTCTGAGAAACCGCTCTGTGTTCTGTTAATTCATCTCACAGAGTTACATCTTTCCCTTCAAGTAGCCTTTCGCTAAGGCTGTTCTTGTGGAATTGGCAAAGGGATATTTTGAAGCCCATACAGGGCTATGGTGAAAAAGGAAATATCTTCCGTTCAAAACTGGAAAGAAACTTTCTGAGAAACTGCTCTGTGTTCTGTTAATTCATCTCACAGAGTTACATCTTTCCCTTCAAGAAGCCTTTCGCTAAGGCTGTTCTTGTGGAATTGGCAAAGGGATATTTGGAAGCCCATAGAGGGCTATGGTGAAAAAGGAAATATCTTCCGTTCAAAACTGGAAAGAAGCTTTCTGAGAAACGGCTCTGTGTTCTGTTAATTCATCTCACAGAGTTACATCTTTCCCTTCATGAAGCCTTTCGCTAAGGCTGTTCTTCTGGAATTGGCAAAGGGATATTTGGAAGCCCATAGAGGGCTATGGTGAAAAAGGAAATATCTTCCGTTCAAAACTGGAAAGAAGCTTTCTGAGAAACCGCTCTGTGTTCTGTTAATTCATCTCACAGAGTTACATCGTTCCCTTCAAGAAGCCTTTCGCTAAGGCTGTTCTTGTGGAATTGGCAAAGGGATATTTGGAAGCCCATAGAGGGCTATGGTGAAAAAGGAAATATCTTCCGTTCAAAACTGGAAAGAAGCTTTCTGATGAACTGCTCTGTGTTCTGTTAATTCATCTCACAGAGTTACATCTTTCCCTTCAAGAAGCCTTTCGCTAAGGCTGTTCTTGTGGAATTGGCAAAGGGATATTTGGGAGCCCATAGAGGGCTATGGTGAAAAAGGAAATATCTTCCGTTCAAAACTGGAAAGAAGCTTTCTGAGAAACTGCTCTGTGTTCTGTTAATTCATCTCACAGAGTTACATCTTTCCCTTCAAGAAGCCTTTCGCTAAGGCTGTTCTTGTGGAATTGGCAAAGGGATATTTGGAAGCCCATAGAGGGCTATGGTGAAAAAGGAAATATCTTCCGTTCAAAACTGGAAAGAAGCTTTCTGAGAAACTGCTCTGTGTTCTGTTAATTCATCTCACAGAGTTACATCTTTCCCTTCAAGAAGCCTTTCGCTAATTCTGTTCTTGTGGAATTCGCAAAGGGATATTTGGAAGCCCATAGAGGGCTATGGTGAAAAAGGAAATATCTTCCGTTCAAAACTGGAAAGAAGCTTTCTGAGAAACTGCTCTGTGTTCTATTAATTCATCTCACAGAGTTACATCTTTCCCTTCAAGAAGCCTTTCGCTAAGGCTGTTCTTGTGGAATTGGCAAAGGGATATTTGGAAGCCCATAGAGGGCTATGGTGAAAAAGGAAATATCTTCCGTTCAAAACTGGAAAGAAGCTTTCTGAGAAACTGCTCTGTGTTCTGTTAATTCATCTCACAGAGTTACATCTTTCCCTTCAAGAAGCCTTTCGCTAAGGCTGTTCTTGTGGAATTGGCAAAGGGATATTTGGAAGCCCATAGAGGGCTATGGTGAAAAAGGAAATATCTTCCGTTCAAAACTGGAAAGAAGCTTTCTGAGAAACTGCTCTGTGTTCTGTTAATTCATCTCACAGAGTTACATCTTTCCCTTCAAGAAGCCTTTCGCTAAGGCTGTTCTTGTGGAATTGGCAAAGGGATATTTGGAAGCCCATAGAGGGCTATGGTGAAAAAGGAAATATCTTCCGTTCAAAACTGGAAAGAAGCTTTCTGAGAAACTGCTCTGTGTTCTGTTAATTCATCTCACAGAGTTACATCTTTCCCTTCAAGAAGCCTTTCGCTAAGGCTGTTCTTGTGGAATTGGCAAAGGGATATTTGGAAGCCCATAGAGGGCTATGGTGAAAAAGGAAATATCTTCCGTTCAAAACTGGAAAGAAGCTTTCTAAGAAACTACTCTGTGTTCTGTTAATTCATCTCACAGAGTTACATCTTTCCCTTCAAGAAGCCTTTCGCTAAGGCTGTTCTTGTGGAATTGGCAAAGGGATATTTGGAAGCCCATAGAGGGCTATGGTGAAAAAGGAAATATCGTCCGTTCAAAACTGGAAAGAAGCTTTCTGAGAAACGGCTCTATGTTCTGTTAATTCATCTCACAGAGTTACATCTTTCCCTTCATGAAGCCTTTCCCTAAGTCTGTTCTTGTGGAATTGGCAAAGGGATATTTGGAAGCCCATAGAGGGCTATGGTGAAAAAGGAAATATCTTCCGTTCAAAACTGGAAAGAAGCTTTCTGAGAAACCGCTCTGTGTTCTGTTAATTCATCTCACAGAGTTACATCTTTCCCTTCAAGAAGCCTTTCGCTAAGGCTGTTCTTGTGGAATTGGCAAAGGGATATTTGGAAGCCCATAGAGGGCTATGGTGAAAAAGGAAATATCTTCCGTTCAAAACTGGAAAGAAGCTTTCTGAGAAACTGCTCTGTGTTCTGTTAATTCATCTCACAGAGTTACATCTTTCCCTTCAAGAAGCCTTTCGCTAAGGCTGTTCTTGTGGAATTGGCAAAGGGATATTTGGAAGCCCATAGAGGGCTATGGTGAAAAAGGAAATATCTTCCGTTCAAAACTGGAAAGAAGCTTTCTGAGAAACTGCTCTGTGTTCTGTTAATTCATCTCACAGAGTTACATCTTTCCCTTCAAGAAGCCTTTCGCTAAGGCTGTTCTTGTGGAATTGGCAAAGGGATATTTGGAAGCCCATAGAGGGCTATGGTGAAAAAGGAAATATCTTCCGTTCAAAACTGGAAAGAAGCTTTCTCAGAAACTGCTCTGTGTTCTGTTAATTCATCTCACAGAGTTACATCTTTCCCTTCAATAAGCCTTTCGATA